>NC_046220.1:21954659-22277659 GCF_011004875.1 Balearica regulorum gibbericeps
ATATGTCCATGTCTGCCTTGTACCAGGAAGCCCAGCACTGGACACAGCACTCCAGGTGTGGCCTCATCAGCGCTGAGTAGAAAGGAAGGCTCATGTCCCTCAGTCTGCTGGCAATGCTCCTCTTAATGCAGGCCAGGACACGTTAATCTTCTTTGCAGCAAGGGCACATTGCTGGCCCATACTCATCTTGGTCCACCAGGACCCCCAGGGCATTTTCTGCAAAGCTCCTCTCCAGCTGGGTGGTCCCCAGCCTGTTCTGGTGTCTGGAGTTGTTCCTCCCCAGGGGCAGGACTTTGTGCTTCCCCTTGTCGAACTTCATGAGTTGCCTATCAGCCTCTTCAGCCAGCCTGGTGAGGCTGCCTGGATGACAACGCAATCCTGTGGCATATCAGCCCCTCCTCCCATTTTGGTGTCACTCATTTTTATACTTGTTTAATTGGAAAAAGTTTATCTCTCAGTTGAATTTTCAAATGGACAAAGTGCAACATATTTTCTGCATATGAACTCTTCACCAGCCATGTAACACTGCAGGCATCCAGAGGTCCATTAGTGAAAAACCACTAATACTTCCCTTCCAGAGGGTTTGTACACAGCCCTGTTTGAACCTGGCCATACCCAACTTCAGGTAGCATTAGGTCCTAAAGCACTTTAGTCACTCAAAATACACCCTAGTTCTCAGAGGAGATACAATAACACTCAGATTACACTATCAGTGACACAGGGTCAAGCGTAGACAGTTGTAGGAAATATCTGTAAGTGCAAGTAACTCCCTACTTTAATATTAAAGGTACAGATGAGAGATGGGAAAGCTCAGCTGAGGATCTGTTTTGCTCTTCCCATCCCACTGCTGTCAGCTCTTACTTCTGCTCAGTATGTTAAATGTGCTGGCAGCTGGGATTACCCTGCTGACCCAGCTCTCCCTTCCTAGTGTGTTCATGAGACACATGTTTATCAGACCCTGGGAAGCCCCTGTGCCTCAGGAATGAAAGGACAAGGAATAATCTCTGAAGCCCCGTGGCAAAGCAAGACAAATGCAATGAACAGCTGGCACGAGGGAAGACTCTCCTGACCTTTAAATAAAATGATTAAAAAAAAAAGTGTGCTTTAGAAGTGAGCCAGCAAGAAGCAATGATGATTCAGCCTGGAAGAAAAGGTATTTGAGTTGAATGTCCTACACAACAAGACATACATGACAAAAAACATTAGGTGGGAAGCTAAGAGAAAAGTTCTGTAGCCAGGACATATTCATGTATGGAAAAGTTGCCCTGTTTTACATTAATGTTGCTAGATTGTCTTGATTTTTGATGATAACTTTACAACTCCATGAAATGCATATGCCACAATATATTGCTTCTCCTGCTTAGTCTCAATTACTTCCTTCTGTTTGTCAATATCCAAATAAATCCAATTTCAGTGACAGACGCTAAGAATGAAACATGAAGTTGAAGAGAATGAAGAAAAATCATATAACTACAAAAGTAGATATTCTGTGAATGACAAATTAACCCCCAAAGACTTCCCACTTTATCCTCACTAGTGAGAATGAAATTGTTCCCTAACCGCAGTATTTAATCTATTCTTTGTGTGTTAATTTTACAAGAGATCATAAAAATTATGTGACAAATCTCTTCATTTTAAAGTTTTTACAAGTGTATCCATCCCACATATATGGGTGTCTGTAAATCTTCAATACTCCATTTGCAAAGACAAATTAATATCCATTATTTTGAAAACATTCATTCAAAGATTCATATGGCAGTTTTGTTTAAAGTTTTTTAGTTAGTTGACAAATATTTTCCTTCTTTCCTCAATACATGATATTAGGATGACTACCATGAAAATTGTCTATTTTAATTCAGCCATGACAGCTGTTTATGGAACTGGAAGTTTCCCCAGTGACTGGCCACATAGACTGCCTGTAGAACCAGAACCTCCTTCAAGACCATCTCTTCTGGTGAGAGCCTGTTTGGTCCTCAACAGGAAGAATCATGGCCATTCTCATTTTCCTGACTATTTTAAACATGATGAACAAGGATTTTCCTTTAATCCTTATGCTTGATCAAGCATTTATTGCTTTTATATCTGTAAAAGTACTTTAACAAATTTAATGTTTGTTTCATGAACGTTTGAATCAAGTTTTCGACACCTGATGTCTCTGAAGATGTAGGTACCAAGAACTTCCAAGTATCTAGGATACTGGTGATTTGGGGCCATTACAGCTCCCTTTGCAGCTAATGCACCTTACCATGAATTTTAATAAGTATTTTCTGCTTTGTGATGTAGATAGCTTAGTTCTTTAGCATGTGGGGTTTAGAGAGATAAATGACAAAGTACTTTTTTTTCCCACTCCTGTGAAGGAAACAACATTTTAAAAGTAGATGAAGTGTGAAGTACTGTTCCAGTCCTCCGTATCCACTCTTGGCTTTCATCTATGCAGGCAATTTGGATTGTGTGAAAATATATAAACCCCATTGTGACAAGTGAGAACTACTGCAAGTGCTTTTTAACTTAAATATTTAAGTTAAAGCATTTGAAATCTTATAAAGGCAATCTGTATACAAATGGAAAAATACTCAAGAAGTTCCACCTTTAAAGTTCAGGAAAAAATGGAAAAGGTGGGCAATCCAATCTGCTTAACTAGTATAGTCCATTTTTATATTTTGGAGACATCTGTAGAAAGTAGGAAAAGAAGGTCCAAACCCCCTAAAAATTGTTTCTTTTTCATGATTTCAGCTTTTAGAATGGTTGGTCTTTGTTATGGGGTGGAAAATCTTTTATATTTTGTTTTGTCTTCTTTTTACTAAGTAGATTACAATGGTGCTGCCGCCTTCAGTGGCCTACATGTAGGCTGGCCTATGTCCTCCAGTCCACTCACAGTTCTTAATTTTTACCTTCCATCCATTCCATTCACGCTAATTTCAATTCCCACGATAACAAGTGATCAATCAACATCGCTACCTTCATGCTCTTCATCTTTCCTGATAGACAGTGGCCATTCTCCTGACCATTCCTTGGACTCTTGTCTGATTCTCTCTGCTCTTCTCACAGAGGATCTGATTCAAAGTGTAATGAAACTCAGGGAAAAACGGTAATGACGATAAGAGTTGTAGAAGGTGACAAAAGTTTGTGCTATTTCTTTTGTCCCAATGATTCCTGTCTATCTCTTTTCACCTGTTACCTTCATTTGATCACAGACCCCTAAACTCAAACTTATATGACTTCCAGAACATCTAAAAATAAAGTGTTACTCATTCAGCCTTTTTTATTGTCTCCTCTCAGTTCACAGTTTATTTTCATTTTTTTATTTCATTGACCATATGAATACTCTTAAATCTGGTTCTTAACCTCTTACAATGTGTTAAAAAATTATGTCATCCTCTCTACCCTTTTTCTCTCAGACTTTCTTCATATTCCAAGGGTGGACCTCGTGTACCCCAAAATAGGCAGTAATGGTCTCATCATCTTTCTGACTATGCCTATCTTGTCTACAAGTCTGCTTATCAACTTTTTCACTC
The DNA here is from genome assembly GCF_011004875.1 of Balearica regulorum gibbericeps. Taxonomy (NCBI): domain Eukaryota; kingdom Metazoa; phylum Chordata; class Aves; order Gruiformes; family Gruidae; genus Balearica; species Balearica regulorum. The sequence goes on from NC_046220.1 coordinate 21,958,175, forward strand.
TCCATATTCAATTTACATATCTTAATTTTGCCTACAAAATGAAGATCCCTTGATTTGCACAGCTTTTCTGTGCTGCCTTTGTCTCCTTCTGTCATTCCTTTGTACTTCATCCAGTCTGTTCAGCATCAGATTCCCCCTTTACTCAGGCAAGTTTGCATGCCCCAGCTCTCTTCTTTTTCAAATCATTAAACAAAATATTTTGCTCTTAAATCTTTTGTTTCCAATAAGGTTTAATAATATAAAGACAGATGAATTAAAAAAACAGGTACAGGCCATGGAACAGCAAACCACATGGATCACTTAACCGTTTTCCTTTTCATGGTTCCCTTCTCCTTTCTGTTTCTACATATGTTGCTCACTAACGTAGTATAACGTAGTATATTCACTTTTCCAATGCATCTACTTACATACCCGGTGCATTGTCCCTTCCTCCTAACTGTTTTATACTCCACATATAAAAAAGATCAATTAATTGGCGTGGTTCTCCATCTAGTCTGTAGACTATATCGATTTCCATCCATGTTGCTTATTTTGTGAGAAAAAAGTGAATAATCCTTGACAGATTTTCTAGTAGGTAAATCTCAGCTGCCCCAAACTTTTATTAATTTGCACACACTAATACATTCTGTTCTGATAGGATTAGAATTGACTTGTTTTTACTGACAGTACAGCTGTGTTAACTTGTATGAGCAGGGGGCACAATTAAAGGAGAGATCATTTGGACAGATTGGCCTTGTTCTCTAGTGTTCCTTGACTTCTGAAAACAGGCCCTGGGGACAGGACCAAGCCTTTGGGCAGGGGCAACAGACCAGTAGGGGAGTCAGCAAGGGAGCGTGGAGTGGGGAAGAACTAAAGGGCAGCGTAAAGATCAAAAAGCCATTTCCACCACTGTCTCTCAGGGCAAAATGGCCCTTTCCAAAGGTACACTTTAAAATGAAAAAAAAAAAAAATCTAAATATTACTTTTTACAAGATTTTTTTTACAGAGTTTGATACACATCTATATCCAAGAAACCTGTATTTCTTAGTAACACTGTATGTTTTGTAAATCCTTTTCTAGTCCATACAAACCTTTTTGAGATTGTACTATATATTGCCCTCCAGGAAGGGTCTTCTTTCAATTTCCCAGCCTTTGAATAACATCCTTGCCATAAGTTTTCTACCAAGAGAAATGCTTCTGTCGAATTCTCACAGTTTCTAAGCTTGTAGACCGTCTGGAAGGTACAGTTGTAAGACTTCTTCACAGTTTGTTTTCATCTCATGAAACAAAAATTAATAATAAAAATAAAATCTACTACTTTTCAATGAAATACTTTTGGCTATCGTTTTCCTTGTGAAAATGCAATTAGCTAGAGTTATATTTAGGGTTTTGGATTCTGGTTCTTAATCTCTTTTTTAGTTTTATTTCTACAAAGGAAAGGGGATAAAATAGAGGGGTGATCTGCATATATCACTTCTTGATAACATTGCTATCTACATAAATATATACATGCACAACTAATTACAAGCACACAACTATTTCAAAACTATTCTTAACTGTGGTAAAATTCATAGTAATTCTCTCCACTTATTAAATTACAGGGAGTAACATATATAATTTTCACCAATAACTCTGGGAAAAAGCAGTGATTTAACCCTGTTTCCCTAATTTATCCTCTTCTGTAGCTCAGTCTGAAGAAACTCAAATGAAGAATGGCCATTTAGACAGACTTCAGTTTCAGTCTGGAGAAACAAATAGCTGTACAGACTTCAATTTAGTGATATCCAGACTTTTTATATACATCCGCTAGTATGTCTCAGATTATTCTATATAAAACCCCACTAGTGGCAAACATTCTGCCTATCCAACAGGCTAGACAATGCTTGTGTTTTGAAAAAAAAAGCTGTTCTTAATGCAGCCAAATCATTAACCCAGAAAAAAGGAGGTCTGGCCTTCAGCCGTCCCCTTTATGGGATCTCATCACAAATTCTCAGGCTTGCTTAAATAAACCAAGAAGCTACAGTAGCATTTGATGTCAGAGGAGTATACTGGTTGTTCAAGTTCACACAGCCTGCAAAAATGTCGGAAGATGCTCCAACACCACCAGAAGGGGGACCCCAGCTCCCTGCCTCTGCCCCAGCACAGCTGAACCGCACGGGGACAACCCACCCACAAACGGGGACAACCCACCCACAAACGGGGACAGAGAGAGATCAGAGGAGACCACACGCCACACAGGTGATAAACAGAAGTAGCCGCTAGCTCTAGAAATGAGGGAAGAAGGAAGGAAAATTATGGAAGGAGGAGGCCATGAAGAGTACAAGACTTACATTAAGCTTTGAGAATAGAATCACAGGCATTGCTGTGGATTTGCTCAAATGCCTGGTCACTTGAATAAGCATCCGAACCATTTGGATAATCTTCAGACCTTTGACTCCTAATCTGAGCTATGCCTGTTGAATTTGTCCACTGCCTATGTCTGTGCTCTGGAGAGAAGTCTTGGCAGGGGATGAGCTGACAACAAAGCAGGCTAGCTCTGGCCTTCATATCAGCACATCCTACACTTTGGCATCACACAGCATTCCTAGAGTGGGAGTTTGGGAAGAGACACTTTGTGCTACTTGCCAGATGGGATTCAGAGGATTTAAAAAATGTGAAAAACCACACACAAATAAACAGAACGAAGGAAAAAAAAAAAGTGAATGAGGGAATTTGTTTGGGTTGAGAAATCGCCTTCCTCCTGCTTCTTCCTCTGAGTTTGTTGTTAATAATCATACCAGTTATGAAAAAAATGCAACAAAAAGAGGTCTCTGAAAACATGTGCTTGTACAAAAAGCCAAAATTTGAGGGTTTAGACCAAATACAATAGACAGGAAACACAACTAGGCCACTTCACAAACAAAACAAAGCTGAAGCAAGCCTACAGAACTTAACAATTTTACTAGTGGGGACTATTTGGCAAAATAGTGTCTGGAATAATATATTTTACTTTCCAGGACTGATAGATGGAATTAACTGGACACTAAGTTTGACTGTCACAGGGCCAGACTGGGATCCTTCCCATGTATCCACCTGTTGGTGTATTCTTTATTTTCCTACACTCCAAGTTCATGCCATGAGAATAAAATATGTGTCATGTACAAGACAGTAATGTCTTTCAGTCTGTTGAAGCACCCTAACAACTGCTCTTTTGCAGCTAGACAGAATCATCAGGCATTTCTGTAGGATGCTTGGCACAGATCTTCACACAAGAGGTACAATGGGGGTTTTTTATCCAGTGTAAAACAAAACACATGTCTATGTTCCTTTTCCCTTCACTTCACAGCCCTGTGTCTAAGCTTCAGCCTGTGGACCCCAATATCAACTGTTGTATCATGCAGCAGCTATCACGCTAAAGAATTTGCCTGTCATAAGATTACCTTACTACAAAAAGACACTGTGACCCTCAATCTGCCCTTTGGGTTGCATGACTGTGTGTTGACCCTTGCTATGGATCTGTGGTAAAGGCATAACTAACTACACCACACAGCAATTACGGTGGTCAGATAAGCAACTACAATATGAAACAGGAAAAATAGCATCGATATAGCAGAAGGGGAAAGGTTAGCACAGAATTGCATAAAACTTAGGAATAGCTAAAAGAAGAAATTAAAAGACTTTTTTTCTTATCATTGCTGTGCTTTTGTGTTATTGACTGACTTGAGCACTCATTTTAACTTATGCGATTGCCATTTTAAAGAGATGACAACTGGGTGGTGGTTGCAATAACTTTATGTGCAGTCAGGCTAGCGAATGATAAAAGTGCTATATAACAGTTAGACAAACAGCTGAAGGGAGACTAGAATTGCAACTCTGCTAGGTTCATTATGACATTGTGACTTTTGGGAATAGAAATTTTCACACAAATCCTGACTTTTTCTACAAATGAAAAAAAAAAAAAAAAGAGATTTGTGAGGTGTATGTGATTCTTATTAATTATTTTTACCATGGCAACATGACAGGGCTGGAATAGCTTAACTGTAAAAATGGAATCTTCGGAGGGTAGGATGTGATGGCCACTGTCATAATAAAATCATTCAAATGATTTTGCCTGGCTGTAGTGTGTGTGGCTTCCTGTTTCTGCTTGTTTCTGGAAGGGCAGGGCTCTTTCATACATATTCAGATAAAAACTCAAAATTATTCTGCAACCCAGTTGTAGGCAACATATTTAAAATATTGCAAATATATGAAAAATGCAACATCTCGCTTTAGTTCAAAACATGCAATTTAACTCCATGTCCTCTCATTCCAATTAAAGTCTTTTTCAGAAAGCTTTTTGTCTCATTTCAGAATGCAATAAGCCAAAGCACTCTTGCTGGCTGTGTAGCAATCAGAATCGTACTGTAAAATGTGGGGGTCAGTTTAAAGATCATTTAATGAATCTAGTTCTTTTCAAATATATGTGAAAGTATGCACACAATTATATTGATACATACACATATATGTATTACATAATATATATATATATACACAAAAAGCATACACCTTCTTTTTTTCCCTCCAATGACTCAATACATGATTAGACACAATAAAAACCTTGCCTTATCAAACTGATGCATTCAAGAATACTGTCAGTGATAGCTGTGCAGAAATATATCCCCTACAAAAGCATGCAATTCTCCCAAGTTTGCTCTCATAAAAGATTTATTTCTATCATAAACCATCACCTGTCTCTTGGTTCTCTGACATTACAATGCTGTCACATTCAGCACAGTGGGGTGGCTGGTGTCTTTTCTTTTTTGCAAGTATGAAGATTGACAGGCAGTTGACAGTGCTAAAGAACAAGCTACGACCAAATATACAACATTTGTACCAGATGAATAGCTACAGCAAACAAAGCAATAAACTTTCTCCTTTTTTCACCTGTGAAAAAACTCGTATAGAGTATGAGCCAAATAAATGGATGTATGTAAAAGGAATTGTCCTGGCTGGGAACAGGCATCTTTCTTACCATAAAATCATTTCTAATTGTTGCTATAATTTAGTACTTTCTTTTCTCCTTCAGTTTTTTTCTTGCATTTTGATGCCTATTCTCTCTTGCTCACATACATGGTATGTCAGAACAAAGGCAGTATTTGTACTGCCTTCTCAGCGTCTAACTCTGGCGGTGAATCGCTGCCTTGTCGGCATCGGTCTCTGTTAACTGCAGAGGAAATTTAGGTGCCTTATTTAGTCCACTTAATTGTACCTAAGCAAGACACTCGAAGTGGAATGGACATTATAAATACCCCCAAATGTGTCCTCTGCTCTGAAAGTTGTCATGAGGCATTGTTGACTGCAGTCCTTATTTACTGATTTTTGCCAATATTCATTGTGAAGGAGAATATTAATGATAGAGTATTTATACAGATGTCTCCTTATCATGACCTTCTATATCCTTAACAATCCTGGCAATCTACTCTCCAGAGGTTTGCATAACCTAGTAAGTACAGATGGATTTCCTTTACAACTGAGGGTCAAAGGTAAAGCAGCATGTTCTCAGATGTGTCACTACATGAATTAAAATGTAGTAATGAATTTGTGGTGTACTCTGTGACTTTATGTTAGACCTTGACCTTAATATCACATTTAACTGAGCACAATCATAGGTCACAAATTAGAAAGGTTTAAGCAATCTTCTGCTCTATCAAGGGAACTCGATTTAATCAGATCTGATTTAATATGCTGCTCAGAGTTTAGGGAGCACTAGACTAATATTACTAAGAAAGAAACTGTCACCATAGTTACATCCGTGCTGCAAAAGCACAAAAGGGCTTTGGGGTGCAATTCTAGCATTTTGCAGAAGCTTACAGTCAAGTATTATAATTTTTTAATGTTATCTTTTATATTGTTTTTTAGATAAATGGCTCTCTGAAACTCTTCTAATACCAACTGTTTACAACATAATAATTACAAAGAATTACATCATTGCAGTAATGTGCTTCATCACTCACTGGGAGAATACCCACGGAGAGACAAACCTTCAGTATCGAAAAACACACAAAAGAGTAGGAGTTAACATGTCCTGCAGAGCCAGCAGCTCAAAACCTGGCCATGGAAGGGAGTGCAGAGATATCCTGAGTACCTGAGAGTGGAAGTAAAGGTGCAGGGTGACTTTATGCCCCTGAAAGTGGCAGCATGGGATAAGCACTAATTGTTCATATCCCAATCCCATTCCTTTACAATGCAAAGGAGGAAAAAAGAGAAAAATGAGGATAAAGCGTGTCAGCAGCAGGAACATGACTTATGTTCAGCACTGTTTTTTGCAGGTACACTATGACAGCTGCAGATGTATTCATAATTATTCAGCTAAAACTACTGGTAAATAAATATGCACCATCCACATAAGCTATTTCTCATCCAAGACAAACAAAGCCTGTCCAAATGCAAGATCGCACAGAAAATATAATACTCTAGAACTGTAAGTGTACACTTCACACTGTGCATAGGAATAGAGAAGCTGACCCCACAGGGCTTCAGATTAGATTAGCAAGTCTAATCAATTTGCTGATTTATCTGTCCTTAAATATGCATATAGGTTTAACATAAAAGACATACAGTACAGATACAGTCTGAACACATCTGATGAATACAGCTACTTTATGAGGTACACTAAGATGAATACACTTAGTTCCCTCCTCTGCTCTAAGTCTTTGCTGATCAAATATTGTTTTTCTTTAAAAAAAAAACCCAACAAACTGTATCAGGTTTACTGTATTATATTACAATACTTGCGGGTGTCAGGTGAAAATAAACTGATTATTATCTACCAATGTAATCCTGAGTTCATTTTCAGTAATTCTAATCTTAACCTCTTGCCAGGAAACACCACGTTTGCTTTTCTTTCTCTTTTAAACAAGGCGATCAACACTGAATCATCCCAGCACGTTAAAAATGAGTTTGCAGTGCTGTAACAATTTTGTAGGTTAATGGTGCTTTAATATAAAAGCACAATATATTCTACCTTAAAAATTATGTTCAAAATAGAAGATACAGACTTTAACTCAGAAGGCCAGTGCAGATAAATCCCCCAGAAAGTAAGTGGAAGTTGTGTTTGTAATTCTAGCTTGCAAAAAAGATCTTGTTTAAGCTTGTTTAAGATCTTCCCTGTGTACATTCTATCTGTTCAAGGTATTAGATCTGTGATTTCATAGCAAGGAAGAAATTTGATTAAAAAAAAGGGGAAACAAAACTTTTGAGAATTAGTAATTTTAGTACATTTTAGAGTAGTCATTTGGAAATTCCAGAAATTGGATTGTGGTACTACAGAATAACCCTATTTATCTGCAAAATCAGATTATACCTAGAAAATATTTGAATTTAAATAGCCAGGCAAACATTTTGCAAATTAAATACCACAGTTCATCAAATCAAAACCCTGGGATAAATCATGTGCCCTACCATATATGACCCTTGGCTCCATATCACTATAAAAGTAATTTGTCAATTTTAATGGTAATGCTGAAATGGTTGAAAGACGAACACCAAACCCCATTTTGTCTAATGGAAATAAACTTGACATGTCAACAAATAACATACCAAGTGATTTACAAAGGAGATGTTCCAATAATTTAGCTTGAGTCAATAACATTGGAATAAATCTGTAATTAGTAGGAGCTTTTGTAAATTCTCTTGAATGACAAGATGAATCTCTTCTGTAAAAAAAAAAAAAAAAAAAGCTGCCTATTTCCCATGCTTTTTTGTTACTTAATTTGGCACACCTAACCATAACTCCTGCCATTTGCGAATGGAGAAAAAGAAGTCAACATCAATACATAGGGAGCTCCATCTCAGCAAAGTAACTGCACAACATTCTAACAAAAAGTCATGAACTTAAGTTTCCTGCAATCCGCTTAAATCTGCTCCAAAATTTCAAGGTACCTGACAGTAAACCAAGATACCCCAGATATTTAAGGTAAAACTAGAAAATGAGGTGGAGACTAATGAGTTACAAGCAGGGAGAGTCTTCTACTTTGAGTTCCTTAAATTTTATTAATTTCATTTGACAATACAAACAGTTAAGTTCTGAATGTTTGCAAAAGCTCTCAAGCAGCTATTTTCCTGACAATAGTGAAATTCAATGAGAACATGATCTAGAAAGTCACAGTTTAGCATTTCTGAAGTATGAATCATCAAATGATGTGCAGTGAATGACTAGGACAAAACGAAGAATGCCCAGCTGTCCTTTAAACTCTTTGGCATATAAAAACCTCACAGTAGTACATGTAACTTTGAATTTTGAGTAACAAAACCTATAGTGTCGATGAAGGAGAAGTTTCACCTGAGTAAGGAGCACATTTTGTATATGTGATGTCATTTCCCTCAGAAAGTAGGGGAGGGACTGTAAGAAGTTGCAGCCTCCTTTTTAGAACTCTTGTAAACTATCTATATTAGTCAAACTTCGCATGGTTGAAAAATGCAAACTGCTTTACAGTCTATATCACTGGGATTTAGCTGTAACTTATTTTAGTCCTCTTTTCCCAGCCTTTATCTAACAATTCATAAAAAGCAATCAGCTAGGTCAACAGACTGCACATCTGGATTGGCATATTTTCAAAAGCAGAGAGCCTTTGAGAGGAAGGAAATAAGAAAAGTTGCAAAGTATGTTATACTGTCCTTTATTCTCACAGCTACAAATTAGATTTTGAACTAGTACTCAGTGCCTGAATTACTGCTGATTTTGAAAGGAATAACAAAGCCAAGTACCTCAGTGCCAACTGATTTCGTCCCAGTGCTTTCATTTCTTCCCAGCTCTTCATATTTCCTCCCAGCTAAGCGTACTTCTCAATGTTTACCTTTCTAATACTGCATTTTTCAAAAGTCTCATTCGGTTGCCAAAAAAAAGAGATCTTAAAATAGTTTCTTTGTCAATATAAAAATATGGTTACTATTTACTGGGAAGGGGGGGGCAGCAGGGGTGGTTTCTCTGACAAGACACCAGAAGCTTCCCCCATGTCCAACAGAGCCAATGCCAGCCGGCTACAAGACAGACCTGCTGCTGGCTGAGTCCGAGCCCATCAGCCATGGTGGTAGCGCCTCTGGGATGACAGAGTTAAGAAGGGGAAAAAAACTGCTGTGCAACAGCAACTGCACCTGGAGAGAGGAGTGAGAAGATGTGAGAGAAACAGCCCTGCAGATACCATCAGTGAAGAAGGAGGGGGAGGAGGTGTTCCAGGTGCCAGAGCAGAGTCCCCTGCAGCCTCTGGAGAAGATCATGGTGAGGCAGGCTGTCCCCTTTGCAGCACATGAGGTTAATGGTGGAGCAGATATCCATCTGCAGTCTGTGGAGGACACCACATGGAGCAGGCGGACAAGCCCTGAAGGAAGCTGCAGCCCATGGAGACCCTATGCCAGCACAGGCTCCTAGCAGGGGCTGCAGCCTGTGGAGAGGAGCCCACGCAAGAGCAGGCTTTCTGGCAGGACCCATGCTGAAGGAATCTGTCTCTGAAGGACTGCATCCCATGGTGAGGACCCAAGCTGGAGCAGGGGAAGAATTTGAGGAGATAGGAGCAGCAGAGAGGAAGTGTTATGAACTGGCTGCAACCCGCATTCCCTGCCCCCCTGTGCCACTGGGTTGGAGGAGGTAGGAGAGTCAGGTGTGACATTGAGCCTGGGAAAAAGAGGGGATGAGGGGAAACATGGTTTTAGCTTTATTTTATTTCTCATTATCTTACTCTATTATTAATTGGTAATAATTTCTCCAAGTCAAGCCTGTTTTGTCCATGACAGTAATTGGTGAGTGATCTCCCTGTCCTTATCTTGATCCATGAGCTTTTCATCATATTTTCTCCCCCTGTCCTACTGAGGAGGGCTTGGTGGGCAACTGGTGGCCAGCCACGGTCAACCCACCACACACATGCAGGCTTAAGATCCACCAGCTGGGATAGTTGGGATCTAAGGTACCCAGAGACTTGCAAAATTTTTTCACTGCCTTTTCTCTCACTCAAAATTAACTTAAAGTATCCAAACTCTTCAGAAATTATTGCTAAGAAAACGAGTCAGAGCCTAACCATCTTCTCTATAACGGTGTAAGTACCTTGCACTCCAGAAGTAGAAACTTAATTTCTCTACCATCTTTTTATAGACCAGCAAGGTCCAACACATAGCTAAAAAATTACCCATGTTTTAGGACCATCTGATGTTCTTAGGTTCCTAAGACCTAAGCCTAAAATTACATTACTTTTTGGGTATCTGTGTCCAAGATTTACCTGATACCAACTTCCACATTTACTAGATTATTGTATTTTCTTCTTCTTTTTTTTTTTTTTTTCCTTAATTTTATTTTAAACATTAACTATTCCTATATTGTTTCTTAGATAATTTTAGTGGAAACTAGGGCAGTTTTATCAAAGTAGCCACTGCTAACTGTACTAGCTCTGCGAAGCATTCCTTTGCTACAGCATGCTCCATTTGACTGCTCCATGCAGCAAGCTGTACTGGAGAAAGGATCTTCTGAAAAATGAAAGAGTAAAATGTGTATTTAAACATGTTCATATCAGCTGTCCGTTCAAAGTCACATGAATGCTCATCCAGCACAGCTAGGGAGGCAGCAAGGGTGCACACTGGTGACGCGTGGCAGGAGCAAGGAGAGTCAGCATGTAGGACAGCCTCAAGCTTGTCCTATCACTGAAGGCTGCATCTTGCAAAACTGCAGGAGCAAAGATAAAGAGGAGGCCTTGCTGTAAAGGAAAGAGAAAGCAATAAAAATAAGATTAAGAAATAACAATACTAAAATCCAAAGGCACAAAAAATACAGAGGATAATGAAATTACCCATTTTATAAAACAAGTAGATAAAAAAATTCCTCTTTTACCGACAGGAACCAGATTCTGATGCCAATACAAATCAATGGAAACTCCACTGAAATCAGTATAATCCTGAAATCATTATTACTAGGTTGGTGCAAGCCAGCTTCACAGAAGCTCAGAAAATCCAGGGCAGTTTATAATGATAAGCATGGTTATTTGTGATTGAAACACACCAATGTCCTCCAGAAAATACAAATATATATACACATCTACAAAAGGAGAAATTCCACATTAACTATTACCACCAGAAAGAGGCATGATAATTAAGGTATTAAAATGTTCTTTTGAACTTCTAGCTATAATCTATCCTTTCCAGAGAAATAATTTTCAGTCCTGTGATGTGATGAACACATTAAAAGTATTTGCAACACCTTCTTGTGTGACCTTGTGAGTGCGCTTGACACAATGAATATACTGAAATTTATTAGGGTTCAGAATACTTACTTAATGCTTCTGTGACTGAGATGATTTTTCTATAAAGTGGTCTCTGTAATAATTCACTAGCATTGTGAGCTAAACAAGTACATTGATTTCTAAAGCAGCTGCACAATTCCTGACACTTAAGATCCTAGATATTTTACATCACAACCATGCTGTGCTTCATAGGAAACATCTTGTTAAACTTAATGGTGGTCCGAAGAACTTTGTTTCCCCTGTATATTAGGATTAATTTTAAAATCCCCTCTGCTAGTGTAAAATACATCATCAAAATGAATGAGTTACAGAGTTAGGATTGTTAGCATTTTTGGTTTGGTTTGACTGGTTTTATGTTAAATATATTGGCATAGGATTCAGGGGAAGTACATTTAAAAATCATACACATAATTAATTGATAAGATACATAATTACAATACTAACTATATCACAAATTATAAACATACCCATCTGCAAATTCACTGCAGCCACCGTCATCTTTAGGAACAAAATTCTAACCTAAACAAATACGTTTTGACAAACTCTATGGCTTGCTAACTCAGTGGTTTGTGTAAATCTTGGAGTGATTTGCTTTCATATTGAAACACCTGGTTTCGAGTTGTAGCGTGAATGTTTTGCACAGTGTAACTCAAAAACTGCAAACCACAAGAACTCATGACTAATATGCAGCACATAAGCAACAAAAACAAAACAGTAGTATAAATGCAATGCAGTAAATCAAGACCAGATGTAACACATAATAAATTAATCAAAACTGCCAAAAAATTACTAAATATAGTGAATTTATTTAAACCCTCTGCTGTGTCTGTAGACAATTCAAGTATAAGCATAGATCTCCTGCCTTTTTTCCCCCTCTTTTTTAAGCTGTACCTTGGCCTGCTTTTCTCTCCTCATTCAAGCAAGTTCCATGAAAAGCAACAGGAAAAGACACAGAGCAAATACTATGGAAAAGGGTGCCGTGTCCAAGCCTTACCTGGGAGGCAGAAAACACTGATTCTGAAAAGAGGAACATAAAGTCAGACTAGTTGACCTCATCCCCCGGAGATAATCAGTAAAACATATCAGTTGAGTAATATATATGTTTATGTTTTCTCCCTCTCTGTCTCCATTTACTATTTAGAAGACATGGTCCTGGCCTGATCCACGTTGTGTACATTCACTGGTACACACCTGCCAGTCCCAAGCAGGAGCGATGCATAGCCCTGCTGAGCAGCATGGCTTTGGTGATACCTATGCCATGGATGCAACAGTGCTGAAAGAGGAAATCTTTTGCCAAATTAGCACCCGTTGTTCACAAATCCATGGTAACGTGTCCCTAGAAAAATGCGGCAGCAGACATCTTGTCTACTCTTCAAGCAGGAGTGCACAGTTCAGGGCTGTGCATGTGGTTAATGGCTCTGTGGCACCGTCAATGACATGCACCAGATAGAAAGTCAGTGTGGCTTCATGGACCTGCTGTGCTAAACCACCATCACCACCTACTCCAGCTAGTGCATCAGGGTGTGCAGAGCACCTCCAGAAGCACGTATTCCCAGAATTGAAGAATGGTGCATTCCTTTCCAATAACCACTATAAAGTCTCCACTTTATAGATTCATCCACCTGAAAGGGCAGCCAAGTTTTCAGACTCTCTCCTAGGAAAGGTTGATGGAAAATAAGTTAATTTCAATTTTTAAAGCTCAAATCTGGCTTCCGGACAGACACCACAATAATAAACCACTGTGGGATATTTTTGCTAAAAAATCCCCCACATTATCTATCAAAAAAATAATTTCTGATCCCATGATTAGTATTCCACCTACTAGTTATCACTGAGTATGCTTGACTACCAGTTAAGAAGATGATGCTTCTTGCATTAAACATTTTTGCCTTGAGTTATTGACACATTTTAAATTATTCTGCTTTATGTCCATCCTTAATAGAACAGAAATCTGCTACAAAAGATCTTTATTAACTGACTGCCTCAGGTGCTGTGCAGAGATTCATGATTTAACAGTTCGTCCAAACAGACAGGTGTATAGCTTGTTTAATAGGCTTGTTCAACCCTTTGGCATCTGTGAGGCATAAGTGGATTATGGAGGTTTGTTTGTCTGGCTATCTTTTTACACAGCTTTCCAAATAATTGTCATAAATATCCCTACTTCCTTAACCCAATTAATTAAATGCAGTAAATACATAGTCTACCACTTCTGTTGATTAAGCAATTGCTTAGTAAAAACATAGCCATTGCCACCCAACGCTATGTGCTATGGCTCTGGTTTCACAAAAATAATGGAGATACATCTGAAAGAAACACAAAAGAAAAACTCGTATAAGTCACACAAGAATTTCTTTTGTCACTGTTAATGATTTTTCTTTCTGTCATGAGTTTTCTGAAGACAGGTTTAATGGGAAACATATGGATTCTTTACTGCTGAAAATCAACCTCACTTCAGACAATCATTTATTTGCTTTCTAGAAAAAGCTATTTATATAGAAAAATTACACTCTGGGAATTTTAAAAGCCGTCTTGCAATCCTTGTAATGGTAAACTGGATCTTGCAGCAAAAACAGTCAGCACAAGAGTGTTTCAGGAGCTGAATGAATGGAGATTACTCACACAAGCAGGGCTGGCAGTTATCATCAGACCTGGTTTTTCTTTTTTTTCCTCTTCATAAGCTAAGCAAAACCAAAGAGCTATTAAGTAGACTAAACATTTTCATTTATAATAGGATACACTTAAAAGAATAAGAGTTTCGCCATTCAAAAAACAAATGTAACAGCACAAGGTTCATGGAAAACAAAAAAAGTCCTATGAAAAGCTATTAAAATATTAAATATTTATGTTTTCAAAGCTTCATCTATTTCACATCCCCTTAACTATTTTAGCATGATTTTATGAATATTTAATGCTACAAAAACATTCTTTTTGCGATCCTGTTGAAATATTCAGCAAAAGGAAAAATGTCATTTACACCAGATGATTAATGTCCAAGATTCCTAAATCAACAAACCGAAAGGCCAGGGAACATGGGTAAAAGCAAGTTGCAGTCTCGAGTCTGAAACAGGGTTGTTGTGTCCTTGAGAACAGCAGCACTGGAGATACCCAATGAGGATGCTGGCTGTATTGTATTTAAAAACAAGAGGAAGCATGTGTTGTGGCACTTTGTGGGGGAAGACGTATGTGCAGTGTTATTCAGTGTCACAGTGGCAGTAGTGCAAGGGACTGGATGTGCTAGCTGAGCTGAACAAAACTGAACAATAGTAAAACAAATAACCCTTTGTGCAAAGGCAGGCGCAACCCAAATCAAACAAACAGAGTGGAATTAGAGCTTCAAGTGAAATAATCTTGTTTAAAAAGACCATTCCTCTCTAGAGATGGACATTGCCACCCTTCTCACGCTGCTGTAGTGTTTACCTGACTTGCTGGAAAGTAGAGTGTGTTATATGCAGCTCTTGACACCAGCAGACAACACCAAAGATCCCCAATTATTTCATTATTTATGAAACGTTTGCTGGGTGCAGTCAGTGGCTTCATGATGAAAAAGCTCCAACAATGAGGCCCTGTCAGATTTTTGGCAGAGACACATCCAAACACATAAAAACAAGTTTAAACACTATCGTTTATGCATAATTCTTTCTTGGCATGTGTCCTCAGTTACCACAATTTGCAGCCAGAAAACACTTCTATTTTTTTTCCTCTCTGAAATAAGCTGGCCAAAAGCGTATCTAATTCCCCTCCTCCCCAAGAAGAGAAACAGCTTTGTCAAGGGCTGGGTTGTATGTGTGTTTTGAGATATCAAGGTTTCCATTTACTGTACAGCTGCACCGACTTGAGCAGCCCTGCTTGCTGCCAGACGTCTGGAGCCACAGCCCTGCAGCTGCCCACAAGCATCATGGACAGCCAGGTCTCGACTTCTCAACTAGACCCAGCCTGCTCTGGCCACCAATCCACTCCTTTTGCAGTAAATCCTGTAAATCACATGCAGAATGGTGAGCCATCGCTGTGCCAAGGGATGGAGTCAGTGTGGATGGGGGGGAGCACAGCACAGAGCCCTGAACACTTTGCAAAGGTGCACTTCAGAGCTGATTTACGGCTGGAAAGCCCTCTTGGTGCAAATAGTTCATAAAGCATATGACCTAAGTACTTGCCCGCAGGGCCACAATAACATTTATGTAGCATAAATTAATGCGTTTCAACCACTAATTCAATCTGGCTAGCTAATTCCTCTGGTTTTGGCAGAGTCTGACCTCTGCAACAAAGTACAGTGCTTGTGGTGATGACTCACAGTTCTGGCTGCATTGCATTTTGGAGTTACACGCACCCTTATGAACAAAGAGTGTTATTCGTTGAGCAGACATAAAAATATACCTCCAGAATGTGTTTGGATCAGTGCTAATTGAAACTTCCTTTTTATAGGAGTCTGATCAAAACCAGCTGTGGGAGTCAAGCAGGAACAGATTTATATATTACATTAGAAACCTGACAAATTCAGAGAGAAGCAGCTGAGTGAATGCCTATAATCGGCTGGAGACACACGATGGCTTGAGACTTCCCCAGAGGAAAATCCTTCACTGGATGGGGGTTTTTTGCAAGCATTTTTCTTTTCTGATTCCCTCTTTAGTCAAAGGCTATATTTAAGCAGTGCCCCAAATTCAGAGAGACTTCAAAAGCGCTTTTAATGATGCCACAACAAAAAGGTGAAGCAAATCTCTGAGGACAACATCCTTTTCCATGCCTCTCTCCAACAAGTATGATCAGTAACATGCTTATCTATAGAAAATCAGCTGTGAGATGTAGCTGGCCTAATATAAATGTTGGAAGGAAAAAGCAAGTGCGTAGCAGTCCCCTGATCTGTAACTTCCCCAGCTATCAAGATCACTTGTTATTAGACTGCTAATTCTGTTCAGGTAGTGAAGTCTTACTGAACTCTTAACACCAAATCCATTCTCTTTCACCTATGGCTGGTCAGATGACTATCTGCCACCCTTTCACGTCCAGTTACGCCTACAGCAACTGCTCATGGTGATCCACACATTCATAATCTTCATGGCTGATTACTGCAGCTCATTATGCCTGTGAATAAAGCCATATGCTTTGGAAAAATTCCAGGTGCACCAAGCCATAGCAGCCTGTCTGCTTAGCGTCCTATCGCTGTGAATACCTGAGCTCCTCCGGCTGCAGACAGGATTCCCCTTAAAAACCAAATCCAGTTCCACCAGATTCTTCGCATGACTTTCAAAGTCACCGTGTCCTGCTGTGAAGGTCCAAACCCCAACCTGTCCAAAAAGAGTGGCCTGCAAGAGACTTCAAATGCCAGCTTTATTATTAACATGCTATTCGTGATCTGTATAAAACACAACTATATAGCACACACTGTGAGACTATCAGAAAGGTAATAGTTCCTATGCCTTAAAATGTTTTCATTTTTACAAACACAATAAAATGCCAAAATTCTCATCTTGTGAGAAGAAAGGAATCAGATGAAAAACAAATTCAGTCACCCTATTGTGAAAAATTTACATATCCCAGTGTCATCTCTTTCAAAAGGTCAGTCAGTGGCACCCAACACATGCTTAGCATGCATGCCCAAGGTTAAGTGAAACAACAGCATTTGTTGGTTGAGGTAAAATGAAGGTTGTACCAGGAAAGAAAAAAAGTTGTTCTCAAAATATGCTGCGATGATGCTGTTGCATTCACAATCTCAGAAACCTGAGCAAAGAGGACTCACAATATCCTCTCTAAAGGCAACAACCTAAGTTGTTGGATTAGTTACAGCAATTAAGAACGAACCTAAACAAATCCTAGAGTGGCAGCTAGAACAAGACTGTGGCGGGCAAGGTGGGCAGACAATGGTTGTTTTTCTGATTAGACAAAATAATATAGTTCAGAAAAACTGAATACTCTTTTGGGTACCTAAAATCTTCCCCAGGTGAGAAAGAGAAGAAGATGTACATTTTGGGGTGTCCAATATTGTAATCAAGATTGTAACCTCCCATTCCACTGAAATGAGACCAGACTTGTTCTAATGTCGATTTAAGCAAATCAGAGGAGTGGGAAAAGTGCTTAGTTGAAAGGCGTAGACTCAAATAAAAACAATGTTGAAGAAGAAAATGTCCTTGGTTGCTTGCAACACAACTTAATCCTAAATCCAATGGTGCATAGTGGAAGGGGCCTATTTCTCATGAAACTTTACTCCAAGGCTGATAGCACCTTCTAAGAGGTTTTGAAGAATATTCTACCCTATTTGTGTTTGTCCCATGACTCTCAAGAGGGCCAGGGAGCAATCAGCCAGGGAGTAATCAGCTTCTCCACAGCTGTCTTATGATTTTTGGTCTTTTTGCTGCTTCCCCAGTTTGTGTTGGACTAGATAAAAATGTCAGTTAAGGGGAATCTCAATGCTATAGGCAGAAATTTCACACAGTCTGGCTTGTCATTCTAGGGTTTAGGCTTGAAAGAGTTACAAGTAACTAATGAACTAGACAATAAAAGCAAAACTAATTTCTTGAAATTAGCTTTATCTCAGTGAATTTCTAACACACCCACTCACTTATGAACACAAGCATAAACAAATAAGCCGTTAACCAAGAAACTAATCCAACTATCTGCCACATCATGAAATACAAAACAGAGGTGAAGAAAATAAGCCTTCATAAGAGTTGCCATCATAGTGATATTGATTATCACCAAGGAACTATACATTTTGTCATTGTGATTGAAGAGAAGATGGTATCTATTATGTTCACATTTGTGGGACAACAGACATTTTATGATAGCTGTGTGTTTTAACTCACTTGGGGCAAGTCTGTGAAAGTAGCCTAGCTGTATGTGGAAGACTGTACAGTGAAAAGTCACTCTGGTAAATAGTGTGGAAGATCCTTAGGCAAAGTATGGGAGATTTCCATCCCTTGCACTCCATAATGCTATACGAATGCAGTTTTGTGTTTTAGAGCATTTCCTGTTGTGATGCTGGTAAAAGAATTGTTTTCAATTTGCTGAGGTTACTGTAATTGTTTAGGCAATCAAAGCTTGTGGCTTCTAGACATGCTTGCTACAATGCACTTCTATGAGGAAATGTCCCCGGAGACATTTGGGAGCCATCATTTAAGCAAAATGACGTTCCCCAATAGTTATAGCTATTGTATTATGCTAGGATTTAAAAAACAGACTCAATGTCTTATTTGCCTCTGGATGCAGCTCTGCAGAGAGAGCTAGTTTCATTTTATGGATGGATTCTGATGTTTTCAGTTATGCCAGCAGGAGTAGTGCCATCCAGCCCAAGTGAGAGTTTCTTGTATCCCTAATTCTTCAATCAGGGTCTGCCACTGTATTACATTTACTCATTCTTAAGTCAATGCTGCAATGATATGAGGTGGCCCAGTCGCATTTGCTGGAAATTATGACTTCTGCCATTTCCAACATTTTACCAAACAGCACACAAGCTCAAAGGCTTTCAAATACAGTCCAAAGCTGTCTCTGTTTCTTATACAGTCTCTTGAATAGTAAGGAGTGGCAAAGATAATTGATGATTACATTTCATAACTTCTACTCTTTTCCTATAAAAAACATATCTATGGATTTTTAGTTGATTTATGATACTCATTAACACTGAATTTCTTTAGGGAATATTAAGCATAACTTTTTGAATGCAACAGCAGACATTCTTAGAAGGAAAGCAAGAAATGGTCAAATTGCAGGTATAATAGCATTATTATAAAGGCTGCAAATTTCATGATATCCATAATTAGTTCCATGTAAATATTGTAGGAATGAAGCACAACATAGTTTTTGTTTCAGAATAAACATATCCTCACGCAGGAGGATGAATGTTGAATTTTCATGGTTATAGTGGCTATACATTTCTAACACCAGACATAGCAATTAATGAGTGAGGTAGTCACTATGACAGATTAAAATAAGACACATTGCATCCCTTAAAGACATGGATTTTAAAACACATAATAAGAACATCTCAATTTTTAAAAGCCATTTTTTACCTTATACTATTAAGAAATGTATAAATTAAGTTGGTTTGTGAGACTTTTCAAAATCTTTACACATCAATTTTATGGCATGTCAGGCTTGAAAGGGAAAAGTGTCAGACTGATTTGATAAGAAAGATATCAGAAGTGCATTTATTGATAAATGTAAAAAGAATTATTTTATTTTATTTTATTTTACTTTATTTTATTATTTTATTTTATTTTATGGTAGGAGGGAAAATGTAGAAGCAAATAGAGAGAACTTGTGTAAGCTCTGTGAATTACCTTGATTTTGTGCTATAATTCACTGATGCTGTGCTCACATAAAACATACATAAGTTGAAGGGGAGGATTTTATACACTTAATGTACTTATTTGCCACCTCTTTTGATCTGACTAGAACTTTTCTAGTTTCATAACCCTAACATGCCAACCTCTGAGGTAAAAACATGAAGGAAGAATCAAAATGCAGTCCTTGAAGTTGCAGTGAAGCAAATGGAAGAAAATCTATTATAAAGGGTCACTACACAAAGCGTATGCTGCCCAGAACTACTTCCAGACCTGGCAGACCAAAAAAAGACTTACACAGGTCCCCTTTCAGAGTTTGGCCTCAGATCTTGTCATTTGGCCAGAGGGCTAGGTAGACTATCAGTAAACAACATTGGGGTGCCCAAGGTCTCTCAGTGATTTTGGGTTTGTGGGACAAGCCTGAGTGATGGGGCATTATTCTCACATGCTCCACTGAGATGCAGCACACATCTCAGTATCTCTGTGGTCACAGAAGGAATCCTGGACTCATCACTTATGCTCGAGTGATGCTGCAGAGAAAGACTCCTCCCTTCCTGCCATGGGTGAATTATGGGACTGTTTCATCCCTTACTTTTCCCCTCAAGTAGTTTGATAACAGCTGGTAGATTTGTTGGACAAATATACATGACACCTACTCATTTGTATCCGCTTTAGTAGTTTAGCAGATTAATTGTTAACAATACTGGAAGGCGAGACTGCCACCTTTTCCCTTTTTTTTTTTTAACCAGTATTGGAAAACAGCTGAACCAGACTGACAAAAGCAAAGGACAAATGCTGCATTTTAAACCTGTCAGTGAAAAGGCATCTGAAGTACTGCCTCTCACAGAGCATACATGCGTCTGTTTTTTTCAATAACACGGCAATTTTACCTGTCAGTTTCCCTCCCCACCTGCTTCACTATAAGCAGATCTAAAGGTACCTTCACAGAGGTAGATGGCACTTGAAAGCAAATCTGCCAGAATGAAGAGCCTGGCTGGACAAACAAGCCATGACCAAGACATCATAAGTCAACTGTGTCAAATAAACAGGAGAACTACCATCATGGACACATCAAGTCGGCGCAGACCCGGCAGAATGTCACTGTTAGTCTTCTTGTAAAACCTCTGTCTCTGCCTGAATGTCCAGAGGATAGAGTAAGAAATTTAGGGAGTGTTTGGCAGGTGGAAAATCTCTGGAGAACCCCACCTACACAGAGCAGCAGCTTTTTTTTCCTTCATGCCATGTGCCAAGTGTTTTGTCCCCTCCTCCACCCCCACCATCCAACCAGGCAGCCCAGCGTAACGTTGAAGAAATATTTGTTCCCTGGTACAAACAGCCCCGAAAATGGACTTTCAGCAACATAAAACCCAATCAAGTAAGGATGGCATAGTTTATAGGTATTCTCATTTAGAGTAACTCAAGAAATTCATTATTCTCATGTGATGCTGAAAAATGAAGTCTTCATCTCTACATTACTGCATTTTAAAAGAAATTCCTTCCCATTCCAAAATAAATTAAATTATGTTTAATTTAAATGCTGTGTCTTTTCAGTGTTCTCACATCATTCTTTAATTAACAGAAGCCCTTTTAATTTTAACCTTATTAGTGAGGCGATGAAAACAAAGACTCTCAGCAACTTCGTTGCCACTGTATATTCTAAGATCTTCAAATTCTTTTTATGCCAAACCTTTGCTGAGGGTTAGAAGCACCCACTTTTCTGCTAGAAGAGAACACCACATGCTTATAGTTCTGTCCATGGGAAGGGCTGCAAGCACCCAGGTTTCTGGCACCGCTCATCAGCCAAGGTCCCCATATCTGACCTCCAGAATCCTCACCTCCTTCTGGAGCAAGGTTCAAGCAGAAGCATCAAACCTTGCAGAAAGAACATCTGAGGCTGCTTACTTCTCTCTGCTTTCCCAGAGGCTCAGTGAGAAGGCTGTCACCTGGGACAGGCTTTTCCAATCACTGTTTTGCCTGACTTAAAGCAGGGACTTGGGTATAGAGCTGCCCAGGATATTCTCCAAGCCAGCAAGCTGTTGGCTCAATATAGAATCATAGAATGGTTTGGGTTGGAAAGGACCCCAAGATCATCTAATTCCAACCCCTCCACTAGACCAGGTTGCCCAAAGCCCCATCCAACCTGGTCTTAAACACTTCCAGGGATGGGGCATCCACAACTTCTCTGGGCAACCTGTTCCAGTGCCTCATCACCCTCATACTAAAGAATTTCTTCCTAAATCTACCCTCTTTTACTTTAAACCCATTACCCCTTGTTCTATCACTACACACTCTTATAAAAAGTCCTTCTCCATCTTTCCTGTAGGCCCCCTTCAGATACTGGAAGGCCGCAATAAGGTCTTCCTGGAGCCTTTTCTTCTCCAAGCTGAACAACCTCAACTTTCTCAGCCTGTCCTCATAGGAGAGGTGCTCCAGCCCTCTGATCAGCTTTGTGGCCCTCCGCTGGACTCACTCCAACAGCTCCATGTCTCTCTTGTACTGGGGCCCCCAGAGCTGGATGCAGTACTCCAGGTGGGGTCTCACCAGAGCAGAGTAGAGGGGCAGAATCACCTCCCTCAACCTGCTGGCCACGTTGATTTTGATGCTGCCCAGGATACAGTTGGCTTTCTGGGCTGCAGGCGCACACTGCCAGCTCATGTTGAGCTTCTCATCAATTAATACCCCCAAGTCCTTCTCCTTGGGGCTGCTTTCAATCCATTCCTCGCCCAGCCTATAGTCGTGCTTGGGATTGCAGTGACCCACGTGCAGGACCTTGCACTTGGCCTTGTTGAACTTCATGAAATTCTCAGGGGCCCACCTCTCCAGCCTGTCAAGGTCCCTCTGCATGGCATCCCTTCCCTCCAGCGTGTCGACCACACCACACAGCTTGGTGTCATCAGCAAACTTGCTGAGGGTGCACTCAATCCCACTGTCCCTGTCACCGACAAAGATATTGAATAGTGCCCATCCCAGTACCGACCCCTGAGGAACGCCATTCGTCACTGATCTCTGCTTGGACATTGAGCTGTTGACCGCAACTCTTTGAGTGCGACCATCCAGCCAATTCCTTATCCACTGAGTGGTCCATTCTTCGAATCCATGTCTCTCCAATTTAGGGACAAGGATGTCATGCGGGACAGTGTCAAATACCTTGCACAAGTCCACGTAGATGATGTCAGTTGCTCTTCCCTTATCTCCGTCACAGAAGGCCACCAAATTCTCAGGCATGATTTACCCTTAGTGAAGCCGTGTTGACTGTCATTAATCACCTCCTTATCTTCCATGTGCCTGAGCATAGTTTCCAGCAGGATCTGCTCCATGTTCTTGCCAGGCACGGAGGTGAGACTGACCAGCCTGTAGTTCCCTGGGTCTTCCTTTTTTTCCTTTTTAAAAATTGGTGTTATGTTCCCCCTTTTCCAGTCAGTGGGAACTTCACCAGACTGCCATGATTTCTCCAATATGATGGAGAGTGGTTTACCATCTTCATCCCCCAGTTCCCTCAGGACCCGTGGATGCATCTCATCAGGTCCCATGGACTTGTGCACCTTCAGGTTCCTTATTCTCAAACCTGATCTTCTCCTACGGTGGATGGTTCTTCATTCTCCCAATCCTTGCCTTTGCCTTCTGTGACCTGGGCAGTGTTGCTCAAGCACTTGCTGGTGAAGACTGAGGCAAAGAAGTCACTGAGTACCTCAGTCTTCTCCATATCCTGGGTAACCAGGTCTTCCATTTTAATTCCAGAGGGGGCCCACATTTTCCTTCATCTTCCTTTTATCACTGATGCACCTATAGAATTTTTTCTTGTTGTCCTTGGTGTCCCTGGCAAGATTTAATTCTATCAGGGCTTTGGCTTTCCTAACCTGCTCCCTGGCTGCTCGGACAGTTTCTCTGTATTCCTTCCAGGCTACCTGCCCTTGCTTCTACCCTCTGTAGGCTTCCTTTTTGTGTTTTGTGTTTGAGTTTGTTCATCCATGCAGGCCTCCTGGTGTTTTTCCCTGACTTCCATTTTTGGGGGGTTGCATCACTCCTGAGATTAGAGGAGGTAACTCTCGAATATTAGCCATCTATCTTGGGCCCCTCTTTCCTACAGGGCTTTGTCCTATGGCACTCTACCAAGCAGGTCCCTGAAGAGGTCAAAGTCTGCTCTCTTAAAGTCCAGGGTAGTGAGTTTACTGTGTGCCCTCCTTGCTGTCCTGAGGATCTTGAACTCCATTTCATGGTCCCTGCAGTCAAGGTTGCCCTTGAGC
Organism: Balearica regulorum gibbericeps; assembly: GCF_011004875.1. NCBI lineage: Eukaryota > Metazoa > Chordata > Aves > Gruiformes > Gruidae > Balearica > Balearica regulorum. The sequence goes on from NC_046220.1 coordinate 21,981,908, forward strand.
TTCACATTCCCCTGTAGCCCCTCCTTGTTGGTGAGAACAAGGTTCAGAATGGCACCTCTCCTCACTGGCTCCTCTGTCACTTGGAGAAGGAAGTTATCCTCAACACTTTCCAGGAACATTGCTTGTGCTCAACTGTGTTGCACCTCCAGCAGATATCAGGATGTTTGAAGTCCCCCATGAGGACCAGGGCTTGTGAACTTGAGGCTGCTCCTATCTGCCTATAGAGGGCCTCATCCACTAGGTGTCCCTCATCAAATGGCATGTGTCAGATGTCCACTGTGATGTCTTGTGTCCCTGCACTCCCTTTAATCCTGACCCATATGCTCTCAGTCAGTTCCTCATCCATCCCCAGGTGGAGCTCCATGCAGTCCAGCTGGCCATTGACACAGAGAACCACACCCCCTCTCCTCATCTGCCCTGCCTGTCCTTCCTAAGAACCTGTATCCTTCCATCCCCAAACTCCAGTCATAGGAGCCATCCCACCATGTCTCTGTGATGCCACTAAGGTCATAGTCCTGCAGGCGTGTGCATGTGTCCAACTCCTCTTGTTTGTTCCCCATGCTATGTGTGTTAGCATAGAGGCATTTCAGGTGGGCCCCCAGTGAGGCTGGTTTACTGGCTGGAGTGCCTGGAATTCCTTTGATGTATTTTCCCATTGTTTCCCAGTTGGTTCCTATTGCCTCATGAGCCCCTGGCTCATCTCCTCTAGACTTCAAGCATGCTGCAGCATGTCCAGCATGTCTCTGAGCAACAGGCTGAGAGCCCTCACCAGCACCCCGTCCCTCCAACCTGGGCATAATGTGATATACTGCCCCATTTTTCTCTGATCACAAGCAATAAACACTGCACAAGATTTTCATGCTTCCTCAAGGTTCTTCATGTCTTTCTGTGAATGTCATCAGAGAGCGAAAGGGAGGCGCGCATCAACTTTTTGCGGATGTGACTGTTTTCACGATAGAAAAATCGAAAATAGCAAACACTAGTAATGCACATTCAAATTAGAAAGTAAAATATATTTTCATGATAATATGAAAGATCAGACAGATTCATATGCATAATTTTAAAATTATTATTTAAAAAATCTCATTTAAATTATTTATTAAGATACATATGTTTATCTTTCAACTTCCTGATTATCAACAAGCAGGGAAAAGGTTACTCTTTCTGTTAAAAGCCTCTTCTTTTGGGGAAAACTTCTGCCATTTTTGTGACATAATTTATTTCTCATAAATTTCTTTTATCTACTGTATTTCCCAAATCTGTTTGAAGTTCAGACAGCTTTAGACAGATGAAGTCACTGGTATGTATTAAAAAACCCCACACCTTTGAAATATAATCAATAGTTTCTGCATGATTCAACAAGGGAGTCTCTAAAGAGGAAATACAATTCCTCTGTGTTCTCCTGAATTATACTTTTATCTGCCTTTGTGACCAATTCCAAAGTTTGCACCTTTGACTTTGGGCAACTGAAATAATAAGGCCCATATTGCTCAATCAATCTTCTTCATGAAATGTAAACAATACACCTACTTTAGAAAAAAGATGCCTTTATAGGTGATTTCCAGGCTTCTGGAAACATTTAGGTCATACGGGATATTTCTGGAGGTTTGCTATAGGTCTTTACTATCCATTCTAACATAGCATTACCTCATTACAATAATGAATGCTATACCTGTTTAATGTAGTCTATCTTGTATTGCAGCTTCTTGTGAAGCCTCATGTACGAATTATTAACAATATTTCCCCTTGTATTGTACATAGAAAGTATTTTTTATTCTGTTCTTGTATTTATTTGTACTAAATTTGGTTATTATTAGAAGCCTTTTCAAACAGGAGGTAGTTATTTGAAGGTAGTTAAAAATAACTGTTTCTTAGGATACAATCCTGCTTCAGCGGTGTTGGTGGTAAAGCTGTCAGACACTTTATGGCAGCAGAACTTGGCTGTGATGAGCCAAAGAAACTCCAGAGAAAGGGCACTCCGGGCTTATATGAACAGATAGTGCAGAATATGGACTCTTGTGTTCAAATGACATTATTGTCACAGTAAGAGGAAAGCCTTCACAGTTGTCATTTCTAGCACACAGAAATATAGGTTGTTGCCTACATGTACTGTGTAAAAATGCTCTAAACCCCTATAAATCTACCCACAACAAACAGTTTGCAGCTTACCTCTCTCTATTGCACTGGTCATTTCTTCCAGGAAAGGACATCAGCCATGCATTCCCACCAAACAAGTGAAGAGTGAACATGTTGAGTTAGGTCACAGGGAAGCAGGGGCGCTGCTGCTTTCCTCAGTACGTGGTGCTCCAAGAGGAGCTGTGTAATTTATGGCAGAAATAACCACAAAAGTAGTGTGATTTCCTACTGGCAGGCCAAGCCTATTCAAGCCAAATGACCCTTCAAAATCTCATAGTAAATCTCTTCCTCACATGAGTTCTCTGAAGAAATGTTGACCAACCACGGTCCTCCTTCACTTTGAGAGTCTACTCATTGCTGTCAATGTTGAGCTTCCTGGCCCCCTTTCATGGTTCTCAGCCTCGTCCCAAGCTACATACGCTGAGTCCTTTCTTGATGCTTTTGTTCTCCTCTGCATGTATCAGCACTCTTCTGCAGCATCTGCTGTGTTTTCCTTTAGATACATAATCACAGCTTCTATGACTTTAACAGAGTTTTTGTGGGTTTTCTGACTTTTTGAAAGGCAGAATGTATCCCTGAAGTGTTTGCATTCCTTTATTTGTGTAAGGAAACAAAACCTAAGTGGTGGGCTGCAGACACAAATTGAGAAGATGCAGCAACCAAACTTTGTTGCGTGTTATGTTGGAGGTCTCGCACTGGAAATATTTTTCTTCACAAGTGTTCTCTGATTAGAGACAGCAGTTTGATTTCATGCACTGAGAATGTTGCTGAAGTTCAAGAATTCATGCGTTAATGATAACTTCTAGCTTACCCTACTGCCTGGAAGAAATCATAACATCACTCTGCATTTCCATTGTCCCCTGCTAAAATATTGGGCTAAGATTTTAACAATTTTTAAGCTAGGTTTGTGATACTGTCTCTCCATCAACACCAGCAACTATGTTTTTTTTCCAGTATTTAGAGATACATGAATGAAGCCCTCTAAACATTGTTGGAGGAAGCATTTTAATAGCAAGGTAACATGGCAACATTAATGAGAGTTATACTCAAGCATGAATGGGAGAATGTATCTTCACATCCTCCCTGCCTTCAGGAAATTTTCAACTAGCCTTTCCTGCTGCGTGGAATTACAGACAGGCCTTCCCATTCATCTTTGCTTCTTGAAGTATTCAGATACAACACCTATTCCACACTAGAGTCTAGGGCCATGAAAAAAAACTTATTTGGAAAAAATACGAAGGGGAAATGTGCAAATATTTCATGTATTAGGTTAGAGTTGGTATAATGGGATGAATTGTGTTAGTCTCATTACAAAGAAAACTTTCTTTCTCCAAACCAGCTGGAATAATAAAGGCAATTGTGTGACAATTTAGATAAAACTGAGCTATTTTATGTGGATTATATTTCTATTTCTAATGTCTACTAGTCACAGGAATAATATCCCCCTGGGGAAAAAAAATAAAAATGACACCCCCCCCAAAAAATCCACTCACAACACAAACAAACAAATAGCCCACAAGCAAAAGAACCTTTTACATATCAACTGTAGTCCTGACAAAAATATCATTAAGGCTACAACCTGTAGCTCAGGAGAAAGTGTATGCTTAAAGAAATTATTTATATTTACATGTCTGAAGCACTTACTTATAGCTTTTTTCTTTTGTCATTGAAAAACAAGGAGACAAAAGATACTATATATATCTGTTGTATTTTTCCTAAATGTAATGTGGGTAATTATAATTAGTAAACTTTTGCTTTTTATGTAACAGTGTAATATACTTTTAAAATGAGTGTTGTTCAGATCAAATACAAAATATGACAAGGCTGAACAGTGTCAACTTATTAAAAAAAAAAATCCCCTTTACTTCAAAAGCGTTAGATAGTCTTCTACAGACAAGACACTGATTTTTCCCTTGCTTCTAAATGGTGCAGTTTCAAGGGCATGATGCAACATAGAGCATTTGCTATCTGTTAAAAGATGAATGTGATTACAGTATGAACTAAAATAAAAAGAAACATAGATTTGTGTGTGGTTGTAAATTTGGAATTCAGCCAGTTTCATTAAAAAGATCTTTAAAGTGCATAAGCCTACACATCCTTTCAGATGTGTTAGGGATGATTTATGATCCTGCATCAGAACTCGTCTCAGTATTTTAATGCAAAACATGGGAAATAATGTTATTGCTTTGCATTCATTGAAAACTGCCAAATATTTTTTGACAAAGACCAGTAGGTTTTGTCTATTTTCAGCTAAAAACTTTACAAAAATTGTTTACAAAAAAAAATTGAGTATCTGTTCTCCGAAGTTATTTATAGACTCATTTCTGTAAATAATTATTATCTTGTAAATGGTTCATAAACCATCCTGTGTGTTTGATGTATAAAATCAGGGGTGTTTTGATTATTTTCTTTTGGATATACTATTTGCACAGATTATTTCATCTTCCTGACTGAATGAATATGATTCTTAAAATTACATTTGCATTTTGCAAACTCACTGTTTTGAGATCAAGACCATTCTTCACTAGTATTCATTAGTTTTATTTTATGTTTTAGTATTTTCTCTGACATACCTTCCAGTGATTGTTTATGCTTAAATAAATAAATAAAAAGAAAAAAAGAAGGAAGTACGTAGAATGAATTCCTGGGAAAATTCTAATGGGCACAGGATGCTACTGCAATTTTATTTGAAACAGAACCAAAGAAAATACTTATATGAACTTTTAAGAGGTGAAAGTACTATATTTCTTCTATATTAGATGACACCCAAATGGTTTAAAAGGTTGTTTCTAATGATAATACAATCAGTCTAGAAGTCAGATATTGACCTCTTGGATTTTTTTCAAAATTTCCTCATTTCATCTAGGCTATAGCTATCATTAGAATAGCTTTGCATACGGTATTTTTGCCAACACTTCTCCCTGGATCAAATTAAGCTTGAGAGTACAAAGATATACAAAGAAAGTATATATAACCAACAAACACTCATAAAAGGATGAAGAATTTCTCATGCAAACAATATTATGATGATATAGCTATGCCAATAGAGAAAGAATGTAGAAGGTGTTCTGTATATGAGGATAAATGTGAAATAACGATCAGAAAAACAAAGTTATTAAAGTGCAGATGAGGTATTGGTGATTTTCCTGGTTAGCATATATTTTGTAAAGATGTGATAAAGCAATCACAACAAAGTCCTTTAAAATTATTTTATTCTATTAAACAAGATAGGCAACACCTTTAAGATGGCTTTTAATTATTTTTTAAGTAAAGAAACAAATATCTGCACAGAAAGAGTAACAAAAGCAATGCAAAGGATCTAACAATCAAGACATCATTTGCACTGAGCAATATTTATTAATGTGATGTGTTTATTGATGATGCTGAATAACAAAGAATCATCTCTGAACCCAATTTCCCCAAAGGTCAAGGTTTCAGTTTATCTCCATTAGAAAATTATGGGTCTGACATTAGATTCAAACAAAAAGATGTTGTTCTTACACCTTTGGGACTATTCACAGTGAAGGTTTTTGTTTCAGCCCACTTCTAATATATATGTAGTCAACATTGTAAACCTGCCAAACCCAGGAAAAGTAGACCTCTTTCCTCTGTGCAACTTGATCTTTTCAGAGAAGCAGAAAGACATATCCAAGCTCCTTTGAACAAACTGTTAGTTTGCAAATTACTGATGTAAGAATTTGTGTAGGGCTACTTTATATTGCATTGACAATATAACATTAAAAAAGAATCATTTTAATTCTTTAAGATGTTAGTTTATAACATCTGAAGTTGTTACTTTATAAAATCATTTTTTTATCATTCATCTTACTCTAGCCATGTGGGGTTATTTTCATTTCTAACTAGTTTGGAAAAAAAAAATAGCATTATATAATTTTGAATACCAAACCATTAGTCTATAAAAAGGTTTTAAATGAATAAAAAAGTAGGAATAAAATTATGAATTCTGTGAAGATTTAAGACAGAAAATTGGAGAACAATATAATTTGAACATTAGGGTTTTTAACTTTGATCGTTGGGACCCAGTCAAAGGCATAGTAGAGTCAATTCAAAATCTCACAGAATTTGCAAAGTTAAGGCCAAGAAAACGCATGCTTATGAAGATACATCTTTAAAGAAAAAAAATACTCTCAGATCTAGAAGAAGATGTTGCAGTAGCATTGCTTATGACTCTCTAATGGACCCAGATGTAAAGAAAATCCAGCAAAATGAAATAAGGAGTAGGAGCACAGATATTAGAAACACCCAATGTTAGAAGTGAAAGACATGATTGTGCAGAGCATCAAGTCTTTCAGGCTCAAGGCAAACCCCAAGATCAAACAACCAAAACAGCACGCTAAAACTGAAAACAGTTCAAAAACACCACACCAGAGCACAGGTGCACACATGTGCATCAGGGGTACCTCGCCAGGGGACATTGTCCCCAGTCAGATCTCCTCATCACATCCAACCTCATGGCCAGAAGTGGCTTTAGACCTGCGTGTGATTCAGGACCCAGCTATTGGGGAGACCTTGGTCATGTGGCACCACCAAACTGAGAGTCCCTGAGATCTGGCACTGGGACTCACGTGGACTTTGTCAAGCCCATACTCCAAAACAGTGGAAGGCTGGCTGCCATGGGATCTGGGGGGGAGTGGTCTTGATTTTGGAAACTGTTTCCAATCTGTGTGAGAATGAAATTGTGTTGTCCTCTGTGGTAATTCCTAAGGTCTATCTTCATTTGGAGAAAGGAGTGGATTACAAAAATCTAGTGCACATAACAGTAACAGGCTACATTGAACATATTAGACTATAGACTGTATATAAAGATTTTGTTGGTTTGAATGTGGGATTTACAATGAAGGAGAGATATATTTTTCTATGACACAAATAGGCAAAAGACAAAGAAATGTAATTAAGTTTGAAAATCTGCTTATTACTAAATCTGAACAGTAATTTTGTACAGGATAGTCACTTTGTTAGGAGCTGTAAGATGTTGATAGATTTTTTCATTTGCTCATGTAGGAATATTTAAATCTCAAATATATAATATATTTTAAAACAAAAATATCTTCCAAGCCACATGCCAACACATCTTAACAGAAATCTAAAAACCAGCACACTGTCAGAACAGGCAAGGTGCAAATACTAACTTTTAGACTAATACTCTAACTAAACAGAGCAAGATCTTAAAAATTTGCTTCCACTTGGCTGAAACTTCCACTGGAGAGGGTTAGTTCACATGTCAGGTAAACAAATGCTAGCTGACAGAATTTCACAGTAAACCTGCTTCATAATGATCACTGTCTCATGAGAGACCGAGGATGAAATAATTTCTTGTTTCAATTTTCCATCAGCATATGTAAAGGAACAAATCTCTTCCATCTTTCTCAAACAAAGTTTGTTTTCAATTTAAATTTATTTTTAATTACTGCATTTTTTACAGCAATGTACAACCTTGTTTGCTTCAAATGCAATTAATACAGGGAAAGCACTTTGCCAATGGCACTATCTTCCTTGTTCTTTGGCATATTACTTCCTGCAGCTTAAACCTAACTAATTTAGATATTTCTTCTCAAAATGGGCTTGTGTAGTTGTACACTTAAAAGGACTGAACAGTCACAGCAGAGTTTGGTCTGTGTTTCAATAATAGATTTGGTGTTAACAGTTATTTTCCAATACTACAGTCATTAACATTGCCCTAAGTTTAAGAACTGCATGGCTAAAGTTAGAGTGCTTGTATCAAGATTCAGGATTTTTACTTCAGTGTTGAAGATTTTGATCAAATCAATTGATTATAACCAAGAGTCATAATTGTTGTGAGAAAAATTCTATTTGTGAAAAGGAAGGCAACAGAACTTGATGGAAATCTACTCCAATATTAAATTCTGAAATCTTACCAATCTTTCACTAAGGGCTGAACATTGTATGTTTTGAGTAATACAAAGGTAATGCATATGCATTCTGGTATCTGCATTTGGTAGATAGAACTGGAATGTTGTTATTAAACATCTATCTGTGTAATGATCTTCCTAAAGTATGGAGATTCATATGATTACCTCTATTTAAAATAAAACTGAAAATGATTAAGGATCATATTACAGTATAATTGAATGAACTTAGAATACTTAGCAGATTTAATTTTGAATACATTTATATAAATGAACATACACATATATGTATGTGCCTGTAGACACAAAATATGATGGTTGAGGAGACTCCCACACATCAGTTTTGCATTGGTGAGTCCAATTAATAGCATCATTGTCTGTATTTACAGTAGATTTTACTTTAATTTAATAATATCTCCTAATTTACTCCCTAAGAGGGGCACCATGGCTAGTGAAACTAAAAATAGGAATGAAGATAGACCATAACTGTATGCACGCCGCAACAGAATATTTCCTATGCAGCAAGTTACCCCAGCAACCCAGCTTATGGAGTTTTCACGTTGAGTGGTTATTCTGCGTGATGCTTGGGGGAAGGCACTGCCCAGGCAGGCAAGGTTCTCAGTAGGCAGCTCTGCAGCTTTGCTTGCAAGCTGGGGGCAGGGCTGGTCCCGGGTCCCTAACCATCACTACACTTGTACCTGCTGAGGTCAGCTCTATATTGCCTGTTGATACTTAAAATACCTCAGAGGCTTCATCTGACTAAAACTGCTTGGTGAAATGGAAAACCAAGGTTGTTGTAATTTGCACTTCATGTAAGTTTTGTATGCAGGGAGCACCAAAGGAACTGGAGGAAGTGAAACAAAACCAGAAGAGGGTAAGTATTATAAATGTAAGAAGTATTACCTCTTGCTTTATGGAAGAAATCTTCCTGTGACTAAGAAGGAAATCAATGAAACTGAAAAGGAACCAAAAGTCTGAATAAATCTACGTGTTAACTTCCAGGGTGTCAGGAGCAGTGACTTGGGATGCGCACATATCATATTGCACTTCCTCAAAAGCTGGAGGATAGAAGATGGAGTACAGGATGCTAATACAATAAGTTTTAACATTCCACATGTCAAGTAAAGTTGACCTCTCCAATTAAGCCCTCCACATTTTATATGAAAAACTGAAGAAGGTGTAATTACAATATTCAAGGACAGTGATTAAGTAAAAAAAATAATGTAAGAAAATCAGTAAAAATGTCTACAACATCTAGACATTGAATGAGGTTAATCTATACCAGCAAAGACTCTTTTTGCAAGAATAGAAAAGTGGTATCATTCAACTGAGTGGAAAGAACAGGCAATGCCACACCAGAAATCAGGTCAGATAAGTATCATGGTCAGACTTAGACCAAGACTGACAAATGATGTCTAGTGTAAAGCAGAACATGATGGTCTGAAAAAAAAAACCAAACCAAAATTAAATTCAGAGGTAAAAGCCATGACTTAAGGTTGAAAGCAAATATAATCTCAAGGCAGTCTAAATGCTGTTCTCAAAAAACAGTGTTGTTCAGGAAATCCTCGGTGCTAACAGGCTGAAAATCAGGCCCAATTTGAGGACATGGAAAACTGGCTTTTAAAGTCAGTTGTGAAAATCGTGGTCCAAACCTTTTACTGTTTTTCTGAGGTCATGACCTGAAAAGATTCAAAACACTGAAGTAAAAATAAGATATTCAGATATTTTACACATGCAGTTTTGAAAAATGGGGTCCAGCACAGATGATAGAATTACCTGATAAGGTTCAATTATATCCACTGGAATATCATAGTAGAGACACTTGCAATTTCTATTTTTTAAGACAGCACTGACTTCCTCATTTAAGGTTCTCTGAATCACGTTGCATCAGTCTCTATTATATCTAACTAGAGCTGACAACTGTAGCACTAAGGATACCCACATATTCTAGTCACAGGGGTTTTTGTGTGTAAGGACAATTTTCAAGCAATCAGAAGTTTAACAGAACAGATGTCTGAATTTCTGTGGTATATTGAAGATCATAGGTGTTATTCACTGAGGAGATACAATTCATATCTCACCCATTTTTGCCAATTTTACTTGTAAATTGCTGTAGCCAATTTAGAGTGCCAAACACCTCCCCTTCCAAAGGAAAATTTTCTCTGTAAAAAGGCAGAAGAGTTTTTTGTTTCATGTGCTATTATATAAAACATAACAATAACATGATAAAATGAAATGAAGCCACAAGACCAGAGATGATAGAAAAGCAAAATTAAAACCCAATTCTGCTTGAAAAGAATTTAGGTCTGGAAGGTTAGTTTCCAGGCAAAATGTGGAGAAAAAAGTAGGCATAAATTAAAACTATCATAAGTAACATAAATGAAAGCTACTATAAACTGCATAAACATGTTAGTACAACTTTCTCCAAGGACTGCTGTGAGGATGACTTTTTCTAATACAGTAAGCCAACTGATGCAAGCATTGGTGACAACATGGCATCATATCATGTTTCATGGACTTCTCTTTCTTTGCTGGTAATACCCTACAATCGTAAACACACAGGCACTGTAGTCCTAATAAAGTATCAAAATCCCAATAAGGTATCCTAATACCTATACATATATAAGGTATCCTAATACCTATATCCTGCAATCCTAATAAGGTACCAAACTTGCTAGAGTCCATCTATACTGGCATCGTGCAAGAGAAAATGTGCAATGTTGCTAATAAAAGCTGAAACAATCTTTGAGCACAGTTGCATTCAGTGCTGAATTTAAACTGATCATGTTAAGCTGCAGATTTCCCAACAAAGAAGAACACTTTTATGTGCATTATTGCATTATTACATTATCTATGTGCCATGGTTTCTAAGAATAAAATGGGGAAAAGAGCCACAGTCCCAGGTTGTACACCCTCTTAAGTTCAAATCAGAAAAAAAAAAAAAAATTAGCAGCAGACTTTACCACATGCCAGCTGATGACTTCAAGCTTGAAAGAGTTTGGGAAAATTACCAGCAGTAGCCAGCTTAAACCCTCCAGCAAAAATTTAATACATCCTCTCCTCCCTCCAAATTGCACAAAATCTGTTTTGAAAGCAAATAGCTATGATACAGCATTAGTATATTAATAGAGAACAAGCTGAAATTACAACATGTACTATAAAATTAACAGATAAGGAAAATTATCAATAGAGTCCTCATATGTTAGACAAATTTACTCCATTATGAATTGCAGAAGTCTTAAATGTTCAATTAGCAATGAGTAACTCTCTAATGATTATGATATCATGCCGTAAACTAGCTAATGGGTCCTAATGAGTGAAAAAGTTCACTGGAGATATATATGTATTAAGAAAATCGATGGAGACTGTGGCACCTAAATGAGTTTTGGAGTACTGCTTTCCAGAAATGTGGTACGATTAGGAGGAAATGACATTTTAAAAATATTTAGTGGGATTTTTTTTTAGCTATCTGTCTGCTTTATGAATGCTCTGGTCCTGCAGGGCTCCCTAGGAAGGGGTGAGGAGGGGGTGGTAGTGGTGGCATGGAAGAGGAGGGGACGAGCTGCTGGGTAAGATGGAAGTGTGCAGGATCATGGCCACAGTCACCCTGCAGAGCCCTGCCAGTGAGGGGCTGCTCCCTTCCCCTGACCCTCATCCAGCCCTCCAGAACAGGGCACAGGTTTTCCCCTCCCTATGGTGCTTGATGGCATTTAACAAACCAAACCATGAAACTTGCAACAGGGTCACGTCCATTCACTGCTCCATCCATAGGAAGAAAAGGGCATTGCTACAGGACCTAATTAGCAGCAGTAGTCACATTACAACAGTCATCTGATGACTGGTTATAACATCATTATAACATCATTGTAACATTAAGGTCCTGCACAGGGGTTGGGGCAAGCCCAAGCACAAATACAGGCTGGGCAGAGAATGGATTGAAAGCAGCCCTGAGGAGAAGGACTTGGGGGTGTTGGTGGATGAGAAGCTCATCATGACCCAGCAATGCACACTTGCAGCCCAGAAAGCCAACCGTGTCCTGGGCTGCATCAAAAGAATCATGACCAGCAGGTTGAGGGAGGTGATTCTGTCCCTCTACTCTGCCCTGCCGAGACCCCACTTGGGGTACTGTGTCCAGCTCTGGGGGCCCCAGGACAAGAAGGACATTGAGCTGTTGGAGCGAGTCCAGAGGAGGGCCACAAAGATGACCGGAGGGCTGGAACACCTCTCCTATGAGGACAGGCTGAGGGAGTTGGGGTTGTTCAGCCTGGAGAAGAGAAGGATCCGGGGAGATCTTATTGCAGTCATCCAGTAGCTAAAGGAGGCCTATAGGAAAGCTGAAGAGCAACTGTTTACAAGGGCATGGATTGATAGGACAAGGGGAATGTCCTTAAGCTGAAGGGGGAAGATTTAGATTAGGTGTTAGGAAGAAATTCTTCACTATGAGAGTGGTGAGGCACTGGAACAGGTTGCCCAGAGAAGTTGTGGATGCTCTGCCATTGGAGATGTTCAAGGCCAGGTTGGATGGGGTTTTGGGCAACCTGGTCTAGTGGAGGGTGTCCCTGCCCATGGCAGAGGGGTTGGAATTAGAAGATCTTTAAGGTCACTTCCAACCCAAGCCATTCTATAATCATTACCCACTTTAAATAGAAGAAAATTCCATTCAGCCTCTCCAAACACCTTGAAATGGGAATACTTCAGCTTTTCCAGGGGTTCATTTAATTGCAGCTCAGCACAGGCAGTGTGGACAGGATGCTTGAAGACCTATGCGACAGGCAGCCTCACCTATCTTTGTTTTCTTGAAAAACTCTCCAGCATTTTGTTCAATGTGACTTGCCTCTGTTACTTTTAAGCATTGCACTTGAAACAAAAATCACTCTGTCACCTATATAAACCAAGGAGGCAGGGGCAGTGTATGCCTGAAGTGCTCAAGAGATGTTATCCTTTGCTTCAGAGGAACTTCTGCAAATATACCCATGCCCTATTCCTCCCTCTTAAACATCCGTTCAAGATTATTTGTTGTGTTATGCTCACTACCCTCCATTTTCCAAAGGTCACAACTCTCAAGAATAGCATATTTAGAAATAGGCCTTTAAAAATATTCTGAGAAAACTTCCCCCCAAACCCAGCATAATTTTCATCAAGCAGCACTCTAAGTATTACAGAAAGGCAAACAGATGCTCACACTCGATCTTATGGTTTAAGAAAATGCTGAATTTATTGATAGATCTAATAACAAATCCAGCTTTAAATAAGTAGAACATCCCAAATAATCATGTTTAACTTCTTGTTTATTCTGGTAGGCAATAATAGGGTTTAAACACAGAGCACTGCTGAAACTGTAAAACACACTTCATTGCCAGGGAAAGAAATTGTTATTACTACTTAACACAAATCAAGGGAGATTATTTAATTAGGATCACTTCATCCTTTAAGCAAATGAAAGAACCGGAATCTCTTTCCTTTTGCCTTACTTCTTTGAATAATTCTTTGAATAATTCTTTGAATTATTTTGGTCAAAAACATGGTTTAAATCCACATCATATGCTTTCACAACACCTATCTTACACTTATTAGCCATTTCTAAGCTTCTTCTAAACTAAAACAGAGGGCAATAATTTCTAACCATGTCTTCCAGAAATAGGTTCCTTGTTAGTGTTTAATCTTGCTTTCTCCTCTTTCCTATCTTCTCTATGATCGATTATCTTGTTTTCTGCCCTGTTATTTCTTTTTCTAATCACAGCATTTTACAGCTTTGCTCTCAAGGCTATATTCCACACGGTTAAGATATAATAAGATCTTCACACTGCAGATACAGGAGCTCTTCCGAGTCGGTGCTGTGTCTTAACCATTACAGTAAATCCAATGCCTACTACTTTGCACCTTTTGTCCTGTAAATGCTTTGTCTTGAAATGGCAGTAATCTTCATAGGTTTTTTATTGTTTCATGTTTTATGACTAACACAGTAACTAATTATTATGCCAATGCAGGTAAAGTATTTACAAGAGTATCAGATATATTTTATGACAGCTAAAGCTACTTATGTATTAATGACATCAGAAAATACTCACTGGACCTTCAAAGGAGTACTATCTCAACATGCAGGCATAGGATTCCTGTAAGTCTCTTCGTTTCTGCCTCATTATAATTATTTATTTTCCTCTTTTGCTTTTATGTTTAAGTTCTGATAAATTCTGAGTAGTTGCTTTAATAATACTCGTTTCTCCCCTTTTCTTCTCTAGAAAGGAAAACAAATAATCCCAGAGGCCAAAATTTCTTTTCATGTTTTCTACATCACAGAATCAAAAAAGACCATTGCTTTGGTATGTATGAACACTTCTGTTGTACACCTGGGTTAAAGAATACGTGACAGAATTTGATTTCGGGAAAAAAAGACAAGTCCAGCTTTTGTGCAATATTACTAAAACAGTCAGTATGATTTTACCCAAAGGGTGCTTTTTCATAAGCATTGCAGTAACAGCACAGTCATTACCACCAGTTAGTACCATTATTTCCAGGTCCAGGAAATCACGAATACACTGAAGTTTATCTTCTTTAGTAATGTGCAGTGCTATGAACACGACATCCAGGAACCATCTGAAAGGGAGAGTGAAACCAGCACACTTATATAAATGGATTTTTTTAAAGTAAAAAGAAAAGCATGAATGAAAATATTCTAATACATCAGAAGAATTGAATACTGCAGAAATAAAATAAGAAGTGTTTGGTTCATGCCCAGAGCTTTTCTTGATTGATTTTTTTCTTCATTTATAGAGAGCACAGGTCCATGCATCCAAAAATATTTTAGGAATTATTGCAAAGAAAAATAATAATTTACAGAATTAGTGTGCTATTTTTAAAAAAAAATTTGCACTGTTTCTCTGCAATATTTTTTTTTTTTTCAAAACAGTGTATAATATCATAACTGAAGTTAATATGGCAAAGGTGTTGGTTTTGTGGCTATCTATCTGGTACACAACAGCGCATCGTAGGTCTATTTTGTAAGTAATTGGTAAAGGTTTCTATCATCAAGTTATAAAGGATTCCCCAGGTTTATATGGGCAAAAATTCTTATTTACTAAGAATGAGTCTTCTTGAACAATACCTGTTAACAATGGACAGGTGGTCTGTACCACAAGGATTAGCAGGCAGAAGACACCCTTATTGTTTTTCATAAACACAGAGCAAGACCAGATATATAATTTAATCTTTCTCCCACTACTGCACACACACACACTCACAGGCAGATGCTTTACAAGAAGTGCCATTCAAGTGTAGAGCAGATGTGGAGCAGGGTGGATACTGGCAGATGATAAGTAAATTGCAGACTGGGATGCTTTTGAAAAACTCGGGACACAGATGAAGGCTGAAGGCCCATGTCCCAGTTACAATGCTCATTGCGAAATGGTGGTGTGAAGCTGAATTTTCACACTATGTTTCTATCCATAAGAGGTTAGAGATACTACAAGAGCATCAGCATTTAAGTGGTCCCATATTTTGGCTTGCCAAATGGTTAGCTCAGAAAAAGCCACTATTTAATATCTATTAAATCTAGGTGGAGCTGACACATCTTTTCTAGGTTATGTCTAATATCATCTAGTTTGTCAGACCTTGGCTAGGCACAAAATTATAGCAGTGCTTAAGAAAAAACATAAAGAAAGATCATAACTTCTTGAATAATGTCTATAGTGGGAACCTCACCTCCAGGGTGTTGGAGCACCTATAGGCCAAGACAGATCCTTTGGAGCTTGCACTAGGCCTGTGACTTCTGATTTGCGTCCAAAACGAAAGAACAAAAGTTTGGGGTGACCATGGTAATTCCCATGATCTAATTTCACATGCAAGTAGACAGTAGGAATCTGTTCAACAAGCCAAGGCTATCTTCTTGAGCACAAATAAAAGGAGCAGATGCATATATTTCTCAGGTTTCATTTTTTGGCTTTGAATTTATTTTGTTCTGAAACACTACTCCAGGGGTCTTTCCAGTGTCCTAAGGATGCTTGAAGAGCTTATTGTTTCTGGGTAGCACCATTACTACCAGCCCATGCCACCTTGTACCTTTTCCACAGCACCCCGAACAAGTGAGGAGTGCAGATTCCCTTGGGGCAGTTTCTTCTCCTGCCTCCTACAAGCAGGAGCAAAGGATGATCAATTCTTATATTGTTTGTGCCAGCATTTCTTTGAAGTTCAGTGCATTCTCTCTTTTATGCCATAGTATTTGGCATCAACAAATGTAAAATTATCAGAGTATACATAAAAGAAAAAAAAAACTAATTTCAATATCTAGAGCATAATCTAAAATTTTGCTGAAAATGCTAGCAGGGAAAAATGCACTTTTAAAGTAAGCTTTCAAATGGATATGAGTCTTATAAAAGAACATCAGAAAGCAGTGATATAGCTGCTTGCTCTTCACTCAGCCATGTGAAAGTATTGTTTAATTATGGATCAAGTTCAGCCTTTAGCTCCTTGACCAGTGTCAATAATTCTTTCCATTTTCTTCAGTGAGCTCATGCTGAGCCAGGGTGATACACAGACAAAATTTGATATTATTCGCCCACCTATATTCTCTAGAGGACATCAAAAACTATAGAGGGACACACACCCCCCCCCCCACAAAAAACCCTTAGAGCGCTTTGAATTAAGAAAAAAGAACAGCAAGAACTGAGTCTAAAACAATAAAGCACTACTCTCTCCAGGCAAGAGATCTGAGAAATACAGGCAACGCCCATCTTTCTTAGCTGCCTAAATTAAAAAATATATAATTCTTTGACAAAAAGGTATGAAACTGCACTCTTGTAATTCTAATGCTTTTATTGTTAACCCAAAGCAGTCTGTGTCTGAATAGGTTTTGGTTGTTTGCTTGTTTGTTTGTTTTTTAATGGATGGTGTAACCTAAAGGGAAGTTTGCTTTCTTGTTTATCTTAGCTTATGTCTCTGTGTGGCATATTTGACCCTAACAGGGTTATCTGGCACAAGAAAGCAACTTGTCCCACGTGAGGCATTAGGAGCATTGTTATTCCTTGAAGCACTGATGGAACAGGGAAAACAAGGACAGTTTGCAATGCAAGACCAGGTTTTTTGGACAAAATTTCTACATGCCTCACCAGCCGTTGTCTGTGGTTTTAGAGGTTTCCATTTATTGACAATTCAAGAAATTAAGAGGTTTCAGTGTGGCATATCAGGATTGCATCTTCTGGATAAAGACAGTGCAGGAGCTAAAACTGATACTATGCATTTATCTCTGAACTGCATTGATTGCCTTTACCTTACCTTCAGTGCTTGTTTCCTCTGTGAGAGTGTGATTCAGCATGATTTCAGCAGATGTGGTGATTTCCTGTGAGATAAATTATTTTTAAAAATGCTTTATCCCAAACATATTTTAATTACTACAAGTGCAAGAAAAGAACAAATTAGGAACAGTTTCTGCATCTTAACCACAAGTAAGTAGTACATTTTTATAGACTTACTTGAACTGAAGCCAGTAAGGCATGATTTAGACTGTTAACTTGGCCTAAACAAGTGACAACAGTACACTGAGAGCAACTGAGTAAAAGCTGAGGATAAGTCACTAAAGCTGCCAAGCAGATGTATCCAGCTGTACTTCTTGAAGAGTTCATGTACCTCTCTGGAAAGCACTGGTGAGAAATGAAACCAAATAGCAACACGAACTGATCAAACATTAGTCTCTACCTAGACGGGACAGCAATAACTGTGTCTTTCCTATTGCACCTGTGTGTTATTCTGTATCTCCCTGTTAGTCCCCTGTGTATTGTATAGGATTGATAAATCCTGAGAGTTTACATGAAAACATGACCAAAATGCCCAGCATCAGTGCAGCATCCGCTGTACAGTGTACACATTCACAATAAAGTAATCCTTAACAAAACCAAGAATTTTTTCAGTGATTACCACAGTATAACACAGTCAGTCTGTGCTGCAAATCCTGAGGAAAGGTTTGCTGAAGGACCAATTTTTTAACCTGGGATGACATAATGGTATAATATAAAGAAGCTCAGAAATCTATTCTATAGAGCAGCAACCTCTACCTTCATCTGTAGCCTATGTCTGCCAAGCCAGCGTGAATGTAGCAGATACCATTGGAGCCTGAGACCAGAAATGACTGCTTGAAGACCTACATTCAGTTTCAAAAGTAAAATTCCAGAGAAGTCCTTCATATCTGTATATTTTTTCATTTAAACCACATTGTATACTTTGCATATCACTCCGACAGAGAAAATGTTTTGCTTCATTGCAGGAGAAGAGCTATATCGTGTTTTGTTGACAACAGTAACAACAATTCTGGAAGGTTTTTTTTCTGTTCTGCTATCACATCAAAAAGTGTGACTACACCAGCCTAGAAAACACCAACCTAATAGAGGTAAATCCAGGGGCAAAATTTTGACTGCAACTTATAAATCACTTCCTAACATCCTTATTTTGGGGTCTCTCTGCCAGATATGGTTACAGCCTACTTTTTCCACCTGTCTTCCGACACAGATCAGTTGCTGTGAAATGCATGTAGCTTAGATTATTGACATCTAGGTCAGTTATTATTCCCTATACAAAACTCAGTCACCTCAGCAGAAGTACATGAATAGAGCTAGTTCTTACCAGAAACTTAATTCTGAATAAATGTTGTAACTTTCTCTGTAGAGGTGTACTTAGTCCTTTCTTAACGTTTCACAGACAGCAGCTATTTCAATCTTTTTTGCCATGCTGATATGCATCCAGTTGCTGAATTGATAGTTATTTAGGATATGTCTATTCTCCAGTCCAAAAGTGTGACTGCTGATGAGATGGACATATTTAACTTACCTTTTAGAGGAAAGTGACAAATGTGACATCAATCTTTAAAGGCTAATCCTGAAAATGATATACTTGAAAGTCAAACTTCAGGCCATTAAAACTTGTTTCCAGAAAGGTAAAAAAAAAAAAAAAAAGAAAAAAAAATAAAAAAAAAAAAAAAAATTAATGATCACTGGGATCAATATGACATACTCGGAAATAATCAACATCGCTTTCATAGCTGGAAGTCATAGCTAGTATAGCCACTAGTTTTTCTGAAAAAAAGCTACCTAGTACCTGTAGGTAAACATGAACTATCTGATAACACATAGTTGAACTTTTCAGAAAAGCTTTCAGCCTTGTTCCTCATCAAAGGCTGGTTCCAAAGGTGTTACAAGATAGGAGAGAAGATAAGGCCAAGATATAACAATGTATTAAAAAACAGGAAATAAAATACAGAAAGAAATAGTCATTTTTACCAAAAGGGAGGATGCCACAAGTTTGTTGCTGAGATCTATGCATTTTACATATTTATAAATAACCAGGAAAAGAAGGCAATTAAGTAGGTGATAAAAGTTGCTGACAATATCAGAGGCATGAAATGGATCCCATACAAAAACAAAAAATGTGCTAGGATGCTTTATCTTGACAATAATATGACTGAAGAGATACAGTTGCAGTTAATAAAATTACAAATAGGGAATGATTCCAATGAAATTATCACGGAAAAGGTTTAACAACCACCCAAACAGGAATACATTCACTTCTAAGCTTTCCAATGAACACACTCAAGTTTTGCCTGCAAAAGCAAGGTTCTTGTGTGCAGATTCAGTCAAAATTGTAGATAAATGTTCCTTAGATGAGGAAGCTGGAAATAAAATCCAGGGTTTTATTCACCTGATTAGATACAAGAAAGAAGGAAACTGCAATTACCATGGGGAGCACGGCAGAGTCTCAGTGATTTCCCCTAATGGATAGCTGTGATCCCGCAGGAGTAACCCTGGCAAAGTACACTTCTGGGTCTGGTTGCATCCGCACTTCTCCCAAGTACTTTGCTCTGCATCCTGCCCTGTGCTATTAAAGAGCAGGGATAGATAGGTGCTGGGCTGAGAGGCATTTGGTGTTGTTGATTTACCCAAATAATGTTTCCAACACCAAGTCCCACAGCTCAGCTTTCACCAGCTGAATTCAAAGAGTGAATCAAGCCTACTAAATCTCTCCAATAAGACTGGGGAAAAAAAAGAGCATTAAATACCTAGCAATACCATGGAGAAATATAAACTCAGGGCTAGGGAAACTTGTTCTAGCTCGTGGGAACATTTTGTATTAATATGTGGCCTTAATGTATTCTTTTGTAGTCCAGTACTGTAAAAGAACTGAAACACTCTCTTATTGAACAGTATCTACAGAAAATAACAAATACAAATGTTTCTCTATACACTGCACATGGGCCATCTGTAAGTCATATAATTTTTCTCCTTTCCTTACTATTGCAGACTCTACTAAGAAGGACTAAGAGCTCAATCTTTCCCTTCTGGCTCTCCTTAGAGCAAGCCAGCTGCCTCACGGAGCTATCAGCAGGGTTTATTTTTCCTGGCTTGGATGCAAACCTCTAGTTATTAATATGGGAGTGAGCTCTGCTAGCTGACAATTTAAGATAAAGTAAATTGGAAGTGACATAAAGGAGCGTGTGGGTGTTAATGTGCGTCACCGAGGTTCTTTTCTGACATCCTGAAAGGTCTCGTCTGTATGGCCGACACTAGCAACCTTTACCAGTGACCCTGTGCTATTAAAGGGCAGGCACTCTCATTGATTTGTAAAAGTGACAGATGCGGCATGTGGTTGTAAATTAGCCATGTGAAGTCAGTCTCCAGAGATTTCCAAGCGTGTTTTTTTCCCTTTGCAATGATTTGTGTTCTTCCATTTGCCAAGCTGTACAAAGTAAAGCACTTAACTCTTTTTCACCAGTCATCTTGTTGTACCTCATTTTTTTTCTGAATTTGGGTTTGGTTTGGGATTTGGTTTTTTTTTTTCCTTCTCCCACTCTCCCCTAGTTGTTATGATTCATAGGGTTAAACTTCTGCTCAATTGTTTCTTATGCTTTTCTTTTTCTCATCATAGCATTTCTGAAGAAGGTTAGCAAAGTCATATCAGGATGAACTGAAATCTCTTTCAACCCTTAAGCCCTAGCTTTTATTTACAAATGTATATATATGCATGTATGCACAAATATGTTCATTAATTTTGCATATAAGGGAATGTCTGTTCTGGTGAAGACCTAGGTGAAGGCTTTGTTAACAATTGAACTATAGCCACTGCTCATATACACTGCAGATACAGGCAGCATGAGCTTCCAAGTGTCTTCATCTCTTACACAGAAACCCAGCTGTGCCAGAATTGCACAACTTGAGACAGGGCCACGTCATCTTATACAGCAACGACTGCATCATGCAAAGGATGTTAACAGGAGATAAATGCTGTTTTCCAGGCTAAATTGTATGATTTGCTTCAGTCTTCTAACAGGTATCTACAGTGATCGCATGATATTAAGAATTATGGGTGACCTGGAACCACCACATGGTCCACCCCCACCAGACAGGCATTAGTTAGAGCACACAATCTGCCTTCTCTGTTTAGTCTGCTTGAGAATTTCTTTCCGTGGAAATTCAATCATGCCTTTGTAATGATGATTTTAGATATGCACTTACATTGTAATTTATCTGCTACAATAAATCAGAATTCCGTTTATGTAAAGATTAGTTAGATATTCAACCTTCCAATAATTAAATTTAGGGCATCTAAACACTTATCACAAAAACCGTCTATGTGCCACTGCTACAAAACCAAACCCAAAGCAAAACAAAAACATGTCAAGACAAATTATTCCCAGAACTAAATGTCACCAGCTGTAAAAAGCACCATGACAAAATGTGCAGGTTAAAAGGTCATGACCCCATAAAACTACTATTCCAGCTCCTTATCCTAAATCACTTCCAATTATGTATGGTAAGTTCTTTCCATTTTGAAGTAGAACATACTTTTTCTGAGAACTTCAAGCCAGGCATTCAGCCTGGATCCAGAGGTGAAAGGTTCAGAGTTTTTTCTGCTAAGTCACCAAATCTTCTGTCCTCTCCTCTATTTTCTTTCCTTTTGAAGTTATTTGCAACAGTTACTTCTAGTGAGTATTCACTCCATGGGGAGGGCTTGTGCAGCAGTGATGGTAGACTTTCTGAAACCATCCCCCAGGTTCTTTAGGTTTCTATCAGTTCATAATACTGCCGTTCCTCCTTCCAGCTTTAGCCAAATGCGTATAAGTACTCCTTTAAGACAGCGGTGTTTGAGGCTGAGATGTTGGTCCCTAAAGTTTACTTTGGGGGTGGGGGCGAAGCGCCTGTTATATTTGCAAACTGTTTTCTGTGCAACTACCATATGACCACTATTAAATTTTAGCACACAGAGATCACATCAATGCCTGCCCAGATCACAACACTATAGTGTGCAACTCCACCACAGGCGTTGCTGGGGCAAGATCACTTCCTGAGAGAAAGAGGAACAATTGCAGAAACGACAGGAGTCTTTAGTGTTAGAATTTAGTACCAACCCGCACTACCATAATCTTCACAGTAGAAACCACTGTCTCACCTAGCTGCCAAATCTCACGTCACAGTGTTAATGATTTATGTGTTCAGAACTGCTGTTTGGGGTGGTTAAAACTGAGTTAACACTGTAAGGGGCTGGAAAGGGTTTAAGATTTTTCAGTGGTGTTGATTTTCTTCTCCTAGTAGCCTTTAAATGTTTTATAATTGTTCATTTTAAACCTATTTCCTGGTCAATCACTCTCAAGCTACTCATTCACACCCTTTAGTAAAGTCCAAAATTGACTGTTACTATGGAAACTGCTACAGATGTAACAGCTGCAATTCACAAGAAAGAGAAAGAGGAAAATGGATCAAGAAGTGTCACTTGCATTATGCAAAATTTCATAGCTATGTATGAATTGCATGCTGTGAATAAGATCCGTTGTGAACCCAAAAAGTTAGAAAGGTCACCTTAGCATTAGAGGAAATGATTCCTGAGTTGGTAAATGAATTGTTTTCAAAACTCCTGTGTGAAAAAAGAACTATTTATAATCTCTCTGTCTAAAGTTCATCTGTCTTTTCATACAAGAAAAATATATTTCTTTTTTCTCTTTTACATGTTCCTACCTTGTAACCTGATTTTGCACTTTTTTTTGTTGTTGTTGTTGGAAAATGATGCTCCACAGAAAAGTTAATCCTGGATTTCTTTAGGCCTTAAGCTGCTTTAAGCACAACAAGCATGCCAGCAGTTTTTGTTACAAAGTTGTCAGTTATATCTTTTATTTGCATACTTGAAGGTATTTTCCCCTACTCTCTTGAACACATCTGTGTATTCAGCAAAAGAAAACAGGGCTATGAAAACTCATAATAGAAATACTGTAGTAAACAAAAGCTGTGCAGGCATGTACCCAGCCTGTTTATCTTATCAGCTACAATATTTTTACACCCGCATAAATTCTGCTGATTGCAGGCAGGTTTCTGCAGACGTGGCCTGGAGAACTTTACAGAGGGGAGGAAGAATTGAGCCTTTTGTCTAGTGCTCAGCCGCTATTAATTATTTAGGAGCAAAATTATGTGACATTTTTCTTTCAATTATGCTGTTTAACAAGGCTTGGGAGTTAATACTGACCAGAAGATGTGTTATCCAAGATATGCTGTAAAATACTCTGCTCTCTGTAGAATAGATCTCCCTTGGCCCTCAATTAATGACTGCAGCCATGCAGCCGCACTAAACTGACTAATCTCACTTGACTGGAGCTGAAAGCACCTCTGCGTTTTTTAAAAGATTTTTTTGCCGTTCTGTAAGTACATTGAGAAGAACTGTTTGTGCTGGACACGCAGTAATAAAAATTTGTCAGATTTGTCAGAAGACTTGGCTCCTAAATACAATTCTTCAAAGGGAGAAGTGTGTAAAAAACAGAAGGCATGCTGCTTTGTTATTACTGTGGGGACTGTGTGATCTTGTGCCTGACAAAGATCTGTTTAAGATGTATGTGTGGTGCTGTGAGCCTGTATCAAACACCATCCTTATTGTTTTTCATCCAGCGGTTTTGTCTTCAGCCTGGAAACTCACTCTTGCCTTTTGCCCTTGACTTCACAGTTCTGCACAAGTGACTAAGTACATTCCCAAGCTGTGCATTTTACACACTCTGAACAGTAAGCAACCATTTAAATATTATGACATCCACTGAGGCATGAATCAGATGTAAAGAGGAAATGCTTAACAAGTATATTTTTAACAAAGTCTTATTTCCACATGAAGCTCTGCCTGGCATCACAGCTTCTGAAAGACTGTAATGACTCACTCACTGGAAAACTTAGTGCAAATGCAAATACAGTTTCTGGATTTGACAACCACCTGCCCCCTTTACAGCTCCATTATTTGACATTTGCAACTTGATCATAAATCATGAGGTTCCCTTGAGAAATAAGTTCTTTTCTTCTCTTCAAAACTTATTTCTTGTTTTTGTGTCCAACTGTTGTTTTATTTTCACATGTGCAAACAACATCCTTATACTTATCTGACTGTTTTTTCTGTCTTTTCTTCACCCCCAGGATCAGCAAAATGTGTAGCATAAGAGTTGCAAAGCTGTCCGCTTGCATGTCATTGCCTATTGTTCACTTATGTTGTACCAGAGATTTCAGATCAGCATTGAAAAATCAATTCTGACACCAACCAACCTAGTATTTCTTGATGTTCTGGTAAACAGAGAGACTACAGTTTCGGGGAAGCCTTAAAATCTGTGAAGAAAATATGTCTGCAACTCTGTTAAAACCATCTGTCTTTTGGAGATATGGTCCGGCCAATTCAAAAAGACTTCAGAAAATCTCTGATCTGTATTACTTAGGTTTTTTTCTATTCTTTCACAACTTGGAGTTCTTAATATCGAGAGGGATTGCTTTACCTTTGAGCCATGATACTTTATACATATTGTTTAAATCCCAGATTAAGCAGCGAAATTGAGGAACTAGAGGGATAAATGTGATTCAGTGAAGCCAGAGAAACTTCAGTCCATACAAATTTGACATCCTCTCATCAGACTGATTCAAAGTTATTTAGAGCATGAACTACAAAATAAGGAACTGAGATTGCAGGACGAGCTATTTTCTCTAAAGGACCGGTTCATGCAGCATTTGGAGTTTCCCACGTTAGCAGTTTGTGCATGTTAATTGTTCTGACACTTTGTCACGGACTGCATCCCACCTCCCGCCTTCAATCAGAGAGGCGCTTGTGTGCATGTGTCCTGGTTCTGGCAAGGATAATTTCCCAAGGAGCCAGGACAGGTGAGCCAAGCTGGCCGGGGGCTATTCCATACCATGTGACGTCATGCTCACCATCAAAGGGGGCTAGTCGGACAGGGGCGGGTTCGGCGTGTCGGCGTGCTCCGGGACGGGTCGAGCGTCCCGTCGGTCGGTGGTCGGTCGTTGGGTCTGTAAATCGTTCTCTGTTATCACCCATTGTTACTATTTGTTATCAGCACTGTTGTTGATTGTTTTCCCTCTCCCTTGCTGTCCCAGTAAATTGCCCTTATCCCAACCCTCGAGGCTTTGCCCTTGTTTTTCCATTCTCGTCCCCAGCCTGCCGGGGGAGGGGTGAGCGAGCGGCTGGGGCTAAACCACGTCAGTCCTTTTTGGTGCCCAACGTGGGGCTCGAGGGGTTGTGACAACGACAAGTCTGACCCAAGTGTGTGTATAAAGTTGTTATAAGCATTTATAATGTTATTGAAACAGTCACTGGCCATAATGATGATCTGTTTGATTACATGGCTCTGGTTTGTAAACCCGTGTTTACTCTATGCAATCCCTGCGGTGCTGTTTATCACCTCTGGGAGAGGGGTTCGTGTTCTCATGTTGTTGTATTGTGTGATAATGACTTATGATAAGATATCATTGACAGTCATGGGTCCGAGCTGGTATGTGTATGTAGCATTTTGGTCAGGCCTGTACCTCGGCCAATATCTTTCAGAATTGATTAATAATTGGACCCAATCTATGGGGAAGACGGGGGGGGGGGGGGTTACCTTCTCCCACTCTTTCACCTCCCCTTTTCCTTTTTGGTTGGTTACAACAATTTTTGAGAATTTTGAATACCCTTGGAATGTTCATGCCAGTATATTCCTATTGCTAGGTCTCCTGAATGTTTTCCCACTCCTGTTCAGGGTTAGCAAAAATCTTTCCAAGAGTACCACCCAGGGATCTTCCCCAAGGCTGAGTGGTCAGGGCTGGCATGGCATGTGGGAGAGTATGGGCAGGTATCTAGAGACCTTTTCACCCCCAATGGTTTGGAGCTTCACTCCTGAACAATTGCAAGACCCTGATAAAATGGTAGACTATTTGAAAGGAAAATGCTGTGGGGATTCTAAGGAGACACAACTTACTGCGCTGTGCTGGGCCCTGGCCACAATCTATCAAACACTGCTTGATAGTAGACAGCACCATCCAGAGGGAGAGAGCGGACCCACAGGCACTGCAGCTGCCCAGGCCCCCACAACAGGCACTGTAGTCGAGCCAAAAGATCAACCCACACCAGTATCAGTAGCCCCTATACACAAAAAGAAATACCCAAGGAAATCGGTTCGCTTAGTGAGAGATGATGATGAACCGGGACCATCACGAGAACAAGAAGAAGAGCCAGAACCAGAAGTGATCACCCCATCTCTGTCCCTGAGTGAGCTGCGAGATATGCGGAAAGATTTCAGCCGCCTTCCAGGGGAGCACATTATTACCTGGCTGCTCCGCTGCTGGGATAATGGGGCCAGTAGCCTGGAACTGGAGGGCAGGGAGGCCAAGCAGCTGGGATCCTTGTCTAGGGAAGGGGGCATTGACAAGGCAATTGGGAAGAAGGCACAGGCCCTTAGCCTCTGGAGGCGACTCCTGTCAAATGTGAGGGAAAGGTATCCTTTCAGTGAAGATGTCGTATGTCGGCCAGGCAAGTGGACCACTATGGAGAGAGGTATCCAATATCTGAGGGAATTAGCTGTGCGGGAGATGGTTTATTATGATCCGGACAATGCACAGTTGCCCACAGACCCCGATGAAGTCCACTGTACCCGATCTATGTGGCGAAAATTTGTGCGAAGTGCACCATCATCGTACGCCAACTCACTGGCAGTAATCGACTGGAAGAGTGAAGAGGCACCCACGGTGGACGAAGTGGCTGGCCGACTCCGGCAGTATGAAGAAAGCCTTTCTTCCTCCCTAGTCTCGGCTGTGGAGAAGCTGTCTCAGGACGTCCGGCAACTCAAAGAGGATATATCTTACTCCCCACCTGCACAGACCCGCATTTCAGCTGTTAGGAGTAAGCATTTTTCTGCTCCAGAGAGGGGATATAGAGCATACACACCACGAGGTATCCTGTGGTTTTTCCTGCGTGACCATGGAGAAGACATGAGGAAATGGGATGGGAAGCCCACCTCAACCCTGCGGGCACGTGTACATGAGCTACAAGGCAAGGCAGCTGTAAAAAGGGACTCTTCCAGAAAGAATGCTGCTCCAGTTTCCATCGGGCAGCCCCCCAGACCAAGTGAAAGGCCAGATCGCACTTCTGATCCTCTTGAAGGGACTTCTAAGTCCTTTTTGCAAGAGGTGAGTAGTGAATATGATGAGCAGGATTAGAGGGGCCCTGCCTCCAGCCAGGTGGAGGAAAGGGACAATAGGGTTTATTGGACTGTGTGGATCCGATGGCCTGGCACATCAAACCCACAAGAGTACAAGGCCCTAGTGGACACGGGTGCACAGTGTACCCTAATGCCATCGAACTATGAAGGGGTGGAACCACTATCTATTTCTGGTGTGACGGGGGATCCCAACAGTTGACTCTGTTGGAGGCTGAAGTAAGTCTCACTGGGAATGAGTGGCAAAAGCACCCCATTGTGACTGGGCCGGAGGCTCCATGCATCCTAGGCATAGACTACCTCTGGAAAGGGTATTTCAAAGACCCAAAAGGTTACAGGTGGGCTTTTGGAATAGCTGCCTTAGAAGCGGAGGAAATTGAACCATTGTCTAGTTTGCCCGGTCTCTCGGAGGACCCTTCTGTTGTAGGGTTGCTGAAGGTTGAAGAGCAACAGGTGCCGATTGCTACTACAACTGTGCACCGGCGGCAATACCACACCAACAGAGACTCCCTGGTTCCCATCCACAAGCTAATTCATCAACTGGAGGGTCAGGGAGTGATCAGCAGAACCCACTCACCCTTTAACAGTCCCATATGGCCAGTGCGGAAGTCCAATGGCGAGTGGAGGCTGATGGTAGACTATCGTGGCCTGAATGAAGTCACGCCACCAATGAGTGCTGCTGTGCCGGATATGCTGGAACTTCAATATGAACTGGAGTCAAAGGCAGCCAAATGGTATGCCACAATTGATATAGCTAATGCATTTTTCTCGATCCCTTTGGCAGCAGAGTGCAGGCCACAGTTTGCCTTCACTTGGAGGGGCATCCAGTACACCTGGAATCGACTGCCCCAGGGGTGGAAACACAGCCCCACCATCTGCCATGGACTGATCCAGACTGCACTGGAAAAGGGTGAAGCCCCAGAGCACCTGCAATACATTGATGACATCATTGTATGGGGCAACTCAGCAGAGGAAGTTTCTGAGAAAGGGAAGAAAATAATCCAAATCCTGCTGCAGGCTGGCTTTGCCATAAAACGAAGTAAGGTGAAGGGGCCTGCGCAGGAAATCCAATTTTTAGGCATAAGGTGGCATGATGGGCGGCGGCAAATCCCTATGGATATTATCAACAAAATAGCAGCCATGTCCCCACCAACCAACAAAAAGGAGACACAGGCCTTCTTAGGCGTTGTGGGTTTCTGGCGAATGCACATTCCGAATTACAGTTTGATAGTAAGCCCTCTCTACCACGTAACCCGGGAGAAGAATGATTTCAAATGGGGCCCTGAGCAACAACAAGCTTTCGAACAAATTAAACAAGAAATAGTTCATGCCATAGCTCTTGGGCCAGTCCGGGCAGGACCAGATGTAAAAAATGTGCTGTACACCGCAGCCGGGGAGAATGGCCCTACCTGGAGTCTCTGGCAGAAAGCACCAGGGGAGACTCGAGGTCGACCCCTGGGGTTTTGGAGCTGGGGATATAGAGGATCCGAGGCCTGCTACACTCCAAAGGAAAAGGAGATATTGGCAGCCTACGAAGGGGTTCGAGCTGCTTCAGAGGTGATTGGCACTGAAGCACAGCTCCTCTTGGCACCCCGACTCCCAGTGCTGGG
The DNA here is from genome assembly GCF_011004875.1 of Balearica regulorum gibbericeps. Classification (NCBI taxonomy): domain Eukaryota; kingdom Metazoa; phylum Chordata; class Aves; order Gruiformes; family Gruidae; genus Balearica; species Balearica regulorum. The sequence continues at coordinate 22,011,016 of NC_046220.1, forward strand.
TTGGATGTTCAAAGAGAGGGCTCCTTCTACACATCACACAACCGATGCTATGTGGAGTAAGCGAGTTGCACTGATCACACAACGGGCTAGAATAGGAAGCCCCAGTCGTCCAGGGATTCTGGAAGTGATCACAGACTGGCCAGAAGGGAAAGATTTCAGAATGTCGCCAGAGGAGGAGGTGACACGTGCTGAAGAAGCCCCACCGTATAATAAACTAACAGAAGATGAGAAACCATATGCCCTCTTCACTGATGGGTCCTGTCGCATTGTGGGAAAGCATCGAAGGTGGAAGGCCGCTGTATGGAGTCCTACATGGCAAGTTGCAGAAGCTGCTGAAGGAGAAGGTGAATCGAGCCAATTTGCAGAGGTGAAAGCCATCCAGCTGGCTTTAGATATTGCTGAAAGAGAAAAGTGGCCAACACTGTACCTCTACACTGACTCAGGGATGGTGGCCAATGCCCTGTGGGGGTGGTTACAGCAGTGGAAGCGGAGCAACTGGCAGCATAGAGGCAAACGCATCTGGGCTGCCCCACTGTGGCAAGATATTGCTGCCCGGCTAGAGAAGCTGGTTGTAAAGGTACATCATGTAGATGCCCACGTACCCAAGAGTCGGGCCACTGAGGAACATCAGAACAACCAGCAGGTAGATCAGGCTGCCAAGATTGAAGTGGCTCAGGTGGATTTGGACTGGCAGCGTAAGGGTGAATTATTTCTAGCTCGGTGGGCCCATGACACTTCAGGTCATCAAGGAAGAGATGTGACATATAGATGGGCCCGTGATCGAGGGGTGGACTTGAGCATGGACGCCATCTCACAGGTCATCCATCAATGTGAAACGTGCGCTGCAATCAAGCAAGCCAAGTGGGTAAAGCCTCTGTGGTATGGAGGCCGATGGTTGAAATATGAATATGGGGAAGCATGGCAAATCGACTACATCACGTTCCCACAAACCCGCCAAGGCAAGCGTTATGTTCTTACAATGGTGGAAGCAACCACTGGGTGGCTGGAAACATACCCTGTGCCCCATGCCACTGCCCGGAACACTATTCTGGGTCTTGAAAAGCAAGTCCTGTGGCGACATGGCACCCCAGAGAGAATTGAGTCAGACAACGGGACTCATTTTCGGAACAACCTTATAGACACCTGGGCCAAAGAGCATGGTATTGAGTGGGTCTATCACATCCCCTATCATGCACCAGCCTCTGGGAAAGTTGAAAGGTGCAATGGGCTGCTAAAAACCACCCTGAGGGCAATGGGTGGTGGGACTCTCAAACACTGGGATATGCATTTAGCAAAGGCCACCTGGTTAGTTAACACTAGGGGATCTGCCAATCGAGCTGGCCCTGCCCAATCAAAATTTCCACGCCCAGTAAAAGGGGATAAAGTTCCTGTAGTGCACATGAAAAATATGTTGGGTAAAACAGTTTGGGTTATCCTTGCTTCAGGCAAAGGCAAGCCCATCTGCGGGATTGCTTTTGCTCAGGGACCAGGGTGCACTTGGTGGGTGATGAGAAAAGATGGGGAAGTCCGGTGTGTACCCCAAGGGGATTTGGTTTTGGGTGAAAATAGCCAATAAATTAAATTGCATGATATTAATAGCGATATACTGTATCAATGGTATGACCATAAGAATCACCCAAAATAATGAAGGATGGACTTTGAAACTGAACAAAGTGCCACGATGATGGAACTAGAACTGACTTCGACTGGTGCCCAAAACTTTATCGAAAAATCACATCTTTGGCATCCAGACTGTGAGCACGGACCATACCAGATACACCGGCTGTGAAGACTCCGGATGCAGAGTGCAACAATCCAGCAGCACGCACCATTGCTCCTGCTCTGAGAGACTGTAATGGCAGATGAAACCCAAAACCATGGACTAAATGAACTTGACAGACATTTTAGAGTGATAGCCCATACAGTAAGGCAATGAGTTCTGTAAAATAATCTGGGCATGATGTAGATGGTATGGAATAAGGGGTGGATAATGTCCTGCTTCTGGCAAGGATAGAGTTAATTTCCCAAGGAGCCAGGACAGGTGAGCCAAGCTGGCCGGGGGCTATTCCATACCATGTGACATCATGCTCACCATAAAAGGGGGCTAGTCGGACAGGGGCGGGTTCGGTGTGTTGGCGTGGCTCCGGGACGGGTGGAGTGTCCGGTTGGTTGGTCATGGGATCGGTAAATCGTTCTCTGTTATCACCCATTGTTACTATTTGTTATCAGCACTGTTGTTGATTGTTTTCCCTCTCCCTTGCTGTCCCAGTAAACTGCCCTTATCCCAACCCTCGAGGCTTTGCCCTTGTTTTTCCATTCTTGTCCCCAGCCTGCCGGGGGAGGGGTGAGCGAGCGGCTGGGGCTAAACCACGTCAGCATGCAAAATTGTTGAGCTCCTGTAGTCACTTAAAGCTGGCTGTTGCCTCAGATTGCAGAATTGAAGTCTGCAACCATGTCCTGTATAGGTGCAGAACAGAGCTTGCAGCTAAGGGAGGAGGCAGCCAGGAGGAGAGCTTTCAGCCACATTTTTGTTGGTCCAGGGACTGAGGGGTCCTCAGAATATCTATAATAGCCCTAGGATCATGTCTGTCTTCCAACAGAGTACACATGGTGGGATCTGATCTGCTGCCTAGCAAAGGCAGCATGGCCCTTTCTGCTTGCTGCCTGACTCCGAGCAAGCCCTTTTCACCAGAGCTTGCCCACTGCAAGGAACTCCTTTGCAATCCAGAAAGAGGAGGTTTAGGATCCTTTCTTGTTATTCTGGTCTTTTCATACTTAAGAAAAGGGAACAATGCAGAATGAGGATTTTGTCTTAGGAGTTGTGGTATCCCTTCCCCACATGATCCAAAGCAAAAATTCTCATCTCAGAAACAGGAGTAGGGAATCAGCTCTTTTAAGACTTGTATCTGGAAAGTAAAATCCTTAGAAATGAAATTTGGGCTCCATTTCCTCTTTCTCAACTGAAATTTCAGTACGTCCCTATCTTTTTTCAACCCAAGGAATTTATCAGCAGCTCACACTGTGGCAGATGATCTATCAGCAGACAAGACTCTGTGAAATCATCTCACTCCCTTCACAAATATGTCACACATTAAGGGTCCCTTAGAGTATCAGAAATACTGTTTCCTTTCTTTAAGAAAGAATGATTTTTATTTTTTCAGGTCTGTAGCAAATTAGAAATACATAGGAGCATTTCAACAGACAGCTGGTCTAGATAATCATCTTTTCTTCACTTTTACTGATGTCTTCCTTCAAAAGATAAATTTAAAATGTGGACACAATTCCTCTTACGTGTCTGATCAGAACTGCAGAGCATGACATTTCACACAGAGGTGGCTTTTCAAATATTCGTATGATTCAATGTGAAAAATTTCCATTATCCCAGAGGAATTTTATGGAAGAGTGAAATCTCAGGCGCATGAAATCACCAAAAATGGAATGGAAATTTTTCCCCCAGTAAATTTTCCACATAAAAATATCCCCTCTCTTTTAATGGCCTCTATTAAAAGCAAAATGTAATAAAGAGAGAAATAAACCCATGTGTAATAGTCATAGTTTAGGCATTTAGCATACCTTATATTTATAAATTGTTGAGCTATTTTATTTTGTAATAAATGGTGAATAATTGATTTATCTCCATGCTTCCAGTAATGTGTTCCACATTCTGTGTACTTGCTATTTTATTTCCTTTTCAAAGAAAAGCCAGCGAGGAATTGATTGACGTACTTTGGTTATGGCTATGCACAATTTTATCTAGGATGAAATTCAGAGACCACACACTTTTTTATTTTGAAAGGCTGTGTTTCTATTTGAAAAATAACATACATTACTGTACATGTGTCTTTTTTTAATTAAGACCATTCTTTTCTGCATCTTTACCATTAATTGGTGAAAAGCACTGTACAGCACCTGCAAAATAGGTAACAAGAAATACTTATGCTGTCTCACATGATGTGACAGCCAGCAAAAACAGCGGCTTGCACGGTGAGCACAGTTGAGTTACATATCTGTATCTATCCTATGAAATTCACCTGAAAATGGCAAACAATGGCTATTTATCGTAATGATGCTGGCTTTAGGATGGCATTACTGCTTATTAATCTCCTCTTATTCTCCTTTGTACCAATGAACTGTTACTGAAACTATATCACTATTAAAAACACCCAAATACTTTCAATGTACACAAAATAAAGATGAGTTGCAAGGCTGGTATACATATCCAGTAAATGGAATAGGTAAGTCATCAGAAATAATCACAAAAAGTTTAGTGTGTCCAGGGAAAATGGAATCCAAAACTAAGAGCAATGGTTTGATTTTCAACTGATCTACTCTTTACAATACCAAGACATCTTTTGTCATTTGACTTTATCTCAGTAAATTAAGCTCCATAAATAAAAATAAATTAAAAAACATTATGTGGCCTTTCTTATGTGATTAAGAAAGTGGAGTTAGCAGAATGCCATTCAACTGGGAAACATGGTAACTTATGACATGACCCAACCTAAAAAAACCTAAGTGGGAAACAACAAATTAGAGAAATCTGATAAGACTATGGAGGAATGGAGATGATTTGTGAAACAGAAACAGAACAACTGTAGGAATAACATATGAAGACCTGATGAGAGAGTTAAAATTTATCAGCAAAGGCTGAATTATATCTCACTTCTGATATCACTTGATGCCTTACTTAGTGTCGCAGGATGTATGAGTTTTCTAAAGAGAATAACTCAGTGACTCTCCAGATATTTATAAAAGCCTCCCATGAAAACAGCTGATCATGTGACAGACACTCCAGCAAATATCTATCTTCAAAAGATATAAAATAAGTGTTTGGAGGGCATGTTTTTTAAAGGCAATAATCTGTCTCTTTCAATCACAAGGCAACCTGTTACTACCTCTAATTTACATTCCAGTGTTGTCTTCAAAAAGTTACAGGATTGGTTTAAAATTTGAGATAATATGACTGTTGAAATCTGCCTTGAATGAGTGTAATATTTAGAGGAACAAATCATGACACAAATTCAAAATTCCTTTGAAGAAATATTCTTTTTTTTTTCATGCTGCAAAAGTAGTATTAGTATATATGATTTCCTGATGTTAAAACTTAATAATTTAACAGAAATGTGTATTTTTTTCTTTTATTGACCAGAAGATTGATTTAGTCATTGGAAGCCTATCTCCAAAGCTAGTATTAAAGCCTCAGCAGAGTCAGTTTAGAAACACTTCTTAACTACCAAACTCCTAATGTTAATCTATTTAATCATTGCTTCACACATAGAACTTAAACTGAATTCCAAGTAAGAATTACCATTCATTTATAATGAAAGAAATCTAATAGGAGAACCTGGGAATTATGGATATCATGTTTTAAAAAAATTGAAAACATTTCCCATAGCTGCCCCTATATGACTGGAAGAACTCACAGACACAGAAGTATAACTACATAATTCCCTTAGAGCTAAAAAAAATACCCTTCTCTGCTTGTGTGCAATGTTATGAAGCCTATTACCTGTACTTGTCAGGCATCATGATTCATGACAGACAGCAGAAAGGATTCATGTGTGCTGTGTTATTGTGAGCTGAGAACAGATTACAGTATTTAGATAGCTTTTATGTCTGGTCACATACTGGCAACACTATGTGTCAATGCCAGGTTTAGAACATTGTAGAGATGTTCTGCCAGAGTCAGGAAGAGATCTCTAGAGTTGAAAAGCTGTTCCTGTAAGTGTAATAATCACGAAAGTGACACATAATCTGCACTTGTGCTCAATCCACCCTTTACAGAAAATATAGGGTTAGTCCCAGAAATTTTATATTTCCATTAAGAAGGGAATGGACATGTTCTCTCTAAAATACAGATTTCCTATCTTTAGCAGTATGACACAAAAGGGCCTTGTCTGGCAGCTTTGATTTTTTCCCCCATTGTGTTCACAGAGGTTCAGCACCTTAAGCATGTGTAAGGCTGGACACACCAGAGCAGGGACACAGCCTCCTGGCTGCAAGCTTACAGGGCAGTGCACACCAGCCCACCCCGTGCTGCTGAAGCTGATGGCAGGAGCAAACATAGCAGGATGACCCAGAACCTTTCAGGAAGGCTCCAGTGAACTCCAAGTCACATCTGTTTTGAACATCCTTTGAACACAATCTTTTTCACATTTTCATTGCATATTACTAAGTGTCCTGGTTTCAGCTGAGATAGAGTTAAGTTTCTTTCTAGCAGGTGGTAGAGAGTTGTGTTTTGGATTTAGTACCAGAATAATGTTCATAATACACCGATGTTTTTAGTTGTTGCTAGGTAGTTGTTGTGTCTACAGAAAGTCAAGGAATTTTCAGCTTATCACGTCCTGCCAGGTGCACAGGAAGCTGGGAGAGCACAGCCAGGACAGCTGATCCAGGCTGGCCAAAGGGGTATTCCATACCATATAACATCATGCTTGGTACATAACTGGAGAAGCTAGCTGTGAGGTAGGATCACTGCTCAGAAGCAGACTGGGCATTGGGTTGGGTTTTTTTGGATGTGGTGAGCAATTGCATTGTGCATCACTTGTTTTATAATTATTATTATTGTTGCTCTTCTTCTTCTTCTTCTCTCCCTTTGTTATGCTATTAAACTGTCTTTATCTCCACTCATGAGGTTTCTTCCATTCTCCTCCCCATCCCACTGCAGGCAGAGGGATAAGCGAGCGGCTGAATGGTGTTCGGTTACTGGCTGGGGTTAAACCATGACACTAAGATTTAGCATTTTTCAGCATCACAAAACAGACCGAGGATCTGAATGTAACCAGCATGACCCAAACCGTTGTGTATGAATTACTGGCTTAAGAAGGACTCTTGCTAGAAATGCCTGAAGGGAAGCCTGTAAGGGAAGACATGATCTCTGAGAATCATAGAATCACAGAATGGTTTATTCTGCCAGGGACCTCTGGATGTCATCTGGTCCAACCTCCCTGCTCAAGCAAGGCCCCCTAGGACTGGTTGCCCAGGACCGTGTCCAGATGGCTTTTGAATATCTCCAAGGTGTAAGACTTATCTAAAGCAAAGACCACCCTCAGGTCCCCTTGGTGTTGAGATCAAGTCAGCTTCTTTGCAACAGCTACGGTGAGTCCCAAGCTGCATTCTCCCCTGAGCTTCACAGTCACATTGCCCTGGCCCATCTCCTCTGAGAATTCTTCCATAATAGGGTTTTGTTGGTCAGTCACAGTGGAAATACACTGAAAGCAAGCAGACAAAGGAGGGGACCCCTGTGAACACCTCTGTGATGTGGACACTCAGTCTTCCCTCAGGAGACCTTGGCACTGTGTGTGGCATGGGATGCTCTGATATGTAGAGCAAGTGGGGATGCTGGCGTCAATTTATATGTTAAATGTTAGTAAAGTTTAATTTATTTCTTGGGTTTTTTTGATATAAACTAAATATAAATAGAAGTTCTGCTAGTTCCTCTTCACACCCCAGGGGATGTTCTTTCTCACCCCTGGGGTTTGTCCACCCCACGTTGGGGCCCATGGGCTGAGAAAACTGAAGTGAGGCACAATCTGCACGTCCTCTGCAGGAGAACATGTTACAAGGTCAGAATTTTTCAACACCTGGCTCAGTACAAAATATTTTCCCAGCTCTGGCTTAGCGTTTTTAACAGTAATGATTTTGTTGAATAGATTTTGGTAGGAAGTGTGTTTCCGCCTCTGACCCTTATGTGAACTCATATTCCCACCTTAGTTTGCTTCTATATGAATTTATGCAGTCTTGGAAAGCTCTCAGATTAGATGAAAGATCTGGGATTTCTTAGAATCTGAGCTTGATTGTTACAAGAAATCATGCAATTGTGGATCAATTGCTTCTGCTTTGACTGGTGAAATACAAACTCAATCTGAGATTCGGCTGTAAAAACAGGACAGGACAATGGGAAAGTGTTTCTTATTGACAGTTTATTCCCAGACGTCTGTCTGGGTACCTAGCATGTCTACTTGATCTAGTCTCATGGCTGGTGGGGTCCCTGCCCATTGCCTGCACTGGCAGGGTTTGGGCTGCTGGTGCGAGTCAGGCAGTGAGGGGCAGAGGGGATTTGGGCATACGGTGGCCCTGGCATGGCCAGAACAGAGGCTGCTGCCAGCATGGACAACCATGGGAAACCATGGAACGCAGGGCACCCCAAGGGGCCCGCCAAGCTGCTGTGCCTGGCTGCAGGGGTGGAAAGGCAGGAAGCCCCAGCCCTGGTGTGCAAGGTGTCCACTTGTCTATGGGAGGTACGCTGTGGCTTGGTGCAGGTGCAGCAGAAGCAGCCTGCTGGAGGCCAGGCAGGGCCTGGCTGTGCTGTGGTGGTAAAGGGAGGGGACGCAAGGCTTGACAGCAGCGGCAGCCCCTCCAGGCTGCACATCTGGGCTTCTTGAGGGGCATTTTCCTTCAAAGCCTGGCCTGGTGAAAATGCAGCTGTTGGTCTCCTCTTGTGGCCAACCCTTTGCTTGCACCTCTTGAGCAGGTGGGGATCATCTCTCTTGAAGTTGGCATTGTAGTAGAGGAGTAACTAAAACATGCAAAAGAAGAAGAGTTAGAACTGAGCCTTGTAACGGCAGAAGCCCAGCATGTGTCCTGAAAAGGTCTATTGGGCATTTGAAACCTAAAGCTTAGGCTGACCAAAAGGTTATGCTCTGGTGCTGGTTAAGTAATCCCTTACATTTTCACCTGAGAAATGACCCAAGAAAAAAACTGAATCTCAGAACATTTTCTGCCTTCCTCCTCTCCTCCATTGCCAAGGCTTATGTTACTGGAAGGTGAAGCCCTTGCGTCGGTATCATTCTGAGAGTCAGTTGATGTGCAGGGGAAGTGATGCACTTTGCTGTAAGCAGAAGGTGCTGCTGCTTCTTCTGCCAGAAGTTCATCAAGTCAGATGTTTTGGGTCATGTTGCACTTTGGTGAATCCGTAGAGGTGGAGGTGATGAAGGAAGCTTTTCATGCTGTCAGTTTCAAAAACTCTGTGAGGTTATCTCCTTGCTAGTATGTCCTTTTTGAGGTTTCTTCATCAATGGCAACACAGATGCCATCATCAACCCACCAAATGGACTGAAACAGGTGGCTCTGGAGCATTTTCCAGAGCTGCTTTGGAAAGGTGATTGATGCAAAGTCATCAGCTTCATCAGAGGTCTCCTCCAAAGAAATGGGATGGATTCAGTTGGTTTTGTGGTCCTTCCTGCATGCTTGGAAATGCATTTTGTGCTTGAGGGATGCTGGATCACCATCACAAGGTGCTCTTTTGTGCCATCCTGGAGGGACAGGAGAAGTGGAGTCTGACAACTCAGTGAGCTCGTCTGGAGCAGAAGCAGATGATATTTCTCCTGGAAACAGGTCCCTTTCAAACTGTCTTGTCAGGGTTAGGCCACAGTGGTGCCTAGCTGTAGGCGTTTCCTTGGGTTTCCAGGGCTTGGTCCTGCCAGACAGCAAGTGCCAATGAGGTGGCATTGTCTGGCTGCAGGTGCTGAGGGTAAGTTCTCAAATGCCACCGTGACACCTGTGCTGCATGGCGGTGATATCACAGCCTGGCACTTGTGTCCTGCCATGCTGCAGCAGCAATAGAAGGTGCTGCTGAATAGCAGTTATTGCTTGTCATTTCCAGAGCTATAGGTGTTTGGATTTGAGAGTTGAGCAGTAAATCCAACTGTCTTGAAATGTTGTAGGCAATGCCAGGGCAGTGCTGTGTCCCGTTGGCTTTAGGAGCTGGTGGCCAGGGAGAAAGAGGGAAGGCTGCTGTGTTAGGCATCAAAGTGCCCCATTGTGGAGGTTATCCAGTTGGGCACCTCTCCCATCCACAGAAATGTCCTTGGTCTCTTTTCTGTAGTGGTGGCTTTGGAGCTCCTGCTTGAGAGCCTGCTTGAGCAAAAGTTGTGATGGGCAGGGTTGGAGCTGCAGCCAGTGCCCAGTCTGCTGGGTTTGTGTGGTGGCTTCTCCTCTGGACATTGCTTGGCCTTGGCCATGGGGTGCCCTGAGTAGCTGCCTTCTGGCCTCCTGCATTTCCCTCTGGGTTCTCCAGCTGTGTGTGGAAATGCATTTCCCAAGCAGTGTGGATCATGGGCGATTAATCTCTGCCCAGTTCCTCCCTATTTCTTCTCTAGCCTAACAAGGGCTCTCTGATTTCAGTAGCACTCCTTCTGTCCTGGGCAGTCCCTGTACGCAGGTGATGCTCCCAGATTTCAGCAGTCTCTCTGTGGCTGCTCTGTAGGAGCAACTGGAAGTAAAAGACTAAGTACATTTTGCAAATGATACAAACAGGAGATATGTAACAGCCCCTATTGCTTTGAATAGGTTCTTACGCTTTTATTTGATATTTGAAATTCAGAAAGCAAATGAACAAAATCAATAATTTTCTGTCAATACTCTCCTCACTGGTTTGAGTATTTTTTCTGTAAACAACAGGTTTGACGTAGACCCGGTAGGAATCAGTACTTTCCTTCAGCATTTGGATCAGGTTCAGGGAGGTTTACAAAAATCTGGACTAGGTATGTGGACAATAGAGAGGAGGACAATAAGCCTTGGGAGCCTGTGGGCAGGCTGGCTCGTGTTCAACTTGGTGTTCACCAGAGCCCCTGGGGCATTTTCCAAAAAGCTGCTTTCCAGCTGGGCATTCCCCAGCACGTGCTGGTGCCTGGGGTTGTTCCTCCCCAGATGCAGGACTTTACACTTCTCCTTGTTGAATTTCACGAGGTTCCTGTCAGACCCTTTCTTCAGTCTTTTCTCCTGGAACTAAGTGCTAGTACTATAACATTTTTAAATTGAACTGAAATCAGAAGAGTTTTGTTAAACTCAGTCTCTTAGCTTGGTATACAGAGGACAGCGTTGACTGAAGGCAGCATGGTTTTCATTTTGAAAGACCAAAACCAGGTTATGGATCATCTTTGTAGGATTTTTATTATAATAAATTGTGTAGAATATTTTGTCTCGATTTCCTTAGTCATGACATTTTATTTACGTACTATAATAACTTTTAGACATCATGCTGTTAATATATAGCAAACAAATAACTGCTTAAGAGCTCCCTTTCTCACCTCTCGCGCCACCACAAATCACAAAAAATACATATCTGACATTAATATTTTCTCATCTAGAAAAGTCACCAAGTGTATCTGAGAACCTTTTAAGCATTTCAAAGTCATGATCCATCTATATCTTTGCCAGCACAGCACAAGGCCTTCTTTTCAATTTGCAGTTATGCTGGGGAAGTGTTTTGATTCTTGATTTAGACTGTGGTCTCCCAGAGGTTCCAGGGTTTCTGGCTGAAAGATAAACCTTCATGCTTTATATTTCCTTGCAGCAGAGCAGTAATACGCACCACACACTGTGCTGCAGTCCATAGGTTTTTGAAAGTAAGTCAGTCCAGTACTTATTTTTGGGGTCTTCTGACACTTGAGCACTGTTTCCTGAGGGAACGAGTATAGCTGTATACATTTTCATCTTCTCTTTGTTGCATGAACTATGTAGCACTCTCAGGGAATACTTGCAGTAGTGTGAGGTAATGGACTGGAGTGTCTATATAAAAAATACTTGAATATTTGGCACCTGGTATTACAGGCTGCAGCGTAAAGCCATGCTTGCATTGAAACAAATCCTGTGTTCTCTAGCACAACCTACCCAACACTGGGTGCAGGATTAAAGAAAGCCCCTCAAATTAGGAACCACTATTTGTTCTTTCCTGTGTAAAGTCAGTCGCCAATGAACATGGATCTGAAATGATGTTTTAACCTAAATAACTCTTTCACACTCTGGTGTGTCTTGAATTTCTTGTTTCAAATAACAGGCTATAGCCTATACCACGTGGGAGGCACAGGGCCAGCACAGACAGTTCCAAGCAGTTCCAAATGGGAACTTTATCCGAGCACTGACCCACTTGAAATTACATGTATATTAAACCTCACTTAATAAAATGCATAATATGGAAATTATCACCACACATCCTTTGCCATCTTTGAAAATCTGCAGTGATGACACAGTACAAACAAGCCTAAAGATACTTAAAAAAAGATACTAGCTTAAAATTTCAGATTTACAGTTGCAAGCATAGAAGTATTAACCTTGCTCTACTCTTTAGACCTAGAGAAGGTCTACATTTCACGTGTCTTTGCTTTCCCCCTACCCCCACCCCATGACTGGTAGGTTGACTGAAATATGCTTTCTTTCCTTCTTCCCTTTGCTTTTCAGAGGCCTGCTAGGTTCTCTTTTTTGTGTGTCAGATCAGGCTATAACCCTGCAGTTTGAGTTTATCTTGGCTGTAAAACGCAACAGTAATTTATATGCTCCCTTACTCGGTGCTCCTCTGAGGCACTGCCAGCTGTCTAGCCAGCAGTTTAAAGAAAGAGCTGTAATGAGCACAAGTGTGCAGGGGGTAAGGGGAAGGCGCGCACAGCACACAGCCGTGTTCCTGTTTCTTTAGCTGGTGGTGGTTACGTTTAAATGGCATTACGGCAAGCTGTCAGTGTGGTGAGATTCTCTGCACAGGCACCACACACCTCCTCCCATGGATTTCTCATTCCCTTCTTTCATTCCTCAGTAAAGAATAGATTTAAAGGACGAGACAAAGCCTGGAGCAGCTGTTATGTGATACGGAACGTGAGTTATGAGTGTGAAACCTTGCTCCCTCCTGCCTTTTTCCCCTTTATCAAGAGTAAGCTCTTTGAGCAGGAAGACAAAGCCTGATGGTGATCTTGATGTACTTGACACGGGCTTTGATTTTAGCTTGCCTGAGCTCCAGTTTTTGATGTAATACAGTTGTGAGTTTTATTTCTTCCATCGCTGTACAGTATGCTTATTTAAACTTTACCATCACTGTAGTGTTAAAAAAAAAAAAAAAGGGAAGGGAAAAAAAAAAAGGTATTTTGCCCATAATTCACTTCTATCAAGGACTTTTTTCCCTGCTGTTGTCGCTAAAACATTGTCATATGTATACATAAAGCAAAATTACATGTTCACACAGTCTCCATGTGTCACAGAAATCCTTCAAATAGCCTCGATGCTTTCCCTAAAGTCCATTAAAAATAGTTAGGCTCTGATCTCAGTGAGGCCAGTGTGAATCCAGAAAAAAATCCCACGTCATCCCAGTAGGATCAGTAGAATTCATTTAGCATTACACTGATGCAACAGATGAAAACTTGGCTCAGTGTAACCCTTCCACTTATATGGCAAAACACTTTCTTTGCCTATAAACTTTTTACAAAATCAAACCATCCAGCTTTTAACTGGAGGTCTTGGACTCTTCAACACACCAGCAGAAAAATATGGCTTTGATTCTTACAATATTCTTAAATAAGCTGAGAGTTATGATCTGATAAAAGACACTTTCAGTGCAGAAATCCAGTTCTCCCTCAACTGTCACCAATATTGCATGTCCTTTAATTGGCCTTGAGCTAGACTTTCTCCATGCAGTACCGCAGGACAAAAACTAAGACTTCTTAAGAAAGACAGAGTTTTGGAAAATGTTGGAGTCACCTTAATCATGGCAGAGCATAGGATAAAGGTTAATTCTTTCTTATGTGACGTTTTTAAATTTTTGGTCCCCCACACAAGGTACCTTAAAAAGGGAAACTCCCCCTCAGTCACCACACTCAACCTGTCCAAATCCATAAAAAATAATCCATATAAAGCATTTTGGAGTATCTGAACCCACAACAATGAGCAACTAATCTAGGCTGATGTAAGCTTCATTAACCAGAGGAATTATATGTAGATAACTGACAAGTCCATATATATTTTGAAGCACAATTTAAAGTGAGATCCCATCTGGAAGGTCTTGACTCCTACGCTGTTTGTTTTAATAAATCCTGGGTAAGTAGTTAAATGAAACAAAGCCCTCCCTCAAGGTGCAATTTTCACTATTATTCAATAAAAATAAACCTACAAATGCATGATCTCTTTTTTCATGGAGCCCATGAACAGGTTTGTTTAATCATAAAACAAAGTGTCCTAGAGGGGTCAGAAATATAGGCAGGAAGTAACAAAATGAGATTCAATGTGAAAAGGGCAAGTTAACGTGTCTAAGGGAAAATAAATTGAAACAGATATTCAGCAGGAGGGAAGCACTTGCAAAACAGTGAAGGTAAAAAAGCTCAACAGGACTAATAGAAAACTCAAAATTAGCAAAGAAGTTGTAACAAAAAAATGGTGACAAAAGAGACTAATACACTTTATGAAACCATATAAAAAAGCCATCATTTCTCATATGCAAGAGGAGACAGTCCTCTGTATAGTAGTGGTGTGACTGAACTTAAACATCAATATTAATTTCTTCACAACTCAGATAAAACAGAAAGTTGTTAACATGTCAGAGAAAGTTCAGAGAAGTTCCATAAATAAAGGATTGATCAACATGATCAAAACCACAGATCCTGAGCTTTCTTCTACATAAATCAATTTCAGTATTTTCATAGACTTAAAATACAGCAAGATCAGCTAAATACCAATTAATGGCTGCTGTGATTAAGTGCAGGCTGCAGGCACCACGGAGACATCAATTACCCAGGTCAAGGACTGACTATGAGCGATTCTGCAAGCCCCTCTTCCTCTTCATCATCCACAGAAGGAAACACGCTCAGATCTACAGGAAACTACATGGTGGTCTGCAGTATGGAGCCATACAGGGTTCTTGGTCCAAGAAGGTATAAATGTGAGTCAGAAGATGGAAGAAAGCCAAAATAAATGTAGATTGAATATCAGCTGCTCTGAAATCTAAGTCTGGTGTCCCAGAAGACTGGGAAGAAAGTACCACCATCTGTTGGATTATTTAAAACAAAAGAGTATAGCACACTACAAAATACATATTTTAGCAATTTAGATGATGGTTTCTCTCTCCAGATGTTTCATACTATACTGGTTGTTTAGATTGTGACCTGATGCATTTGCGTGGCACTAGCTGTGGCCATGCAGCTCCCTCCTTTGGCTCTGTCTACCAGCCTGCCCTGGATTTCCAAGGACCAAGTAAATTCCCCCACATTTTTCCCCGAGTATAATCATTGAATCAAAGTCCCCTTCACACTCCTTCTGTCCATGGGCTTATCCATAGAGGTCACTTCCAGTAAGTTGCCAGTACTTCCTTCCCAGACTGGCATGAGGGGGTGAAATTCAGCAATACCTCTCTGCTGAGGCAACTAATAGGTGTGCCTCATGCACCTGTTTAATATGAGAAATTTCATATAAAAGAAGGACAGACCATATTTTGGACTCAGAATTTAGGAGTAAGTGCATGCTGGATTAGCTAAAAGAGTCTAAATTTCCACGAGCTGCTAGAAACAATCACATACTCTGAGGCTAATTTAGATATTTGCATTTAATCTGAAACCACTTTAACTTGCTGCTTGATTTAGGGGAAGATGCCTGTGTAAAAATGAAGAAAAATACCTTTTCTTCTACCTTTCACACAGTTAAAGTTTTATTTACCTTTTATAATCACTTTCTTCCTTGTCACCAGAAAGCAACAAATGACAGTACATAGCACTTACTAAAGCAGTGCACTAAAGGAGGAACTACAGAATTAAAAGGCTGCTGTGCAGATACAGCAGCTTCATTAACATTTCTCTCTCCTTTCTAAAAATTGAACAAGCAAAGATAGAATTGAACTTCAAAAAAAGAATGATTTTTTTCCCGCCCCTCAAGTTCATTGTCTAGTTTTTCTCTTTGTATCTACCCTCAGATCTCATTGATTTCTTAAACTTGACATCTTTCTGGGTTTCCTTTGGCTCTTTGGATTCAGTTCCAAAGAAATAATGATAAAATTGCTGGAAATACTCCTGGCTACTTTGGATGGATTCAGAGGCACCTCAAGCTTTTCTCCATCCTTACAGATTTTGCCTGTCTGGTTTACAATGAAGAAATAACATAAATGGTAACTCTAAGTGCCAACTGCTTGCTATCCAAAAGTCCAACATTATTCCAGGAAAATCATCACTTATATTCTTTCTCCTATTTTACATGTTTTCCTCTTTTTAATCAGGAATGAGCAGGAAAAATAAGCATTTAAATTACGTTTGTTGGGATGGTCATAATTAATTGAATGGGAAGGTGGCAGTTCTAGTAATAACAAGAGGGCGGGGTTTTTTCACATTCTTGGCAAATACAAGGCATAAATCACTGTCTGTCTTGGAAAGATCTGGTTCATATTGTGAAGATTTTTATTCAGTCAATTAAGAATTTCTAACTTTCAGATACTAATGATGCATTGCAAAAGTTTTAAATATCTACTTTTTAATAATCAATATTCTTTATGTTACAAAATTCAAAGAAAAAACACAGAGAAAGCTCTATTTGATTTTTTGATCTCCAGTGTGATTAGAAGGTTTCTTTTTTTTTTTTAATGGAAACTGATTTATAGAGAAGACGACTGTCAGCAAAGAAAGTAATGACACATAGAGCCTTTGAAAGAAAGCCCCTTTCATGCCCTACAAGTACATAGTCAAAATGAGTAATTGGATGAAGAGCAGATGTCAAAACTAGAAACACCAAAGACATGGCAGCAGGCAGAGAACAAAAGAGGTAGAGGTATTTTTAAAAGCATCAGCCACTTTTCAGACAGCCACCTGCTAAGTAAGCTCCTGTCCCCTGATAGCTGAGACAATCCACACAAAGACTCCTGACCGGTTTCTGAAACAAAACCAACAAAAGATGCAGAACTGTCATTAGCCATCCCTGATTGGAAGCAGATTGTGGCCCTGCTCTCCCCTTCCCCCCTGCCCCAGCTGGATTTTGCATCTTCTGCTGTGAGTCAGCCCCGGTGACTCCTTCTCTACAGGACAGTTTTCATGAACACTGGGAGACCTGCACTTTTTCCCAGTACTCTGCTGCACTCAGAGCAGTTTTCAGTCCTTCTCAAATCCCTACAGTTTTTTTCAGTGGAGACTGGGACCCTTGCACGGCAGATTTAAGCTATTGCCAACAGGCTCGCTTTTCACATTTGCTTTTGATGCAATTCTATGCCTGTTGATACGTGTGGATTAAAGGTTGAAAACTGCTACAAAAGTGCATTTCAGACTCCTGTGCTTTCACCAGAGCACCCGCCTCCCACCGGATTTACACAAATGTTTAGTGTAAAAATTTGGAAGCCAGCGAACGCGGGAGTTGAGCGTGGCTACTCAGTTACTGCTCCGGAGGCAAACAAAAGGAAGGAAATGAACAAATCAGGGGGAGGGAGAGACAGATTAAGTTACCAGATACTCTGACCCTGAAGGCTCAAGAAATAAAGTCAGGGAAAGCAGAGGCACTAGTTAGTTGGAAATTCCTTTGAATTCCTTTAATCCCTTAGGTCAATTTAAAGGGAAATGATCTGACCATTCTGCATCTGCTAGTGATTGAAGGCAAATAAGGAGCATTGTGTGATTTCCAGTTCAAGAAGTATATAGTACACATAGCTTTTATGAAAGCAAATACAGCAAATCTCAATTGACCTAGCCTGACTAATAAACCTTGAGATGCCTCTAACATATGGGAAGCTGATGCTGGTACAGACTCCCCAGAATAATAATAAAAAAAAAAAAAAAAAAAAAAAAAAAAGGGGGGGGGGGAAAGGAAAGGAAAGGGGAAAGGAAAGGGGAAAGGAAAGGGGAAAGGAAAGGGGAAAGGAAAGGGGAAAGGAAAGGGGAAAGGAAAGGGGAAAGGAAAGGGGAAAGGAAAGGAAAGGAAAGGAAAGGAAAGGAAAGGAAAGGAAAGGAAAGGAAAGGCAAGGCCCCAAACTCTCCAAGTCTCCAAAGTGAAGGAGGGAAAAAAGGGAAATAATTTATTGCAAGGAATGTTTTTGGCTGACACATGTACTCTCCAAATCATCCTCAATATTTAGTCTGCTGTTATGTAGACAGAAAAAAAAACACCTTAAAATCACATCCTACTGGGCCTCTCAGGTTAAGCTTTCTGCTACATGTCTGTAACTGGAAAGAGTCTTCCAAGGCTTGTTTATGTAATGACACCATACAATAAGAGCCTGGCTACAGAGGAAAGCTTTATTGGGCCTTCTAATAAATATCATTAGCATGTAGCACTGGAAATGATCCCATTTTGGCTTGTAATGTGCAGTGATTAAAGGCTAGACTGTCTCTGTAAAGCAATAGCTTGGCCGTGGGTGTAGATTAACACAAAGTCAAGCTTTCCAGAGACATCACTCGATGGCTTATCCTCTCCAGACTGGGTACCCATTCCTCTATCCTTCCCCTTACATCCCCACAGGCGCCACTCAGTGACAAACCTCCCCCTTCCCCACTCTGCCCAGTCTCAGGAGATTCATTTCCTAGGGCCTGGGGCTCAGGAAACTTCCAACTGAGATTAACCTTTCTTGAAAGGGTCAAAGGAACAACTTTTCTTGCCTTCTTACTATCTAAATCTGTATCAACACATGGAAAATAAAATGCATAGCTGCAAACTAGCAAACATCCCAGAGCAAGGATCAGTCAGTTGCTGGAATACACATGTGGGTGTATGAAATCCTCATAAATTATTTTTTAATGCTTGGTAAATAATATTAAACTGAGCTCATTTCACAAAAGATTTGACTCCTCCAGGCTGCCAGTTTTAGGTCAGTTTCCTGCAAACTTCTGAAATAAACCAGGTCTGATTGCAACAGTTCTGCTCCCCCCGCCTGCCTGACCATCTCTTTGTTATTAGCTACATTTTCAGACTGAGAAAATAGGTTGTCTTTTTCCCCTGACTGTATTTAGTTACAAAAGACTCTTCCTTCCACATTTATGTATGTGCACTTCACTCTTCCATAGCACATTGTAGAGCATCATCGTTGAAACACATGAGCTCTGCATGCTGACTGAGGCTGGATAGAGTTTGGCTGTGTTGCACAGCAGAAGAAATTTGAAAAACATTTATATTTTTATTATTAATAACTTTCTCTACTTTCTCTATTTTCTGTTGGTATGGCCCTTACAACATTTAACAATTTGAAGAAAGGAATTTCATAACAGCATGGTTCTGCAACAAGATTGCCTGGTCCTCTCTTCTAAATACTTAATTTCTAATTCTTTAAGCCAAGTGTTGAATTCTTAAGAACTTCTTTAGTTACTCCTGGGATAAATTTCTCCATTCCTTTCTTGTAAGTTGAATGATTTTGGCGAGAGAGTAAGAGTAACAGAAATAATAACACTAATAATAGGAAAAGGATTTGTAATGTTCATTTTAAATGTTGCATTCCAAAACCTACTGCTTTTCCTGGGATTCCAAAAGCTGTACTAGTTGTTGGCAATGCTCAGAACTATCCCCTTACTCCTTCATGCTGCTTTGTTTCCTACAAATCTGCTGACAGCATCTTTCCAAACTGTTCCAAAGGAAACAAAACATCATGTCTGCAAAGTTAAGCCTCTTTTAAAACTGGCTTCTAAGTGTAGAGCAAGATGAAGTGCAGGGAGATACCCATCTGAAATCATGTTGAAGCAAAGGAATTCACATTCAAAGGGAAAAAGCAACACAGAATGACACAAAAATAATAGGAAAAAAAGTGTAATTTGCAATCAGAGAGTTCTAAGTGTCAATAATGTTCCATAACAAGATGCTGTCTTCTTGTTGAGGTCAAAGGCATATTATAACTGTAAGAAAAAAAATAAGATCTTTCTGTACTAGAAGGATCCTAATCTTAAACTTTCTTTTGTCAACAAACAAAATTCATCTCTTTGCAAACCACCTGAATACACGTGTTTATTTGAAGGTTAATATACTGGTCATAACAATTACAAGAGAGATCTTACCAACATGGGGAAAAAAAAAATTAAAGATATGCTTAGTACAGACTTATGTCTAGAAATGTAGGGAAATGTATTTTCAGGAAGAACTTACTGAAAGGAGTATGAATACGTGAAGAAAAAAATGAAGCTTGAAGTATCCCACTGTCTTGGCTCACTCTCTCTTTCTCTTTGTACTTGGAAACACTGAACATGGGGTCAGCAATGAGCCATCTCCTGCAGGTGCATGAAATCAGAAACTAAGTATGCAGAGGGAGAGAGGGAAAAAAAAGAGAAAGAAGAAAGAAAACAGTAATTATGGCAGTGTACCAAATTCCTCTCTCATGAGCAGATGGACACAGAGGCGGATGTGTTTTGTAGCTGGACATTCTTTAGATGACAATGGGAAAAATCTGAAATTGCAACAGAGCTCAATACAAAGCCAAGCAAAGCAAGAGCAACTGGAAGAGCTGTTACAGGCAGCAAAGACTGCAATGTGCTCCTTTGTTATTTAAGTCAGTTGATAACAAAATGGAGTGACACATGAAAAATTCAAACAGCAAAAACATAGTTTTACTATTGCCAAAAGTCAATCTTGAAGGATATCTTTAAAAAAAACCCCAAAACCAGGATCAGGAGTCTGGAAAAAACATCTGAGTAAACTATGTGGCATGATTGACTCATGCAGTTACCAAGCTACTCTTCACCCGTATTTTGTGATTGAAGTAGTCATTAGAAATCATAGACAACAGTTATGGAGGAAACATAACTCTCTAGGTTTAGCTTGTTTTTAACCTTGGCAATGTGAACTAGCAAGGTTCTAACTTGTAAATCCTCTTCTTTATCTTTTTAATTCTATTCTGGATTTTTAAATTTGCCCACTAAACTGAAGACCTCTGCATTGTCACTTTTGTGTATCATCTTTGTTATGGCAAATCAATTTGAAAATTTGGAGATTTTTCTAAAGGGAATATTTTCCCATTCTTGATTATTTGCATGTCTCCTCCTTGCATCTTGCACAATTTATCTACATGTTTCTTGAAGAGCGGGTAGCCGGACAAAAATACCTGCTACATACCCTTTTCACCCACAAGAGATATTTGCAAGCTCTGCTTCCCGTGAAAGACTATTTGTCCTTTTCATGTTCAGTATCAACTATATTCTTAAATGTTTAACTACATATGTATGATGATGTTCATCTTCCTAGGAGCATAGGTAACTTAATCAGTTTACAATATTCATCCTCTTCTCCTAAACAGTTGTTTCAACTGCATATTTAACAGTCATGACTGGGAAACGTCTTCCTGGTCATAAATAAAACAGTGACAAAAAAAGAAAAAAAATCACATTGTGATCAAAACTCTTCAAGAAAAATGGATTAAGAATTTCCTCATTTTTCGATTACTTTCCTTTAATTATTTATTAATTCTTTATTAATTATTGATAGAACTTTACCAAAGATTCTATTATTTTATTTGATAGACCCATAAGTACACACAGTACCAAAAGCACCTTTAAAGATACTGGTTTAATATTAGCATCCTTCCAGTTCTGTGGAATATCCTACGTTTCAAAAACATGGAAAACCAGTGTTAATGGATCAGAGAGGCCACTAGCTAGCTTTTTTACAGCAGTCTTGTTCTGAATACTTTACAAGTCTTCACATAATTTAGACCTGATGATTTAACAGTTTAACATCCTTCATAGTTACTTACAGAATGGGAAAAAATATCATCATCTCCACTACTACCGTCATAGAATCATAGAGTCATAGAATGGTTTGGGTTGGAAGGGACCTTAAAGACCATCTAGTTCCAACCCCCCCTGCTGCGGGCAGGGACACCCTCCACTAGACCACATTGCCCAAAGCCCCATCCAACCTGGCCTTGAACACTTCCAGGGATGGGGCATCCACAACCCCTCTGGGCAACCTGTGCCAGTGCCTCACCACCCTCACAGGAAAGAATTTCTTCCTAATATCTAATCTAAATCGACCCTCCTTCAGCTTAAACCCATTACTCCTTGTCCTGTCACTACACTCCGTGATAAACAGTCCCTCACCATCTTTGCTGTAGGCCCCTTCAGGTACTGGTAAGCCACAATTAGATCTCCCCAGAGCCTTCTCTTCTCCAGGCTGAACAACCCCAGCTCTCTCAGCCTGTCCTCATAGAAGAGGTGCTCCAGCCCTCTGATCAGCTTCGTGGCCCTCCTCTGGACTCGCTCCAACAGCTCCATCTCTCTCCTGTACTGGGGGCCCCACAGCTGGATGCAGTACTCCAGGTGGGGTCTCACCAAAGCAGAGTAGAGGGGCAGGATCACCTCCCTCGACCTGCTGGTCACGCATCTTTTGATGCAGCCCAGGACATGGTTGGCTTTCTGGACTGCAAGCACACACTGCTGGCTCATGTTGAGCTTCTCATCAATCAATACCCCCAAGTCCTTCTCCTCAGGGCTGCTTTCAATCCATTCCTCGCCCAGCCTATAGTCATGCTTGCAATTGTGCCAACCCACGTGCAGGACCTTGCACTTGGCCTTGTTGAACTTCATGTGGTTCACACAGGCCCACCTCTCCAGCCTGTCAAGGTCCCTCTGGATGGCATCCCTTCCCTCCAGGATGTGGACCCCACCACACAGCTTGGTGTCGTCGGCACACTTGCTGAGGGAGTACTCGATCCCACTGTCCCTGTCGCCGACAAAGATGTTGAACAGTGCCGGTCCCAGTACCGACCCCCCGAGGAACGCCACTCATCACTGATCTCCACTTGGACACTGAGCCATTGATCACAACTCTTGGAGTGCGACCATCCAGCCAATTCTTTATCCACCAAGTGGTCCATCTGTCAAATCCATGTCTCCAATTCAGAGACAAAAGATGTCGTGCGGGACAGTGTCAAATGCCTTGCACAAGTCCAGGTAGATGATGTCAGTTGCCCTTCCCTTATCCACTGACGCTACAACCCCATCACAGAAGGCCACCAAGTTTGTCAGGCACGATTTGCCCTTAGTGAAGCTGTGTTGGCTGTCACTAATCACCTCCTTATTTTCCATGTGCCTGAGCACAGTCTCCAGGAGGGTCTGCTCCTTAATCTTGCCAGGCACGGAGGTGAGACTGACTGGCCTGTAGTTCCCTGGGTCTTCCTTTTTTCCCTTCTTAAAAATGGGGGTTATGTTCCCCCTCTTCCAGTCGGCTGGAACTTCGCTGGACTGCCACGACTTCTCAAATATGATGGCAAGTGGGCTGGCCACTTCATCTGCCAGTTCCCTCAAGACCCACAGATGCATCTCATCAGGTCCCATGGGCTTGTGCACCTTCAGGTTCCTTAGATATTCTCGAACCTGATCTTCTCCTACAGTGGGCGGTTCTGCATTCTCCTAGTCCCTGCCTTCTGTGACCTGGGCAGTGTGGCTCAAGCATTTGCCAGTGAAGACTGAGGCAAAGAAGTCATTGAGTACCTCAGCCTTCTCCATATCCTGGGTAACCAGGTCGCCTGTTTCATTCCAGAGGAGACCCACATTTTCCCTTGTCCTCCTTTTATCACTGACATACCTATAGAAGCTTGATTGCAATAAAAGAACATTTATTGAACACCTCCTCTACTTTACTACTGACAATCTCATGATTTCCATGTAATAATGAATAAACAAAATTTTAGGCTTCATTTTGAGCCTTGTAATC
Source organism: Balearica regulorum gibbericeps (assembly GCF_011004875.1). NCBI lineage: Eukaryota > Metazoa > Chordata > Aves > Gruiformes > Gruidae > Balearica > Balearica regulorum. The sequence continues at coordinate 22,034,365 of NC_046220.1, forward strand.
TTAAAATACACAGTTTAATATTATTTCCACTTTTCTTCCAATCAATTTTTTATAATTCCCTCTACTAGTTTCTGTGTATTTTCATTACTTTTTATATGTCATTTGAATACTTAATGAGCAACTCGAACTGATACTTTTACTTACTTCCTATTAGTTTTTTGCTTAAATGGTGCTGCTTTTTCTTTCAATGCCAGAAATGTAGTTTGGGAGCATGTAGTATAACATTTCTGTAACAGACTCCAGTTATCATTCATATTTTTCCTCTAAGACACACAGATATTTTATTTTAAAAAAATATTGGCATTCAGTCATCATTTTTTTGCAAAACAGAAATGCAGCAACATTTAAACAAGTACTGTTTTTAAAAATCTATGATCTCTATCTGCTAAGCTGAAGACTAAGTTCCCATGTGTGGAACACAACTATTTTTAGGTTAGTAAATTGTCATTAATAACTTTTAGACCTTTTGGGGATGTTTCTGTTCTGGCAGCATGAGACTCTAGATGTCAATCAGACCCAATTTTTCACCCAAGTAATGCAGGTTGATTTCTTCCTTCCATATCTAGATAAACAACTCAAATGCTGTCATCTTGTTCTTGAATGCAATTTGGTGGCTTGTAGCATTCCTCCTGGTGTCTCTTCTGCAATGGTCTGTCATGACTTTGCTCCATAGCTATTCAGTATCACCTGTGACAAAACAAGTAATGCTATTTCTGACAGATAGCTGTTGGCTTTCCCTTCTTGTCAATCCAGCTAGAGTGGCCAGAGCCTCTGGTCTCTGTGCTACAGACCTCTCGACCATGTGTTCATCTCCGCAGGATGAACTTTTTCTGAGAACGTGTAGGTTGCTCAGAATTCAGCTACTACAGTCACTCATTTTCAGTTTCATTTCTTCCTAGGTTTATGTCTTCTTGACCTAGCACAATCGGTTTCTCTTCCAACAAACATGAAGGATCATATAACCTAACTAAAACCCTTCTTCCCACAGAATACACTAAAACCCCAAACGCTTCTACTTTGTACCTTATAACCAGTCTCTAGTTAGTTTCCTTTGACATCTGCACACATAAGATCTCAATTATAGTAACTTGGACTTCCTTTTGCTTCTGCATCCTTCAGTATCATACATTGTCAGTAATTTGTAATTTTATTAAAAAGGAAGGAAACTTTATGTGGCTCAAAACTAAATTATCTATTTCATTTAACATTTTAAGCTGTGTTGAAATGAAAAATACCATAATAACTCTTTCAATGAAAAACATTGTTGTAGTATTTAAAATAAAAACATTGACAATTCAGAAATAAATATTTTCATTTGGAAAATGTTGAAGAAGTTTCTAAACCTTAAAGGAAAAAGTCTTCCTCTTGATCCAGGAGTCTTCTTAAATGACTTCAACCTCAATAATTAACTAATATAAGTATTCCATCTCTACTCCCTGATTCCATTATTAACACAGGAGAAAAATTCACACACATTTTAATTCTGTATACCTAACACCAAAGAAAAATATTGGCAAAAATTAGTAGCTAAAAAACCACAGCAACAGATGTCTTACAGCATAGAGACACTTGTAGCTAGGTACATCTTTTACAGCCAAATGTTGATTGCCAGCAAGCAGTAAGAACAAGATTTGCAGAAGTCAGGATTGTAACCAAATACACTGAGATCATGGCTGTGAAAAGACTATGGTACCAGCCATGGCATAGCATGGCCATTCTCACATTTGCTTGCTACATCCAGGAAATAGATAAGACATTCATTAAAAATAAGGAAAAAAAAAAGTTTAAAGTAAGTATAATATTATCTTTGGGACACTTTATGACTTCTCTGTTTTGACTTCACTCCTGATGCTCATCTCTATAAAAGCAAATCAAGTGATTTTCAAGTTTTACAAATCTCCCCATTATACTGCTATCCTACTTACCATAGCACTGATCACAGTCACATCTTGACATTTCATGATGTGAACAAGCCAGCTATCATGTATTGGCAGTGAGGAACTACTGAGGAACAACTGCTAGAAAACAGTCTTGGCCCTTTAATGAAGGACTCTTGCATCAACAAAGTATGAACTTATCCAGACTGAAAAAGAACACCTTACAATAGTGTTTGAATGTAAAAAAGATTTTGCAGTGTGCCCAGACAGATATTTGCACAAAGACTAATGACAAATTCTTAGAGAGACCCTCCAAAATGGTTATTCAATAGTATATGCTATTGAAGTGAATGTGATATAACAAAGGACCTGAATGCTAACAATACTGCCAAGAATGCCTCTAAACAGATCAAAAGTGACAATGAAGCTCAGAGCAAGGGTGAAGGAGTCAGAGGCTCAGATGGTATTTTCATTAATCCTTCCATCAAGGGTCAAAGGATCAAATCAGGACAGATTCATCCCATAGATGAAAGCAGGGCTGCACAGATGGTTCACCAGGAGGGCTTTAGTTTTCTTGACTTTGGGAAGATGCTCCATAAGCCATTGGTGGAGGGTGGTTTCTATGTCATGAAAAGGGTTTATACATCTTTGCATGACATTCACTAGCTTTACAGAAAAGCCTCTTCAGCTGTGACCAACTGGGAACAACAAAGTGCAACAATCTGGGTAAAGTTTCTTAAAGCAAGAAGGATAAAGCTGTTCATAGCATCATAGCATAGAAAGAAAATAAGTTCAGTGAACTGACTTACTGTTATATGTTGATTTCTGTTCACCAATACAAAAGATTGGGAAAGAATCAGGAAGAGAAATAAGTATAAATTCACGATGAAATCTGTGATTTAACTGACCTAACAGACATTTGTTGGGAAGAGTGATGTGATTAGAAGGAAACATCTAGAAAATGTTGATATGTGTCTTAAGAAGCAAGCAAGTCCTAACTTTGGGGGAACACAAAGTCTCTGATAATGATTAAGGCAGAAGATGTGAGCCCAACAATAGATGTGTTCAGATGAATTAATAGCAGGATTTCAAAAAAGGCATAGAAATTAAGGTAATTATGAAAGAAAAGATAACAGATCATCTGAAAAATTAAAGACTTCTAATCATGCAGGCATGGCATATTTCACCTTTCTGGGTTCTCAGGGAAGCAGCATCATCTGGGATCTTCAAGAAATCACAGAAGACAGACAAGGCACCAGTAAACTAGCAAAAGCCCATCTGGGTAATTTTAGAAAGGAATAGATGTTACAGGAAATTTAGTGCAGACACATAGCTTCAGTTCTGAGAAAAAAAATGTTGCACCAGCCAGATATTTTGCCAACATCAGCAGAAAATATCATTAAAAAAAAAAAAAAAAGAGAGAGAGAGAGAGAGAAATGAACAACAGTCAGCAAGGATTTGTCAGGAACAAATTATGTCAAACCAATCTAATTTCTTTCTGTGACAGAATAACATACCTTATGGATACAGCAGAACCACAAACTGTCATCTTTTTAATTAAAGCCTTTGACTCTGTCTCATATAACATGCTCGTAAGCAAGCCAGCAAAACATGTAGAGATGAAATTGCTTAAGGTAGATGCAAAAATGATTAGAAAGCTGTATTCATAAAGCTGTTGTTGGTCTCTGTCTTTCTGGTCTGGTAATATCAATATTTTTATTAATGATTTAGATGAGAAAACACACTTATTAAATTTATCATATACTAAACAAGCTGGTGGGGCCTCCAAACATTCTTAAGTGCAGGACTGAAATTCAAAAGTATCCTCACAAAGCAAATGAAAGAAAGAGAAAGATGGATGCAAAAAAGGAAGGAAGCTTTAGAAAGGTTAAGTAGGAATAGTCAGCTGAATAAAGAGAGAATGAAAAGTCTCGTGGGCAGCAGTCCTACCAGCTAGTCTGGAGGCTATAGTGAAATCATAAGGTGAACTTCAGTCCTTAAAGTTGAAAAAAAAGTCAAGCATAATTTGAGGATACACAACAGGACTATAATTTATAACTACTGAATTAATCCCTCACCTTCTCCCTCTACAGCATTACCAATGCACAGTGTAACATGACCAATTTTAGACAACACAGATTCACAGAATAATTTAGGCTGGAAAGGACCTCTCAAGGCAGTGTAGGCAAACACTCTACTCAAAGCAACACTAGCTCCCAAGCTAGGTCAGATTGCTTAAGAACATGATCAGATGAGTTCTGAAAATGTCCAAGGGTGGAGGTTTTACAGCCTCTGAGAGCCCCTGTTTCAATGCTTGACCACTCTCCCTCCTGGTATTCAGTTAAAATTTCCATTGTTGCAACCTGTGACCATTGCCTCTCATCCTTTCACTGGACACCTTAGAAGAATTCGGCTCTTTTCTATACAGTGTTAGGTCATTGAAAACAGCAACTAGTTCCCTCCAGCCTTCTCTTCTCCAGGCTAAAAGAACCCTGCTCCTTCAGCTTCCCCTTGTGGGGGTGCGTGTATGTTGGGGGGGTGCGGTGGAAGCAAGCAAATCCACAAAAAGACCTTAAAGGAAAAGTGTTTAAAAGTCAAGAGGAGAGCAACTGAGAATAATCAGATGCCTAGAAAGCGTGACCTGTAGAGAAAGATTAAAAGAACTGGCATTGCTTAGCTCAAAGAAGATAAAACTGATAGGGGAACGTGGTAGCAGTGTTCAAATACATAAAAAAGAGATAGAGAAAGGAAGAGGAGAATACCTTGTTCTCCACATCAATGGCAGTTAGAACAACAGGCAATGGACTTAAATAGCATAAGGGAGCATAAGATTAGATTAGGAAAAATTTCCTAAGGGTAAGTAAGGTGAACTACTAGAACAGATTGCCTGGGGAGATTGTCAAATATTCATCACTGGAGAGTTTTTGAAACAGATTGGTATAGTTTGTCCTGACATGGGGCACAGAACAGACTAGCATTCAGGTCTATTTTTTGTGCTTTTGTGTACATAGCTGACTGAAGAACAGTTTTGCAGCCTAGAAATATGGCAACTGAACAAGAATAAAGGATCCTCAATCTGATAAAAAGCATTAATCAAAGCAAGTGTGTGCTAGCTTCAAGGCAGGGACTGGAAATAATTTGAGGGGAAATAAAACATCAAGGTTTACTTTCTCTCTTTATAAAAAATACAGTACATTTATGATAAAGGTCTCACTTCCATCATTCTGTCAGAACTGGCAGATACTATAGGAGGAGCTGCATCTGCTTGCTCAAAGCACTGGTGCTATCAAGATGAAATGAGTGTACAGAAGAATGTCGTATATATGTGTGTGTGCATATCAGAGAGAGATATTTCACTGAGAACAGAAACGGTCTCAGAAAAGATGCCAGATGCATTCCGGAGTAGAAGTCTTAACTGGAAGTCTACAGACTCTGTATAGGGGCCAAACATGACCAAAGACATAGGCCAGATAGGGGGCAGTTAAGATTCATGTAGGAGACTGAAAAAAGCGGAAATTCAATCATATCACTCTGCCATGTTACCACATCAACCAACTGAAGAGAAAAAATCCCCTGCAAAAGTAAGAATTAAACTTGCTGTGATTCTATTAAAGCTATAGAAGGTTTTAATAGGCTAGTACATCACTTGCACATATGAGAGACGTGTAAGACTTACATCTACCTCCAGGACTATCTACCAGAAATATTGCAAATGGCAGAGATGAAAGGACTAGCAAGACTGAAAAAAAAAGGCAGAGGGAGAGGGAGTGAAAGAGGATGGAGAGAGAGATCCATGACTAGAACTACAATCCAAATAAATTAACAAACGTAACAAACTATTTCCTTCTGAACACATCTGTATGCTCAGAAGACAATGTCTTGTGCTGAGCAGATCACTCTGGGTTAGCCATATGTACTTCAGCAAATCCACACCTGCATTTATCTAGTACAAACACATGGCAGGAACTGGTGCTATACTGGACACTGACTTCTCAATTTGCAGAGAAATATTCTCAACCCTGAGAATGAAAAAGGACAGTAAAAACCAGAAGTATAAGAACAGCCCCCTGAAACATCACCACTTCAGCAGAACTAGAGGCAAGGCAATCTCCGCCATGACAGGAGTTGTACTTGGCCCACATGCAATGTCCGTAGAGTGCTTTACTCAATATATCAATGCGTGTTACAATAGTCTCCAAAAATCCCAAGGAAAATACCTCCTTTCTCAGAAAGGATTACTTAGCAACACATTTTTATAAAATGCATGCTAAAATATGCATGGATATCTTTCATCACACATACGTGCATACGTTGGATAAGATTCAACATGTGTTTAACACACGCCCACAGATGGCCTTCACCCGAACTGTAAGGACTCAGAGGTATCCCATGCTCACCGGTCATCGCTGAGAGGGGAGGTGTCTCAGCCTTCACTCCAAATCTTTGCCCTGTGCAAGCAGTGTTTAGAGTTGAAGTTTTCAAAGTTTGTCAAGGCCATAACACCCACTAAGTAAAACTCAGTGTGTTTTCAAGAATCTTATCTTTCAGAGATATGAGAGTCACTGTACAGCAATAAACAGCCATTCAAATATTTGCTTTCATGGACCAACATTATGCAAGTGTAAACAACTAATTTTAAGGTAATTGCTGTTTCCCTTTGTTAGACAGTTTCAGCTGAAGTCCCAGTGAAAAACAAGAAACTGCTTTTCCTTTTGCCAAAGTCCCTTGAGACAAGACATTGTAAAAAGCATTTTTTTAATTTCTTTTTCCTTCACAGAAAGAATCATACTAAAGGAGTGCAACATTAGTTCTGTCACAGTAGAAATGATTTACTGATTATTCATTTTAAACAGATACTTCTTGGTCATCTACACTAGCTTAAAAACCTGAGAATTGTGCATTTTAACACATGTATTTGGGTTAGAACAAGACAGTGACATACAGTGTCTATTTAAAGTATATGTTAAAAAAAATAAATATGAACACCAGAATTTGGTACATCTCAGCTTCAGCTATTCAAATCCTCATAACATGAGCACTGTGTCAGCCATTGCTTTATTAGGTTTTTAAAAAATATGTTTGTATTTTTCCAAGTTTTGAGAAAAAGCAAAACAATTTCAGTTGCTTAACAATCATAATGTTGTCTCACATTGGTCACACAGTGATATACCATGTTTTAAAAGTGCTGGTGTATGCTTCAAGGTAATCACTCTCTTCCCCCATTGCCATCCCCCTTCTACATCTGGTAAGTATGATCATTCCAATACACCAAATCCTACAATTCTTACACTCTTAGATTCTAATATAACTTACTCACCTGAATACAAAAGTAGGACTATACTTAGGTTCCTGGGTGGGAGCCTAAAATCCTGCCTTGAGTTTCAACTAGAAAAGTTAAGCCTCTGTTTTCTTGTCTGAATTCTCCTGATGCTGTGAATTGGTTTCCATGTTGCATTTCAGAGACTATAAGGGTGGGTGAGGGATTCCAGCACAATTGAAAAAAAAAAACATTTTGAGACTCTTCTGTATTTAAACTGATACATAAAAGTTACATAGGAAGTTATGTAATTAATGTACTCGGTCCTCTTACACCTTTAATTATGCTTATTTTTTTAAGTATAATAAATATAATTATTTTTATCATAATTCAAATTAAAATTGTGTCAAAATATAATTTTTAATGATTTGACCTGAAAACCTTCATTAAACCACAATGATTTTTAGTTTCATTTCGTGCCCTAATTTTAACATGTTTTTTGGGGGAGCTGGGGGAAAAAAAAAAAAGAAGAAAGATCCAAGTAAAATACTGTGAAAATCCAAATAGGGTAAATAAATTGATATACCTGTTTTGAATGACCAATGTGAGAAGAAAAGTTAGATACCATAGACAGCAAGAAATAGGGTAGACAGAGGTGGTGTGCGTAAGATTACAATGGTTAAAATGAAGAAGTTACACCATAACTTCTGGTTCATGGAGCAGAACCTTGTTAGAGGTCAATCAATCTGCATGGCATTAAGAAGCCATTGATCAAAGGAGCATGAAGGTGTTTCATTGCCAGTGTACTTATTCTAGATATGGACTGATGTGAGAACACCTGGTGGTTCATACACTAGGTTGAGTTACTTTGCACCTTGCTAATGGTGTATCTATTTGATTTTATTTTGCTCAACAAAACCCTAAAAATGAGACATGAAAGCATTTGCAGGAAAAAAAAAAGAAAAAGAACATACCAAAAGATACTCTTAAAAGAAACTTTAATTAGACCATCTGTATGATAAATACAAAAGAAAGGATATGGCCCTCTGGAAAGAATTTGTGTTTACAGTAAATAAAACTCTGGTCACTTCTACATTAAGCATCTGAAGAGCTTGTCACCGAAAACAAATGTCGCAGCGATGTCTGTTAACAAAGTAATTGAACTAATGGTAAACCAGAAACTCATGTGGCTACATACATGGCAAGATTATGAGCTCTTCATCAATAAAATGCATTAAATGCCATGTATCTCACACACAGTTTGCAAAGGTAAATGTTCTGTTTAAGCAGGCATGTAGCAACATGCTGTTGAGAGCATATATTTGCATTTGATGGTAATCAATTAAGATTTTTGGCCAATGGCTTTTGTTACTTTTATGAAGAGGAGTCTCAGTATCAGAAAATTGAAATTGCTGGATGCTGTAGAGTAGAGGTAGTTGGCAACATACTGGGGTTTTTTTCCACTGTGGAACTTCAGCTAGCAGTAGCGAAAAAATGTGCTACATTTTGATAATGCTTATTCCTGTATAAATTTGGAAGGTGCTTGGTCTAGGTTTTCAGGTGACTCATTAAGGATACAATACATTTAAGCTCAAATTAATTTGTGTAAAATAAATATTTAAGAGTTATTAACAGGGTGAAATAATTTGATGTTCATAGACTACTATTAATTCATGAAATCATTAAAAGACATTTCAAGACTGAGCATGTGTTTTCAAGAACTATTATTACTTCAATCCTAATGAAGACCATGCAAGGTTTTTTGAATGCCTTTTCCTTTTGTTTTGTATTACGTTGAAGTACCCAGAGTACAAAAAAATTAACTCAAGTTAACCAAAAATAATAAGAAAAAAAAATTTCTTGCCCTTAAAAAACCTGCAGAACCACCAAACAACAGTAACTCTCACTGTAAGACCTTTCTGGCTTTTGGCATGAGTGTGGCCTCATCCATTTTCAACAGCCAGTAAGATAATGAGTTCATTGTTATGAAAATAAACTCATTGCTGGTAATATGCTTTGACTCCTGTTAACTTTACATCTTAAATTTTAAAAAAAGGTTTTAATTATAAGAAGGAAAAAAAATAGATAACAAATTAGCAACTGTTTAATCAGATTTTTAACCTAGTGACTTCATATAAAAATAGTTATAAAGCATATCTAAGATGCGGAAATCAAACAGATTGGTAAAAAATTTTGGTATTAAGATGATTGATTCAAACATCTTGTGCCACTGTATAGGATTTGTTAATTCCTGCTTTACACTATCATTTTCAGGTCATGTGAGGCATTTCCATGTAACTTTTCTTCCTTTATAGGGAGAGTTGATATCTGGATTTCATCTCTGCTAAATTCAAAGGTGTTAATAAGACTGACTCCTAGCTAGCAACCCCTTTCTCTTTGTTCTAAACAGCCCATGACAGGCTATCCTCATGCAATGCAGAGGTGACTGGAGAAGTCTTTTTGGCTGAATCTTTCTGATTAGTTTCACCTGAGATGGGAACATGACTGACATTGCAAGGTGAGTGTCAGCACAAGTGCTAGGGAATCCCATGCTGGAAGATTACAGAGAGTGAGATGAGAATAAAAGGTTCGGTATCAAGTTGGCATCACGTCTGATCAGAAATCCATGAAAACACATCCTAACATGAACATCTTATCTGGTTATACACTAACTTTTCAATCAACAGTTAGTACTTGCCATTTTTTTATCTAACAGTATTCTGGCTCTATTCTGTTGGATTTTTTCCTAGTAGTCTAGCAGATTTATTGGCAATAACATAATTAAAGATATAGTCAATTAATTAGATGAATTCATTTTCAGAGGTCCAAGAATAAATCTATTATCACCTAAACAGGCTTCCAACTTGAAGAACCCAGGAACTTTGTGCAAAATATAACTTCTGTTTCCCAGTCTGGGAAATAGATCCACATATCACAACTAGGTCATTTTAGTATGATGGGACAAAACCCAAACCTCATCCTGTGTAAATAACAGAAAAATTTGTCAGAGCTAGACAACAAATATTTCATTTGTAAATATACATATAACAAGCCCAGAATATCTATTTAAAGTATTTTGAGTTAAAACTACTGCATTCTGCCTGAAGACGCCAGACTAAATTTAAGCTCACTATAATTCCTTGAAAACCAGGTTAAATTGCACAGAATTAGTTCTACACATTGCTTTTCATTTGAACTGTTATTATTCTTTCCCTAAATTAACTTCCTCACCCCCACCCCCCCCACCACCCCCCGATACCTCAGTCTTGCTGTGACAGTTGTCTGGGAACAGTCAAGTCTGCAGTAGCAGGGTACTTCAACAAGACATAAAATGCTTTGGCCTTATTCCACCAGCACTGCAGACTGGGCTGTGACAGCTACAAAGGAATGGCTGGTGGTGTGCTTCATCCCTCTGAAATGCTGGGAGTTTCATCTTCATGGGGGTCTTCTGATTGGTTATTTTGTTCTGCTTTTCTCTCAGGTAGTGATGGATGGTGAATGGGGAAAATGTAAAAGAAGAGAGATGGAAAAATCCCAGCACTACACTACCAGGGTCTGTAAAACACCCACCTAGGAAACAAGACTTCAGAGTCAGTCATGGGGTTAGGGAATAAAAAGTAATTTGATTACAGGTGCTCAAGTAGCATTCATTTTATTCTTATTAGCTGAGAAATATCTCTAGGGATTGCATGCTAATCTTCTCAAAAGCAGATAAATGGCTCTATTAAAAGCGATATACTTTGTTCATGGGTCTGTAGCATCCAACCATTTTATGAACCCAGGGAAACGGTAAATAGAAAACAAGAGAGAGGAAACGTCTTCCTCAAACCTTGTATAGATGACTATATTTGTCTTTCGTGGTTTGTAATTCTGTAAGGAGGTTTATCATTGGAAGACTATTGAAGAATTGTGGCAATATGTTTCCCTTTATTTGCTTTAAGGGTCAGACATAGTGAAAAATGCAATATGAATCATCTTTATTTTTTTAAATTAAAGGGAATTAAGAACTTGGACCTATACATTATTGTTTGATTTATGCTCTTGTGGTGGGTTGACCCTGGCTGGAGGCCACGTGCCCACCAGAGCCGCTCTATCACTGCCCTCTTCAGTAACGCAGGGAGGGGAGAAAGGAAGACAGAAAAACAACCCCAAATTCATGGGTCGAGATAAAGGCAGTTTAGTGTAGCTAAAGCAAAAAGCCACACGTGGAAGCAAAGCAAAAAGCGAAAGATTATTCTCTACTTCCCATCAGTGGCCACTTCCTGGGAAGTAGGGGTTCAAGTATGCGTACCCCCATAGGGCATTTGCCACCATCCAGGAGTCGGTACGGAGATAGAGTACTGGCCACTTTTGTCGTTCAGCAATCTTTAGGGCTAGCTGAATGGCTTTCACTTCTGCGAACTGACTTGACTCACCTTCTCCTTCAGTGGCCTCAACGACTTGTCGTGTGGGACTCCATACAGTAGCTTTCCAGTTCCGATGGTTTCCTACAACACAACAGGATCCATCAGTAAACAGACCATAAAGCCTTTCATCTTCTTGTAACTCATTATATGGTGGTGCCTCTTGGGCATGAGCTACCTCCTCAGGCAGTGCTCCAAAATCTCTACCTTCTGGCCAGTCCATAACCTCTTCCAGGATTCCTGGGTGGTTGGGTTTCCCCAGTTGAGCTCGCTGCGTGATTTGTGCTACCCACTTACTCCATGTAGTGCTGGTTGCGTGATGTGTAGAGGGACTGTTTCCTTTGAACATCCAGTGTAGCACAGGCAATCACGGTGCCAAGAGGAGAGATGCTTCTGTACTAACAACTTCTAAAGCAGCTCAAATCCCTTCATATGCTGCTAGGATCTCTTTTTCAGTTGGGGTGTAGTGGGCTTCTGATCCTCGATGCCCCCCGGCTCCCAAACCCTAATGGTCGACCTTGGGTTTCTCCTGCTGTTTTCTGCCATAGGCTCCAGGTGAGACCATGCTCCCCAGCTGCAGTCTAGAGTACATTTTTACAGCTGATCCTGTCTGGACAGGCCCAAGAGCTACTGCATGAGCTATTTCCTGTTTGATATGCTCAAAGGCTTGTTGTTGCTCAAGGCCCCATTCAAAATACTTCTTTTTCCGGGTTACTCAATAGAGAGGGCTCACAAGCTGACTATAACCTGGAATATGCATTCTCCAGAACCCCACAAGGCCCAGGAAGGCTTGTGTCTCCTTCTTGTTAGCTGGTGGAGACATAGCTGCTATCTTGTTGATCGCATCCATAGGCACATGACGGCGTCCATCCTGCCATTTTATTCCCAAGAACTGGATCTCGTGTGCAGGTCCCTTGACCTTGCTTTTCTTTATGGCAAAACCAGCTTTCAGAAAAATCTGAATTACTCTTTTTCCCTTCTCGAATACTTCTTGTGCCTTATTGCCCCACACAATGATGTCATCAATGTATTGTAGATGTTCAGGGGCACCACCCTTTTCCAGTGCAGTTTGGATCAGTCCATGACGAATAGTAGGACTATGCTTCCCCCCCGGGGCAGTTGATTCCAGGTGTATTGGACACCTCTCCAAGTGAAAGCAAACTGTGGCCTGCATTTGGCTGCCAAAGGAATTGAGAAGAATGCATTGGTGATGTCAATTGTAGCATACCACTTGGCTGTTTTTGACTCCAGTTCATACTGGAGCTCTAACATGTCTGGTATAGCAGCACTCAGTGGTGGCGTCACTTCGTTCAGGCCACTATAGTCCACTGTTAACCTCCACCCTCCATCAGACTTTTGCACTGGCCATATGGGACTATTAAAAGGCGAAAGAGTCTTGCTGATGACTCCCTGGTTCTCCAGTTGATGAATCAGCTCATGGATGGGAGCCAGGGAATCTTGATTTGTGCGATATTGCTGCCGGTGCACTGTCCTGGTAGCAACTGGCACCTGTTGTTCTTCAACTTGCACCAATCCCACAACAAAGGGATCTTCTGAGAGACCAGACAGGGTAGATGATAACTGTTTGATCTTCTCTGTGTTCACAGTGGCTACACCAAAAGCCCATCGGTACCCCTTTGGGTCCTTGAAGTACCCTCTCCTGAGGTAATCTATGCCAAGGGTACAAGGGGCCTCTGGGCCGGTCACAATGGGGTGCTTCTCCCACTTGTCCCCTGTTAAGCTCACCTCAGCCTCCAATACGGACAGTTCTTGGCATCCCCCTGTCACTCGAGAGATCCGGATGGGTTCTGTGCCCCTATACCCTGATGGTATCAGTGTACACTGTGCACCAGTGTCTACCAAAGCCTTATACTTCTGTGGGTCTGATGTGCCAGGCCATCGAATCCACACAGTCCAGTATACCCGGTCATCCATTTCCTCCTCCTGGCCAAAGACAGGGACCCTCTGTTCCTGTTCCTGGTCAGAGTATTCACTGTCCGACCCTCGCAGTGACAGACCAGAAGTCCCCTCACCAGGATCAAGGGAGGTGATTTTAGTGTTACATCTGGGAGATCGCTGTTTGCCTTCTCGCCTCTCTGTAGCAACTACACTGACAGCCTTCTTGGGTGTCCCCTTCTTAACAGCTGTCTTCCCTCTTAGTTCATGAACACGGGCTTCCAACTTAAAGGTGGGTTCACCGTCCCACTTCCTCATGTCCTCCCCTTGGTCACGCAGGAAAAACCAGAGTGTACCACGTGGCATATGCCTGGGGCTCTCTTTCCCTCTGACTGGAGCAGGAGATGACTGATTTCTTGGGGTACCTCTGACAGCCAACGTGCTGGCCTGTAGGGAGGAGGAGGTACAGAGGTTTTCTTCAAAGTTCTGAAGCCAAGAAGACACCATCTCCACAGCTGGTATATCTGTATATCTGGGAAATACATTGCTGCCAAGCTGTTAGAATATGATGCTGGGGCACTTTGGATCACCTTCCTCCGCATGGCCCGTGTGCATAGGACATCATCTGGATCTTTGGAGACCTCCTCATCATCTAGATCACTATAGATGGCTTCCAGCACTGCTAGCTCGCTCAGGTACTGGATGCCAGTGTCAATCCACTACAGCTTTCCAAAACAAGACAGACAGACAGAAAGACAGAAAGACAGACAGAAAAAAAGAAAGAAAGAAGAAAGAAAGAAAGCTAATTCAAAACACAAAATGTCTATAAATGAAAAAAATACATTTCTTTGGTGAAATGCATAATTTAGATTTTCTCTAATCAACCAAACTATCTTTTTTCAGGGTTTTTTTTCAGTTAAATTATTTTGAAAAGAAACTTAGGAAATACATAGGCACAATTTTGTTACAGTGTGCAATATACAAACACCATATGCTTCATAGCAGTAGACAAAGTACATCATATTTTGGATACTGAGCACTGACTCTTCAGTATATTTGCACTTAAGGATTGTATTGAACTTAGATAACAAAGCATAAGACTCTGGTCAATGTAGTGCCTTTAGACATATGTGTGCAACTTCCATGAAAATTAATGAAAACAAAGCACAGACATCTAAAGTTAAAACTAGGTTTTAAAGGCCAGATGACTTCACTGAAGTCAGTGGAAGTCTTGACTTAAGTGAGCTTTGGATCAATGCCAAGAGCTTACTTTGTAAATGTTTCTGCAAGCAATGTTTGGGGTACAAAATAAGCATTTCCATACTATTTTTTGTAATAAACAATTACAAAGGTAAACTGAGAAGATAACTGTATTGAGATGGAAGCAGCTCTGTATGGCATTTCCTTTCTTTTAAGGAAAATACAAGTTTGGTTCTGCAGAAAAAGTCATTTCATTAGTTTCAAATACCATTTATACACAAAATACTATGTGATGGCAGAAGAAACTGAGCCAAGAATGTAGATCAAGGAGAGATCTGTTGAAGCTGTTATTTCACAGACTCACAAAATGGTAAGTGGAGAAATGCCAAAACCACAAAGCTGCAATCAGGCTATGAACTCCTCTGAAGTTCAAGGTCATTTCAGCTGGGAGGTTCAACTAAACGCAGCCCTGCAAGTAGCTCGTTTGTTTCTCGCACAACATTTGCAGGTCTAGCCCAAGCAATGTGCCATTCTAGGGACCTAATCATAAGCATGATATGCACTGGTCCTTGTGTGCCGGCATAGCTTGAGCACAGTGACCCAAAATCTGTGGCTACCTCTGCACATCTTGTGTGTCTGTGGATGCTTGCGATTACATGTGTCAGCACAGCTGCATGTTCTTTTTTTAAATACTTCCCTGTCTGCTGCCAGTGACTGTAAATTTAATGAGAGCACCTGCTGCCCTCTTGCCTAGTTAATTCATAGTGATCTGCCTGAACTAAAGGAAATTTCAAAAAAGCCTCTGTTCTTCAGTAATAAATTACCAGTCTATATCATGGCCTAAAGGGCCTTTGATTCATGTAATATTACACTTACACTAAGCTCTGCTGGCAGCAGGGACATTTAGTTTCCCTAAGTAGACTGGGGGGAAGGGGAGAGAGGCAGGAGGGAAGGGAGAGGAAAGGAAGGGAAGTGGCTGGTGAGATTAAATAAAATGGGAAGATCAATTGCCTGAATATTGACAGCTGAGGGAGGTCTTTGTCCTTGACCTCTTACCTTGAGGCATTTATTCACTGCGGGTAAAAGCCCTGGCTACTAAACATTCACAATCTCCATTGACAAACTACAGTGTGGGGCATTTTAAAATCTTTTTCTCAAACAAAAATGTAATGACTTCATTATTCTGAATGTTGGATTTAGCTCACATTTATCAGTGAAATGAACGTCGTTCTAGTTAGTAACATTGTAAACTGAAAGCAGTAATGCCTGCACCAATTATTGTTTTATGTGTTTCCTTAAAACAGAAACAATAAATCAGGAAGCTTCTAAGAAAATAATTCTGAAATAAAGAATTTATTGGGGTGGAGGAAGAAAGGCAGGCAGCTGAAGTGAATATAAAATAAAGAACATTTCAAAGGGGAATAGATCAATTATATTCCCTGAGAAATGCATGTGGTGCAAATGAAAAGTTACAGCCACATTAAAAAAAACCTGAAACCCAAAACATAAGCAGTATCCAAAAAAGATTTATGTGAAAGTAGAAACTGTGGAAGCGCAAAGCATTACAAATAGAATATTGTATGTCCCACAGTTTCTGACTTCCTCAAAGTTTGTCTTTGAGGGATTGGGCGGTTCTGACTTCCACAGTTTGAATGGCTGCTTTATGTCAGATGCATGAGGCATTTTGTTACATAACTGGTAGGTAATATACAGCTCCTGTACTCTTTACTCACACCTAGTAGTATCTCCACACCTGGTAACTAAATGCATGTACATATGCCTTAACTTTAAACATATGCAGAAGGATTTTCAGGACTGACTGAAGCCCAACTGAGTGATCTGAAACAAACACTGAGTGTGGAACTACGCCAGGTACAGAAAGGTGGTAGAAACACAGACAAATTAAAATAAAAATGTGTAAAAGGAAGCAGTAGGAATATTATGCAATGACTTGCTTTTAATTGCCTCAGGTTCATATTTTATGCACTACAAACATCCATCATAAAAAATAAATCCAAAGAAGCATTTTATCGTTTGAACAAATTGTTAATCCTGAATTAATCATATAGTTAGAAGATGTTACATTGTATGCAGCTTGAAAAAAGATCTGAACATAAACTTCATGCCTGTTTCTGCATCTGTTTTCAAGTATCTTTTTACAATAATAAGATTTTTAAAAGTTTTCCAGAATAAAAATCAAGTTTCTCACTTTTGGCATTATAAGAACCAAAAAATAGCATGAAACTCACAATTACATCACAAGAATTGGCAACACTACAACTTTTTTACCTTCTGCTGTTCATAGGGGCTTACATTATTATAATTCAGGAATAAAGCATTTCCAGTCTGTACTGGTAACATGCCAAATCTACTTTGCTCTCAGAGAACAGAGGTGCAAATGTCCGCAGCAGAATGACGTCTCATTTTTCATAGCACTCAAACATCTCATTCTCTTGACAGAATGGCTTGTGTTGCATGCATACGCAGAATAAAATGCACATAAATATATAAAGATTTTCAAGCTACTCTAAACAATGTCCTGCACCATCTCCAAACTTAAGAACCTGATAGTAGTTTGTTGGGTTTTTTTAAGAGGCCTGGAATTTTTCTTTTTAATGAGGTTTGCTGGAGGATTAGCTCTCTTTTCAAACCAGAATTGAGAGGTCATTGCACATTGCCATGGGAGAGTGAGAGAATTCAGACATGTCCTATCTTCACCATCTAGAAGAGTGTAATGAAATTGCAGGAGTGGATGTGTAATGGGAGATTGGAAGGTGTGCATTGACCTCATGTCTATTCAGCATCTTGTTTTATTATCATTCTTATAGTAGGGAAGCAGCATACCAATATCTATGTTCTTTCATTTGGCTCACCAATACTTACTACCTAGGTGAAGTTTATCTGTGCAGGAGATGATGGTTTTATTGAGGCCATCCCAAGACTTTCTCCTTTTCTGTCCAAATTGGCTTCCTTCAGCAAATTGCCCTATATACAGCTGAATCCCTGGCTAGAAGGCAGTCCACACGCACCACAGTGACAAGCATCTCTCCAGAGTGAATGTTCTGCTGCGAGACTCCAGCAATGTTTGTAAGGATGATGTAACACAGGGACTGTTACAGAAAAAGTGAAAATTTAAAGAAATTTAAATCTCTCCTTGCTGTCACTAATGTTCCCCTATTGTGTTCATCATACACTATAGGCTTTACATAGAGGTATTTTCCAAAGCACTAAACCTCTGGCATTTTTCCTTTTAAATAAAACATATTTGAATAGCTGTCATAAAGTCACCAACCCAGCCTAATCTGCTTTCTGTACACAGACAGTCCTTTCTCATTGTTAGTAGGTGTCTAGATTTTATGTATACACTTTTTCTTCTTGAATGAATAAAGTCCCAAAAGACTAGGTAGCCACACACTCTGTAATTCCACCCAGATAACAGATTGCAGAATTTATAGCTTGATTCCTGCATGGTGCAAAGTCATAGGGTTGCATATAGAATTGGGCTGGAAACTTGAGAGTCTCAAGAGAGATCTAGTCTGGCTGTTCCATTAGAGAAATTCCCTTTAAATATGTAATAAACTCATTAATGGGTATCTGAACCCATTAAAATTTTGCCTTGACTGCTGCATGAAGTCTGATTTCTGTGCTTCCCAGCTATAGGTTTCCATGATTTTATCCTCACACTCTTAAAATGTTTCACTAGGAACTTGACTGACATTCAGTCCTTTTCTACAGTGCTCAAAAACAGTGTTAGCTGCATTGCATTTACATAACTGTCATCATTCCCTCAAACTGGAACTCTGGAAACCTTTAATTAAGTAATCAAATTAGAAACTAGAAACCAAGTCACAGTACCTAAACAGTAAGCCAATTAATAGGAACTTAATACAAAGAAACAAAAGAATACTAAGACAAATGATATACAAAAGCAAAACACTCATTTGGAAAACAGATTGTATCAACATCAGGATGTATTTACTACACATGGAAACACACAAAGGATATCCTTGTTGCAATACATTGCAAACGTTACTTCTGTTTCAGAGGAAAATTAAAGATCTGCTGCCCTTCCACAATATTTCTCTCCTGCTGACACGTTAACTACAAACCTCACTTCCCAGTGGTTTCAAGCAATAGAAGCTATATCTCTCTAAATGAATGAAAAGAACCAGCTTTTCAGATCATTCAATTAAAGTGAAAAAATATCTCCACACTCAGAAATAACACAAAAGAGTTCACCCTCAAACTTTTCAGCATGGGCTAAAACTGACATTTTTTGCCAAACTGAGTTTCCACATGAAACCAACAATCAAGTGCACATACACACACACATATATACACAAATCCTGTTTTTCTGATGGAAGAGACCCTCTTATGATGTATGTTCTGTTTACATCACAAGGACTGATGTATTTAGCAGTTGTAGCACTGGACAGACTCCCACTTCATTTTCCAAGGTACTTCACAGGCACACAGGGGTATAACTCCCTATCTGAAAAAACCTATAGTCAAAACAAAATCAGTCATACCTCTTTCCCCCTTGAACCACTACTGGCAACTCTCCAAAGCACACATTCCCAGTCTGAAAATTTATGCTCTAAGTTGCTAAATAAACCGATCCTGTCATGTAAATTGTTGCAGTGTGTACTTCCTGCATTGGTGGACTCTGCTCTTAGAGATGTAAGCAACACTCAGCCACCCTGAAGAAGTTAATAGCTGAAGGGCTCCTCAGCCGGCCAGAGAAAAGGAATATGGCACAGCTCTCTGCAAAGAAAGTCATGCACTTTTCTGGGGCTTATCTTACAAAGAGTATCGAGTACTGCAGCTTTAAAAATTAAGCCCTTTTTCAGATGACTAAAATTGCTTCCTCAAAAGCACAGTGTTAGCACCAGTGTTATCTGGTGCTCCTAAGACATTTTCACATCAAACAAAGAATTGCTACAAATTTTTCTACCTGCAGTATATGAGAGAACACTAGCATTGCTAACCTTGGCCTGCAATTACGGCTTCCATTCATCTCTTTGCCATTCAAAAAATGTACATCTACAGCAGAAAATCCCACACCACCACTCTTCAAGAGCATGGCATCCTGTATGAAAGCTTTTTAAACAGACCCAGTGGTATCACATAGAACAACTGGAATCCAAAGCATGTTTCCACAGTGTTATACAAAAACATTTAGCTTGTGTAATGCACAACAATAGAAGCAGCAATCAAAGAAAATCATGATTGTCAACAATGAGAAATAATGTCTCTTAGCAACCAAGTTTCAATTACTCTTTGTTTGCTAACAAGTACCAAGATATTTAAGGCTGGTAGCTTTATTCCAGTAAGTAATGCACTATCAAAGGCCATGATAAAGAGCTCCTATTTTAACCAGCTCTAGTTTCCAATCAAACATCTTGCAATTAATTTTATTAGTGTTTTAGAACTAATTTACTTTGAATAAGCTGTAACTATGATTTGTTATTGTCATGCAGTAAATGGAATTGTAATGTGTAATAATTATTTGTTTAAATAATAGAACCATTGGCATACAGATGATAATCCAAGCAAGAAAAAAAAAATTACCATTAATAATAAGATTAAACAAAATTGTATCCAAGAATAGATCCCAGGAGAACCCTTCAGCTATTTTAGGTGAAGTAGAAATAATATTACTAATTAAGACAGAACACTGGTTGTCATTAAAATAGCTGCAAACACTGCTTCCTAGTGAAACAATGAGACTTCATCTGATTGATAAAAATGACCTGACTTCAATCCACTGTGCCTGTGGCTGTTATCAAGTCCTGAAAACAGTCACTATTATTAGATGCCCTGTTTACTTTCTTACACACACATGCACATACCCACATGATACCAAAGAATTGAAACAATATAATTTTTGAATGAAATACTGAATTTTGAATTTCTTGCTTCTTTCTCCCAGAAGAAGTTTTAACCGAACATTCAGGCTGGTGGTCGTCCTCCTGACAGAGCAGTTGGAGTGAGAAAAGGTTTGTTTGCTCCTGAGCAGCACAGGCTTTTTATTTAGAATTCAGGTATTTGAGTAGCACTGTGTAAAGAATCAGAAGAATAGCAGCAGTCAGAGCAGGAAGAAAAACTACTACTGAACGGAGCGCGCAGCTTAAAACATCACCATCCCTGGCTGGTGATACAGGGGTGCAGCTCCCATTCTGGAGGAGGCTCAGACCCTAAACAGTTTAATGCCCCCTGAAAAAAGCCATGGCAGCAGGGGAGGTGCTGGTGAGGGTAAAGAACAGGACCCCATGTCCCGTGCAGCAGAGGCCACCGCACCATGAACACCCCAAGGCAGCCATTCCCTGTGGGTGCTATAATGGCCCCACCCCTGCTGCTGGCCAACCATTCTTTCTTCCCTGCCCCCAGCCCCAAAAATGGGTTACTCCTTTTTTTTTTCAGTTCTTCAAATATATCCATTTTGTAAAGCTTCTCTTCTGTAACCTTAAGACCTAGTAATTTATTTTGCTAACATTTTCACACAGTGTTGGGGCCCAGGGCTTCACTGGAACCATCAGACATGACGAGGCCCATACTAACAAGCTGCAAGAATTGGCAATGCTGAAATTCAAATTCGGCAGCTCATGTTTTTATACAAGAGTGAGTGAGACCTTATTCTATCCTGAGAAAAATATAATTTAAGATGGTCTCAGTCAAAAATTATTTGGATTGCAAACTCGTCTTGCCCCTAACATAAATGTTTCAGGTTCTTTTTTTCTTCAGTAAGAACAAAATAAAGTGATGATGCTTTGTGTACTGATTGATTTCTTCTTAAATGTTATTAAGCATCCCCTTCAAAATTAGATTAAATTACATTAAATGAATTTAGGTACCTGTATGCCTGCCCCATATACAGCACAAGATGCTTTTCTGCTTCTTCCAACATATTACAGAGAGAAACCCATTATACAATCAGTGCCAGTATATATATCTCTTTTAATTGCTCTGTTCACATGCTTCAGTCAATCTGGAGTTAACAATTCTAACACATTCATTTAATCCTTTGTTTGAGAGGAAGTTAAGAAGGTTCTTTAATAGCACTAATTAAAGAGGTTGTTTAGCCCCCAGGACTGTGGGGGGACTGAAATGCCTTCAGCTGTCTAACAGCAGACAGCTCAAGAATAATATTTTATGAGTAATGCTGACTCAGACAATCCATGTTGAATACTGTTAGTACCATGGACCTATTGTTCTTGAAAGCTGTTTGTGTAGCAAGCCAAAATTTTGTGAGAGTGTTTTCATGGGAGTTTTTCCTACATGAAACCTGAGGAATCAGTAAGGTCTCTGACCGTGTAATGAACCAAACCAAGGACTGACTGGAGACCGTGCATTTCAAATCCACTCTCTGTGCCATCCTCAGATTTGATCGAATTTATGATGTAAATCCAGACACTTGCTGTTTCTCACAGAGAGAAGCTACCACGTAATTATTTCCAGATTTGTAAGGAAAGACTACTTCCCCCTCCTCCTCAGAAATTACACTGATGAGGTTTAGCTCATAGATTAATCAGTTCTTAGCACAATCTCATATCTCAGATCTGCAGTTTGTGGTCCAGACTAATACTCTTCAAGAAAGCATAAAGGCTGCTTTTCAGTTTAATGGGATTTTGGATCAGATGCTGAAGAGCTAAGGACCCCCACGACCCAAATCACACTGATCACTCTCTGCTCTTCCTGCTGACTCTCGCTGGGTTATTTTTGCTTTACCCCACCTCCAATGTCTCATCTGTTCTCTGAGGGGGTCTTGAACTTTTGACAATGAATGAGATGTGCCAAGTAGGAGTAATTACTTTATTGACGTCACTTCAGCTTTCAACCCATTTTTAACCAAGCTTCTACTGCTCGAAACAGTAGGCCATTTGTAGCACATTATGCAAATGTTAAAACTAATCTTTTGCATAATACATAAGAGTTCAGTTTGTGCATTAACTAATTTATCTGACTACACAGGAGCTATGAATGCTGATTTTTATTAAGCTCTTCATTAAGTCAAATTGTAGCTGAAGTGTGTGGACATATATGTATATATATATTTATATAGTTACAAAATGAAATTACTTCAAAGGTAGAAACAGTCACTTGATACATGGTCTTTGTCAATTCCACTAGTAAATGAGGACTCCTTTCATGAGAGATAAGCATAATCCAGAAGAAAATGGATACTCCCTTTGCAATAAATAGATAAATGAATGAAGACATGCATATCCTTTAAAGAGGTTCTGAAATTATGTTTGTATAAGATGCAAACAATGTATGTAGATTGTCAGTTATTGTACAACCCTTCCCCCCATTAAGTCACTACGAATTGGATTAAATCTCATCCATCTTATCTGTTGGGCATTTTTTTGCATGGGAGAAGTAGAAAAAATTATGAGGGACTTGTTTTTATTTTAAATTTACTTATTCAGACTTCCAGGAAAAAAATAATTAAATATAGAACATAAATTAATAGCAAGAATAAGTTATTATTTCTTGGTGCTATGTTATCAACAAATGCAGATATCCCACTATATACTACTCTGCACTTACAGTTATTTCATTGTTGGGTAGCTACTCTGATGATTATGACGGGGAGACTGTTGCATATTTGGGAGCTAGTGATGCATGTAACAGTTAGCATAAGTAGGTGCAGGACTGTGCTGCACTGTGCTGTACTGTGCTACACATCCCATGTGGCCTTCAGGTCTGTGCTGTGCTGCACAAATTCCTTGGCTGCAGGATAAACTCAGCCAGTGCATTGCAAGAGAGAAGCCTGCAGGTAACTCCCACTGCGTACTGTCGATTGCGCAACCTGCGTGGCTTTGCCTTTATCTAAAAGTGCAGCAAGAAGTTCTCATGAGAACATCCTTTAGGAATAGAGTTGTTTTCTTGTGAGGAAATCATATGACCAAAAGGGAGAGCTTCTTTCCATGGACAGGATCTACTTTGCACAGCATGCTCTGTGAAAATCTACCTGGCCTCCAACTGATGCTGCATGAACACAGGGTGCCCAGCAACTGAAGGCCTGTAAGATTTGCTGGCTATCTACATTTTTTTTCTTATTAAAGCAGTTATCTCATTAAGCCATTTGTTGCTGGGCCTTTCTTATTGAGATGCATAGAGTCCTGCACTGGTTCTCTCTCACCTCACTGCTCCCACCATCCAGTGCTGAACAGCTACTGCTGGAGAAGACCTCTTAGATCTTCCACTACATTACACACACTCTACTGGCATGATACAGTTTATCAAGGCCATGTGCAAAAAACCCCAAACAACCCAGATATCTGATTATATCGATTCCAGATATGGCCAAAACCAGTTATCACTCTAAATCATAGTTATGACCAAAAAAAAAAAACCCCACAAAACCCCAAAACAATTAAGTAACACACCCAAAACAACTGCAGCAGCTGCTTTCCCATTCTATTCAGTCTCCTTCTCCTTCTAGTCAGTCTCCTCTCCCATCATGTGAAATAAATGCACATTTTCCCTATTTGTGTCCTTCTGGGCAGGCACTGAGAGACGAATAACTACCCTCAGTCTCCCATTAAGATGTATATTGACATTGCAGTCACTTTGCCAAGAGCCTAAAAGGTCAACATGCTTCGAGAGAGGTAATAAGTGGTGCTCCCTCCTTATATTCAATAGCAATATCTAACAGCCTGCAACAGATGGGGAAAGAGGAGGGGGATGTCAGCTATCCTCCTGACTCCTGTGAGTTCTTAGATGCAGTTCATTAAAATTAATGACCATCACCACGTGTTATGCATAAGAACGGATCACTCTGCCATTATCCAGGTAAACAAAAAACATTACATTACTATTATGATACTCTGTGCACAAAGAGCTCTGGGATTTGGCCACATGCCCCAGTTTATGGCAGACTATTTATTAAATTATTAAAATTTATAGGTTGATAGTACTCTCAAACAATTTATTGTAGCTGTAAAACATTTTTAAGTTTTGAAAACACAATAAAGTTGATTTAATAATCCCCTAATCTTATACACAACTTCCTCTAGACTTTTCTTCAATTATGCCTCATACATTATAATTTATTCTGTATTATAGAAGCACTAAAACATAAGCACTTCATGAGAATTTCATCAGATTCATTTATTTTGTTGAGTTAACCAGGAAGCATAACAAATTCACGCATGACCTCTGAACTCTGAGCAGAGGGCCTCAAATTCAGTCCACTGTCAAGAAAATCCATCTGCCAAAGATAACAACTGAATGTTTTATTTAACTTGAGCCAAGAAGTTTGCCCTAATGACTACGGGGGGGGGGGGGGGGGGGGAACCAAACCAAAAAACTAGCATAATTCTTTCAGTTCTTTAAAAGCACCATTGAAGTTTGAAGAGTAAAAAAAAAAAAAATTTTAAAAAAAAATCAACATTACCTCCCTTTCTGTGAGGTTTGAAAGTAGAAGTAGACAGCTGTAGTAAAACTTAAATGCAAATCAATTGTACTCCATGAGTGAGAGACATCACTCCAGTGTCAGCAACAACTACATCACTTCAGTCAAATGCCTCATTAAAAATATTGTCCTGATTTGTGGTGGTGTTTTTTTGTGGAATTGTTTTAGGATTTATTTTACTCTACATACCACAGCATTTAAAGTACTCCAGTAGAAGCTGTGGCGAGTTTTGCAAAGTTTAGAATACGCAGAATGTAACAGCCCACTTCAGTAGAGCTAGGCTGGTCAGGAAATTGTCATAAATTAGCCCTCCCTCAAAGAACTCTGTTAGGCCAAATGATTCTTAACAGTGATGACCACACCTGATAGTGAATAGTGTTCCTGATGAGTATGGATGCTCTCATACAATTTCACAGTATTTAAGCCATCATAAATTCACTTACATTCACTCTGGATCTGTCTTCTGCTTTAATAATTTCCCCACCCCCCATCTTATGTGTGACAATATGTAACAGCATATGATATAATTGACTAACTCGTGCTTCTTGCAGTTAACTTGCTCTTTGTAGTAGTTACCAGGCATTCCTAGATGGCAGAAAAACATTAGTGTAATTCTCAGTGCTTCTGCTTCATATGTTAATTATTATTTACCTTGTTGACTTTGTTGACAGGGAATGTTTTAAACATCCCACTCCAGAAGAAATTATGGGATAATCATGTGGTACCTATACCTATTCCCAAGAAGAACTGGTAGAACGGTAATTTTGCCAGGGGGCAGAAAGAGGTGATTAGTAGTCATACAATAGTGCTCTTAGTTGTACTATTTCAAACTGAAAGTGCTTAAGCATCATACATGGGCAGGCCACCTCATACAATAGTATGATGGACCATGCGCTTTGCTTAACTAGTACCCACAATTTATGAGTAAAGCTTGGCTCCAATAAGGCAGAAAAAAGAAAACTTGAAAGTCTGTGACAGTCTCAAGTACATTTTAAAAAATTAAATATTAAAAGTAAAAATCACTATAGTACAATATGTTTCTGAAATGGAGCAATCCTTTTTTTTTTTCTACCAGAGCAGCTAATTTCATTTCTCTATTACCTAACCACCATTTATTACAATATATTTAGCTTCAAACTCTATTCCTGCGGAAGTCAACAAGAATTGGCTTCAACAGGGCCAGCAGGATTTTACTCAGAGAAATGCATATGTGTTTTTCTCACAACACAAAACTTGTTGCCACACAAGACGACAAGGTAATGAAATTACTGAGCATAAAGATGTCTGTTGTCTGCAGTATATTCGCTATTACAAATATTCCAAGGTTTCTATTGTCAGTATTGAAGACAGATGTCCTTTGTTAAAGTTTACAGCCATCATTTTTCTAATTTATGGGTGATGTTTTACCCACTGTGCCCTTAGCTTCCTCAGAGGATCAGAATAAACAGCCTGGCTCCTTTAAGAGCAGCATGAGAATTGAACACAATCCAAGGTTTCACCATGAATTCTGCAGCAAAGACACAGTCTTATTACAAAAGCCAGAGTTTGCCTTATAATTGAAGTTATTTTGTTCCCTGCTGTTTTGTTTCATGCCCAATGGGGCATAATCCAGAATCCAGCAAAGCCAATAGATACATTCACATTTATGTCTAGTTTTTCAATAAAGTCCTTTAAGGTACTTGGCTTTGTCTAGAAAGTCCTTCTTTGAGGGAGGGTGGGGAAAATGCACATCTCCTTTCTACCTACACAAATTCATACACATTTCTGTATCACATAGACATATACAGCTTAATTTTAATTTTAACAACTACGGAAAATATCTTGGCCAACGAGTTATTTTCACTTGTTTTACATTGATGAAAACATTAACTCACACTTTCACAGAGAGAAACTAAAAAGTATAAGAATTGTGCACACATACGCAGATTCAGAAGCCATTAATATGCCAACTCAAATTTATACAGGTTTTTGGGAAAGTAGAAACATTCTTACACTGTGAACAAGCAGTGCTATTAAGGTTGCACACTAATCCAA
Source organism: Balearica regulorum gibbericeps (assembly GCF_011004875.1). Taxonomy (NCBI): domain Eukaryota; kingdom Metazoa; phylum Chordata; class Aves; order Gruiformes; family Gruidae; genus Balearica; species Balearica regulorum. The sequence goes on from NC_046220.1 coordinate 22,061,452, forward strand.
CTACAAGGTGTGTTGGCTGCTACCTATAGCTTTAATATTCTGCAAAAAAGCTTCTGCTGTGTTTTTTTCTCCTCATATCAGAACATCATCACTGTAAATTGTAATATTCCACAGGATCTGTTCTTTTGAGTGACACACTTGTTCCTGCATACATCCCCAAAATCAATCTGCAGAAACTATGGCTATATCTACATGAGCAAGTTGGTGGCAAGAACCTGAGACCTATACAACACGCATCTCAGGGTTTGTTTGTACACTTGTTTCTATCTTTTTTTTTTTTTTTTTTGGGGGGGGGTGGGTGCTGTGATTGGGGTGCATGAGGTGCCCTTTTAAAGTGTATTCCATTTTAGTTTCATCTAAAAGAAATCCATGCTGAGCATGCTGAGACTGCTGTGTACTAAGAACCAAAGCACAGTAAGTAGAGACAACTTGGAGATCTGCTTCAAAAGCACACTCCTGATCAAAACTAAAAGCTTGTGTAGGCACATCCAATGTTTCCCCAAAGGAATACTGAACTTGTCTTCTCTGATTTGTAAGGTCATTTTAGGGAACACTGCTGAACTGACATTAGCCATCTATTTATAAAGTCTTCCTTTGTAGATTATGTTCCCTTTTAAGATTTGGTATTTACCTGTTAGGAGCTCATACATGGTATAAAATTTACCAACATTTTTTTTTCTTTCATGAAATATCACTCCAGGTTCTTACACTCTCTCAAAGTTTTCTTAAGTAATAGATCTATCCAGTTCTTCTTCAAGCTTCTGCTTTAGGGCAAAACCAAGTTATTGTGGGAAATGAGTCTGGAGATGGTTGAGTGCTTTCAGGTCTTTTCTACTCTATGCTAAGAGATTTCCCTGGAACACGTCATACCTACTGAAATTGTAGAATTAGTATTTGGTCATATAATTAAAGATTGTATTGTAATACATAGTAACAAGGAAACCCTATTTATAGCAATTTTTCTTTAACATTTCAGTAACTTATCTACAATCTTAATGTTCTTGCGATAATGCACGCTTGCAGCTGTATGAAGGATATATAGGGCTATACTCCCATTTTCTGCCATTTTCCATACAAACATACACTAAAAAAATACTTTTATAACACAATTACTTTATTCAAGGAATACTGGATACATTATGTTTCAGAACTCCTACACACAGTGCAGGCCTGCTTTCATAACAACTCCTTTACTATTCTTTCATGGCTAGAAGGAAAATGACATTGAGTCTATGAATCTGAAAAACCCTTATTGTCACCTGTATTTAGAGAGGTTGAAAATACTTTGAGGGAATGAAAATGCCCAGGCAAACCCTTGTTTTGGGTGGCAGTGTGATAAGGCTGGAGCTTGCACAGGACCACGTGGGGCTCTGGAGGAGATCAGCCCTCGTTATCCAGTCCCGGCCCCAGAGTACATCACAAGAGACCTGGACTCCTCTGCAGACTTTGCATCTTAACCTGCACAAGCACTGGAGCATTTCTGAGGGGTTTTGGGCTGGCTTTGGCTGATGTGCATGGATAAAGAGGCAAGGGAGGTTGGAGGGAATGAGCCTTCACTCTTCTTTCTCTGGCTGGAAATAGAGTACAAATGTTGCTCCTCTTCAAAACCCTTATAGATTACATCTACCTTGGTACAGCGAGTCTCCACATTGCCCTTGAGCACCAGCATGCACCTCATCCACCCCAGCCTTGTGGTTTTGTGGTTGAAGATTTTAATGAGACTCATAAAAATGTAATACTGTATCTGACATATTAATGTTTTAGTTTTTTTTTAAAGTATGACAATAAAAATAGTTGGACATATTGCAAAACTATGATTGCAGAGAGAAATTAGTTTCTATAAAGTATAACTCTTTTCCATTTAAAATTTTAGTTATGGATATTAGCAGTTTATGTAACGTGATAAAACAAAGTAATAGGTAAAACATTTAGTAATGCTAAGGGAAAACGTAATCTAATAGAAGAAATATATACCATCCTCTTAATAATTGTTTAATAATATTTTAAAATATCACAAATTAATCCCTTTTCAAATAAGACTCCTTATTTGGAATGATTTTTCATAGTAATCAAATTCAGAATCACACTACAGTATTACAGAGAAAGAAGTATCCAATGTATTTCTAGTGCATACAGTGAAGTACTTCTGCAGGAAAAAAGACTGAAGGCATTTTTCTCTTCTCTAAGAAGCTGCTAATACCAGCCATTCTCTCATAAGGAAGCAGTCAAGGTACTTATTAGAATCATGCTATAAACCTCTGTGACCTTAGAAAAGATTTTTTCTACCCCAAATCTTCTCAGTTTTCCTAAGTACATCAATAGACCTAACAAAAAAGGACTCTTTCCCTCAATTTATCCTTTTACAAACTACTTTTTTTTACAAACTTAGTAACTCAATGTTAGTTTCTTGCCAAATGTTTCTGTCCTGTCAGTAAACAAGATATTTTTTAATATTGAGGACACGAATATAACCAAAGTATTTTTTTTTTCCATTGGAAATGAGAAAATGAAAATATTTGTAAACACCCCGTTTGAATTACTTTGGCATGAATAACAGCTGCTAAGACTTTGCCATTAGAGTGAAACCCTCAAACACTGTGATAATGAGGGTTTTTTAAGAAAGGAATAAAAACAAAGGAAAAAATATCTCTAGCCTTTTCTTGAGAAAAGTGAAAGTATTTACCTCCTTATGTAGCTCAGAAGACCACATTAGGATATAAGGGTAGCCACCTGTGCAGCATGCATATCACACAACAAACATTAATATTCAAATACTTGCTCCCAGTCAAAAATCTGCATGAGATTCAGTGAATGAATTTGCTTCACATAAAACACTGTCAAAAATTCCAAATAGCAAATAAGGAAAAAACTAATTTTCAAATAATTTGTGAATAAAATCAGAGTCTAAACACATCAAATAAACTGTTGCGAAAATTGCTTGCTTGGGAGTGTAATTTAGACCTTTACTACATTAGCAGTATTCAAACTATGGCAGCTCTATATAAAGTGATTTTGTTTACAAAACATTGCTACTTGCATGGTTGCTAAAAAGGAATAAGAAATTCATATTCCCTTCACACTGGTGGTAATTTCTCCTCATTTACTTCTTCCTTTTCCCATCTACTAGTGAATTCAGAGATGGCTGAGGTGGGAAGTTCCCACCCCATGTACACATTTTGCTAGTTTGAACTCTGAGCCCGCTCCAAAAGTATTTTTCTCTCCAGTTAGTGCAAAGAATTCTAAGCTACCTAACAGCTTAGAAAATCTACAAGAAAAGATAAAGATTCAGGACTGACTTTGGAAAAGTTGCAGATATAGTTAGACAAGATTTTTGCAATGTTTAAAATTGCCACAGGCTCAATATTTTTGTAAAATTATTAGTAGAATACTTTAGCAGTAGTTAACATATAGTTTTGCTTCTTTTTTTCTAGGAATATTAGGGCTAATATTTTTGGAGAAAAACTGTACCTACATCTATCTTCATCTCATGCTTGCAGACAGATTTTCTTCCAATGGCTGCTTTTTTAATATATTGAATATACATTTGAATATATTTTTAATATAGCTTTCCAATCTATATTTTGAATTAAGATTACTGCTTCTGTTATTTATATTTTACTAGAGACATTTCTAGCTGATGGTCCACTATGACAGACACCCTTCCAGGGTACAGTTATAGCTCTGTGAAAGAACATAGCTGGCAAGATGATCTTTGTTCTGCCATTTCTATCATTATTTTAACCAGCAAGTCAAGTTCTGTAGTTAATGCCTTGTATATTGCAAATAGCAAATGTTATCAGAAGAATTTTGGCATAAACAGGTGCAAAAGTGCTGAACTGTCAGCATAACTTGAAGTCTGAGAAAAACTATGATCTAGCTATGGCTTATTTTTGTAGTGCTGACCACATGCAATTGTTGGTTAATGGAGAAGTTTGTATGTGCTTAAAAAAAGAAAACTCAGTAGAAAAAGCAAAAAGTACATTTTAGATTGGAAATGTTTGGACTTTTTTTTTTTTTTTTTTTTAGAAGAGAGATATTTTTATACAATTTTGATACTTTCTATAAACTAAAAAAAAAAACCAAACCAACAACAAAACCCAATAACACCTTCAGCTCCTCTAGAAATGCAACCACACAGCCTCTCAACACATTTATAAATGGTCTGCTGAGTTAGAAAAATTATAGTACATTAAGACCTGTTCAGATGCTACCTGGATTACACCGAATTGCTGAAACTGCTGCCTGAACAGGAAAGAGAAGAAAATAGCCGTCCTGAACCCATGGTGAACTGCCCAGGAGAGAAGAGGTGGTGTCCCCACCAGCCTGCACACCTGCTGGTGCTGCCCCTGTGGTAGCCCAGGGCCATAGGGAGCAACTGGCTTTGCAACTCCTTTTCCCTCAGGACCTCATGTTTGCACCTAACTATCACCGCATCCCTGCAGTTGTGTCTTCTCCCTGGCATTTTTTTTTAATGGAGTGTATTTTCCATGATTCTGTAGGACAGGGTTTGATGGAGAGCAGCCTCCAGTGGTCCAGGGGGTTTTTACTGCAGAGGGGACAGGTTTTTCTCTGCAACCGCCTCCTTCACGCATCTCCCTGGTCATCTTCCCACGCAGCCAGACCCCATTCCGCACCTATATTTAGCCCCATATATTACTATTTCAAGCTTTACATACATGCTTCTGTCAGACTAGAAGGCCTATACCTGTAATCAGCACATAAAAAATTTCTTTCCTGCTGTAAAAGTATCCCAAATGAACCAGAAACCCACAACAAAATAAACAACACATTTATGAAACATTGCCTAGAATCACCGGAGTGACCAGCCATTGCCACAGTAGCATACTTCCAAGCATGCAGAACACAGGGAAGAATCTGATGTTTCAGGTGAAATCAAGCAGTTAAAATAAAGGTGTCTATAATTAACAATTTCCTGCAGATTTGTTCTCTCTTGCAAATTTTAGATCTCATATGGTTTTTAAGTGTCCCTTCATCAGTCATATAAGGCTGGAAAAAGAAACTGTGAGAAGTTACACCAGAGTACAGGGCAGCATCATGCATGGTATTCATCTGATCACTGTAGGTGTATCTTATTATAATTCAGTACATCCTTACACTTCCAACAGTGCTGTTTCTGCTACTCAGTATTGTTCTGTTACCTTCTCTGTTCCCGCCCTTACTTCACTTTCTTGCTGAGCAAGTAGTCAATTCTCACTGCTTGGCAATACTGCTTTTGTGCTGTTCTTTGCTGGTTTATTTCCAAAACTTGCTATGCGCAAACTATAGTAGATCACTCTCACCAACTTGTGGTTAGTCAAGAGCTGTTGCTGGAACCAGGGACTCCAGGTTTTCTGAAAACTCTGGCTTTTTATTGGCAACATAACCCAAACAAGTGTTTAAAATTGAGCACAACATTCAGCCTTGTAATGGGTTAAAAACATCAGAAATTGGTTTACTAGACAAAGTAATAATCTTGGCCATGAAGACCAAGGAGGAGCAAGCATATCCTCATGTTTCAGCTGTGTAATTTATTGCTGTTAAGATGGACCTTCAGTCTTGGACAAGAGGAAAAAATCAATATTAATCCACTCATACTTGTAATGGAAGGATGTGGTTGCATAAAGTATCACTGGGTAGTGCAGGACTGCAGGCTGAGTTTGAAGACAGATGCTATAGGTTTGCTATGGAAACAATAGACCATAACAATTTATCTGATATGGAAAAATCAATCACACTGCTACTAGCTGCAAACTGGTACACTTTGAAGAAAGAATATAAAGTACTTGAAGCAGTTGTTAAAGAGAAGATGTTTCATAATTATTTAATCACTTTACAGGTCAAACCAATTAAAATATCATTTGTCAGTATTTTCTCCAAGATTTGTTTTAAGGAGGGGGAAAGAGGAGGATAATGTTTTCTCAGTGATCACTGTCTTCACTTAAATGGTGAGATACAGAAATAATAATAAACAATTCTGCCAGCCCAGATGCAGTATGTTTTTTCAGCTAGAAACTATGGAGGGTTTTCATTTGGAAACCAGAAAATACTTTTTTTTAAAAAAAAAAAAAAGAAGAAGATCTTCATACTGTTTTCTACAACACATTAACAGCTCTCTGTTCTCTGTGCTGAGAGAGGGTTATCTCTGAAAATATGTGTTGCCAAAAACCAAGCAGTAGCTATGAGGTCTTATGGGTTCAAATGTACAATGGCTGCTAACACTTGCAGTCTCTCTAGCTGCATTAGGCTTATTTGTTACCAAAGCTCCTATTGTTTAACGTCAATTGCCACTTCTTCTAAAATTAAAAAACAAACAGCCCTTGTTACATGGCTGTATAACCTAGCCGTTTTAATCATGGCAAGCCAAGTGTCAACGATAACACTTACCTTGGATGACCTCTTCTGAGGGGGTGATAATTCCTTCAAAAAGAGCAAGCAAATTACACTGCATTTAAAAGCACACTTAATCAACTGCGTGAGAGAAACAACAGATCTGAGTCCATTGAATAGCTATGCTTTCCAGACCATTGTACAAATAATAGTAATACTAATAGTGTTGTCATTAATAATCAACTTGATGAAAGTCAGCAGTGAATGACACTGCTTAAGCAGGATGATTTGCTGAGAGTTCTTCTGTAATAGTACTGAGGCTGAATGACAAATTATTCGAAGTTAACAATAGCTGCCTTATACCGGTCCTGGTGATGTGCTGACAATGTCTGAGGATGGCCCAGCTCCTGTTTTCACTAACACAAAAAATTTTAATTCTCAAAATCCACAGCTGCTTTTGAGTATATCTTGACATGAAATGGTGGTTTTGCACAACATAAAAATTTTTCCTGTGAAAACATTTACATATGCAAACCTGGTAAATAGCAAATGCATGAATGTACAAAGTTGCCATTCTTAAAAATAGAGTACATCACACTGTTAATGATTATACACACAAAAGCAATCTGAGAAATAAATTATCCATGGTTTATCACTACTTATTAATTGTGTTCTTTCCACTTTTTTTTTCAGTCAAACAACTAGAGGAGAAGATTACCAGCTAACATAATGTAATCAGAAAACATGAGTAGCAAATAGTCAAAGCAGACAGATCACAGATCTTCCTTACTATCCAGTGCATGTCTGCAGCCTGCCAAGTGAACTTAAGGATTAAATGATTTGTGAGTGGCATGATATTTTAAAAAGGAACATGAAAGATAAAATACTTAAGTACCCATCCTTTAATGTCTTCATTACATTTCTCATCAGTTGCAAAAAAAAGTTATAATTTCTCTGTAATTACATGAAAAATTGAAACACATTACATATATGTGCACAAGTCTCATTATACATGTACATATATATGCTCCTGTGAGCACTGTTATTTTCCCCAGCAAGCTCACTGACATTTTTCCCACTCCCACCTTGTCTCAAATCCTTTCACTGGCTCTGTGAGTGTTTGAGCTCAGACTAGATTTTTTTTTTTTTCTTTCCCCTGCATTAATGTGCCCTCCTGGTGAAGTGCACTGTGCAAACATTGGAAACAATTAGTGCAAATAAACAACAATCAATCTCCAGCCCTCAGAAGCATGTGTTCTGTTATTTTTGTGAAGAGGGCTCAAAAAAAACATAGGATGTGGCTTAGAGGCCAACTTAATACTCTGAAAAAGGTGTCATTGCCATGGAAGTCAATGGGAGCTGTGCATGCTTTTCCAAGGACAAAGTCTGTATATTCAAGTAGCTAACATATATGAAGGACTGAGGCTGACAGTCTTTCAAGTGGAATAGGATAACCACACTTTCCTTGAATAAATCAGTTAACCAAATGACTATCATCATTTAGGACCTGACTATGAAGGGAAAATAGGAACAGTGCTTCCCTTTGAAGTAATGACAATCTTTTTCCATGGCTCTAAGAAGCAAGAAGGCAAACATTGGGCACTCCTCTATAAAGCTGTTCAAATATTATTGAATTATGCTTTTTATTATTCAGAGTCAACTGCAGCAGAACTATTTAAAAATAAGCATAGATTTTCCTGAGCTGTTGTAAAGAATGGTCCCCCACCTTTTGGCATTATTTGAATTTGGATCAGGCACTGAAACACATAGAGGTGTCAGCTTTTTATTTATTTATTACATTTCTTTTTTAACTTATTTATATTTGCTTGCTAGGCAGGTTTTTCCTCAAGCTCTTACAAGCTTTATTTATTATTCATTTTCATCGCAGGAAGAGAAACTTGAAATATTTATCCACGGGATATTATTTTTTAAAAATACTTTCCACAAGTGCCAGATATGCTAAATGGCTAAATCCTTTCTGAAACAGCCATCATGATTATCTTCTCTGAAATCTCACTTTAAAAAAAGTTAATAATGAAAACATTTTACTCTAAGCCAGGCAAACAGTTAATAGGATGCAATGGTTACTTGGAGAGAAACTGTGGCCTTAACTTCTTTCATTTGAGCAGGCTTTTCCTTCAATTTTGTTGAGTTTTATTCTAGGTCTAACAAAATTAATCATTTCTGGGAAATGCTAACCACAATGACAGACCTCGCTATGCTGAATGTTTTACAAGGAAGCTGTTTCGAGCCATAAGCTGCCACCATGAGCAAACAACTGACGGCCAGCAGTGGTTTTGTTAGGCTCTGACAAGGGAATCAATAAAAAGACACGGCAAAGGTTCAATCAGAACAGACACCACTAATACGAATGGCCTTTTGGGACCCACGGAAGCGTGGAACTGCTTTTCCATGTTAATTTCTCCTCACTACCCTTGGGGTTATCACCTTCTTTGGCCCCTGTTAATTAAAAACTGCCTCCTGTTAAAGTTCTTTGGCAGGCATTCGCCTTGTGTCAACCCATTTTGTTGGCTGCTGAGAGAGGAAATGAAGGGAAGGAGAATTCAGAATGCCATGTGAAACGCTGCCAAAATCCTTCCTCACAACTGCCACTTGACAAAAACATGCAGATTTCTCTCTCCATCCCTTCAGATACTGAGACAAACTTACGCATGACATGCAAAAGGCAGATTTTAAATATTCATTATGCAACTGTCTCTTTTTTTTATGAGGATACAGATATAGAAGTAGTCTTGATTATGGCTGTGCAAATAATTGATACTTCAGATGGGGAGCCAAACAGGGGGAAATAAAAACCCAGAATATGTATTCGATACATTCAAATAAAGCTCATGTACTATTTTTTCTTTGTTTTCTATCTTGCAAAATTGAAAGCTACTCCTCTGCTCCCACTCTTCCCAGACCGCTTCATGCTCATGTTTCATTTTACCCACAGGGAAACATTTCATTTCTGGCGAGTTCATAAGAAAAGCAAAAGCAATGAAATGCAGAGTTTCCAAGAATGAGAGGGAGCAGTACTAGCTCTGTTTTACTTAATAGTTCAGTGATTAGAGCATTTGTCCTGGATGGGTTCAATCCCACCTCTATCTGAAGGCATTTAGATCCTTCTGTCCCAAGGGACCACAAAGGTATTCAAAGGGGCAAAGGCTTTTTGGCCATAGTGTAGTTGTTCTCTCCTTGTGTATAAATAATTAAATACTCATTAGACTGAGGGCCCAGCCACCACTGCTGAGATGCATTTCATTTTTCCAGCTCAGCGACTCTTTATTTATTTTACACAAAGGTGGAAGGTCTCCAACCAAAGGGACTGAGGGACCCCTACCCAGAATACCCTATAACGGCACAGTTCAGGCACACACACAAGGAAAGGGAGCTGTAAACTCAGATTGAGCTTCAAGGCAGAGAAAGGGTGAAAACTCTGCTATTGAGGCTTCCAAGGCTACACTAGATGAGGCCACAGCTGACTTGACCTACCCTGGGCCACAGCTCAGCTCTGAGCAGCAGGCTAGGAAAGATGACCTCCAGACGTCCGTGGGATCCCTAGACCCCTACAGGTCTCCTGCATCCCTAAACTTCATTGGAAATGCCAGGCTGACCAAGAGTTTTGAAAGATTTCTCTGTTGTTGTTTATCTCCAAATTTCATCTCAAATATTTTCTCTACAACTTTCCTGGCCTGTTTTGCCACCTTTGTTGTTTAAGAATTCAGTGGGTGTAAACCCTCCTTTTCCAAGTCAAAGAAGCTTTCATCATTTTTGCTGAATTAATATTTAGCATATAGCTATCCTTTAACGCTTTAACACATTATATTCTCGGTATCCATAAGACAAATATAATAGATCTGATCCTCATTTGATATACACATGGAAACTCCATCAGTGTCAGATTTACATCATCTGAGAATCTGATCATTGTAATAAAATTTGGTATTTGACATCAGTCATCCTTACCACCCATATCATGTTGCTGAGAGTGTCAAGAAGATAATGCTCATAAATAATTATTCTCTTAAAAACTTATTCTTGCATTATAAAAAAGCTCTTTAAATAGAATTTATGATTTGATTTCAAAGGCAGACATGGAGCAATTTATTGTTAGAAGATAGAATTGTAATATCAGAAGTGAGTCAGTTGACCACGGCTCAGTGCCGATTATACTTGCTTTTTATTATAATATAAATGACACTTTTTACTCATTATGCATGAATCAGATCAGTCAAAATAAGCACTTTCCTGAACCATTGTTAATTTTTAAAAACAAGCCTTTTTTATTTTTTTTACTTTGAACTTTCAGTAATTTTCAGTTAAAGACACATCACTGTCTCCCACCCACAGATTTCTGATTAACCTAGAAAGTTGAGTCCTGGATAAAAGTAAATCTAAACCCCTTCCCACCCAATATTTAACATAGTCTATTAAAGTGACATTTTCAATGATGATTGCAGATATTCATTCTTTAAAACCTGCATATAAGGGCAGGATCAGCTGGTTGTCCAAGTAAATGAAGAAGTCCCATTGTCAATATAAGCACGTCCATTTGAAAGCAAGGGAGTTTGTGTAACCAAGTATTTCAGCTTCCCAGTTCCTCTTCTGTGTACGTATTTTATGCCTATTTCATAAATGTTGCGTTAGGGAAAATCAAGTAGGGTGAAGAAAAAGAGAAAACTGGTTTGTAAATTAATGTCCAAAAAAACTATTTGAGGTTTGCATTTCCTCTCTTTTGGTTTCACTTCACCACATGGAAGAATGAGGGATTCCACATGATTTTTTTTCTTCCTTTCCTCTTTTTTTTTCCCAGTAAAAAAAAAGAACTTCAGAAATAAAAGAAGCTGGTTGTGCAGAAAGAAAATTCCTTTTTCAGTACTGTTGTACACTGTACATTCAATGACTGCTACTTCTTGATTAAGAACACATTCAACCATGTAGTAGTGGTAAAATTTCATGTGGTTGAGTGCACTGTTGAAGCAGAACTAGCTGGATTTGGGCAAGAGTCTTGTGCTTTTTTTTAAAGTGGTTATAGCAAGCATGCATTACCTCAGTCACTTAGTATCTATTCCTGTAAGGAGAGGTCCACTAGTCCAGCATTTTCAAGATTAGACTAGGAGCTGGTTTTTGCATTGAAATCTCATGTAAATGAAGAAAACATTGTGGAAGTGACGCACAAAAGGAAACAGCTTTGAGGAGAAGATCCTCTTCATCAGCCAGTTAAAGACAAATGATGGCCTCTTGCAAAGTTGTTGAAGACTTGTCAAAATAGCTGAAGTAAGTGTTACAATTCTGTCACTGTATGTTTATAAAAAGGTTGGGAGGATGATGTGGAAAAGAATATGCATTTTCTGAAACACTAACCCCTGCAAGCAACTACAGTTGCAAGGTAGCAAGGCAAAACTCTGCAGCTATTCTGATTCCAATGTTGGGGCTGCAGAAGCATTTCTGTGTTGTCCAAAATCAATTCTGACACAAAAGCAGAACACAATACAATCCCAACACTCAAAGTATGATTTTCTCCTCTGTCCCCTTTTATCCTGAGGTTAGAGAAAAAGGTTCGAACATATTAGAAAACTCTGGCTCTAAATACCATGAGATTTGACTCTGTAAAACCCTCTAACTCCTCACTATGACAGCTGGAACAAAACGGTAGTAACACAAGTGAACTATGTATTTGTTGATGTCTCAGTAAGCTTTGGATTTAGTTTGAGCGACAGGTAAAAGTTGATGTGGTATTTATTTGAACTGAATTGCTGCAAACTCTCAGACACTTAATTTACCCTGGTGATGAGATATACCTGGTGCAAAACTAAGGGCAGAGACACACACACTCTGTGTGCCTGTATGCTGCTTTGTGAGCAAGTATAGGCATGTCTGTTCAGCCCATATATTTGTATGATAGAGGCCACCATGTTTTTCTACGCTAACAAAACTGTATGTTATTAAACTGTATTACAAAACCATACAGTTTGAAGAAATATGTAGATCTAAAAATTACCTCTACCAAGCCAGGAAAATGCCTGAAAAAGTAACTGGTGAGATTTGAACACCCTAATATTTTACATTTTATATATCCTAATATCGCAGTATCTGCAGCATGAAACCCACAACCCTGCATCAAGAACTGTTTATAATTTTAAATATGTATCTGCAGACTGCTGTACATTTTAAATGAATATTCCCAACCACAGCTTACAAAAGTAAGTAATACATATCATAGGCAATCACACATCAAACCAAGTTAAAAGTTTGACATTGCATTCACGACAATGTAAGTAAGTAAATCATTTTGATGTTAACAAACGTACACAAAACCTTCCCTTACTCAGAAAGGCAAATCAGGTTGTATTATCCCTAAATATATGGCAATAATGTATAGGATGAATTCTGTTTTATTTTTTCCCTTAGAAGTTTAATATTTTATTATAGTAGAAGGGGGCAGAGCAGCTAACTCATCCCCTTCTGACAACCAGTTTCTTTGTCTAATTTCCATTCATTTCTTTGGCAGCTAAAACACCTTGAAATTACCTTCTCCAGCATGGAAGAATGATTTTTTTTTTTCCTTAGCTCTGGCTGTCATTGTGATTAGAATTTTAATTAGTAAAGCATTGAGGAGGGAGGAAAATCATGGAAAAAAGCGCATGAAAGATTCACCAAAGCAGGGAAGACAAAGAAGCATCGGAGGCAGCTTGCTTATTACAGCGGCAATTGCAGGGCCGTGCTCGAGTCTACAGCACTAACACAGCACAGTCCTTTAGACGTCTGACAACGCCAGGCTTCTGGATCATTAGAAAACATTTTTATCAGTTGTCATTCAGAGCAAGATAAGGTTTTTAAAGCACTCTGACTAGGAGCTGCTCCACTGCCAGGCTCATTTTGGCCCTTTGATCTGCTCTGCAGGACTCTGAGCTCAGAACTCAAGCCACAAAGACAAGATTGTCGATGATATATACTGCTACCATTCAACTATTATACCAATTAATATTGTAATTATGTATCAATACCAGGGCTTTTTATAAAACAAAGGAAATCTCTAAATTCTGAAGGGCTAATGGGGGAGAGAAACAGCAGAAATATTTCCACGAACAATGGTGTATATTTTAATTTGGAATTAAAAAATGCATTTTAACAGCAGAAACACCATGACTGATTGTTCAGCTGTCTGTGATCTGCATGGGCATTTTGCCTTGACTTGTGGCTTTGATGCCTCAGCTCAGTGCAGGAGGTAGTGTGGACCGGGAGGGGAAGTCTCTTAAAGGCTAACGAACAGAGTGCTGGGTTTGCACGTGCCTGTGTTGCCCTGGTGAGTCACAGATGCCACTTACTCTCCTTGGGAGCCTTCCCAGGCTATCCCCACTGTCTCCTCACTCAACTCTGACATTTCTGTCCATCTCTGGCTGGTGCAGAGCAAAGGGGTCAGCTGCTGGAAGGGACCCCCACCTTCTGGGAATCTTCTCCTCACGAGGTCTGTCAGCTCTATTCCCCACTGTTACCGCTATCACTGTTGTCACTTGTATTATATGAGCACATTCAGTTGACAAGTAAGATCAGCAGCACACTGTGCATGGCAAGGTACATGCACGTGCTAAACGCGGGAATGAATATGTACTATTATCTATTCAACAGCAGGAGAGCTCAGGAACTGAGGTGCTGAGTGGCAGAATGGGAAATTGAATCCCATTCCAGTGCCTGAACAACAAATTTATTCTTTCTAAACTCATATCCTCTCAGCCCAGTCCTTGTACTCAAAGATATTTTAATCAGCTGAGAGTAAAATCATTTTCTGTCTCTACAGGGTCTGATCCTGAATTCCTCACTCACATGACTGGCTTCTTTCCAGTGAATCCAAGCTTTCAGCAGATAAAAACAGAGTAATAAGCAGAGCAGATTTAAAACGTTTTAAAAGAGGTTTATCAATCTGTGCCACTGATCTCTCAAAACAATTGTGTGTGTGCTCCTATTTCACAAGTTATTGCAAAGGTTAGTCATTCACAGAACATTCACTAGGAACTGCTAGGAATTTTTGAATGCTTTGTTTGACAGGTATTTTAATTCCCTTTCACAATGAGCCTCAGCTATTATTCTACCTAGAATAAAAGACAAGAATTACAACAGCCAGCTTCTCACAGAGGATCATTGTCCAATCTCAAGCAAATACTCTACTAGGGGAACAAATTGGCTTGCTGACCTTTTGTCTGGTAACATAGCACATGACATATTTGTAATTTATGGAAATCAATCCATAGAGAATTTTTGGTTTCAAGTAATTATATCTCAGTGCAAGATCTAAATAAAAGTGATGAAAAGGTAATTAGGAAAATAATAGAACGATACAGATAAACCCCAAAAATGAAGTTTGAACCACTGATCTTAACTATACAGCTGAAAATACTGGTAAGAAGCCAATAATTATAGCTAAAGTCAATTGCCAGCTGTTTTAAAGCACAGCATTGAAACCAGCATTGCAATTGCTACCTTCCAGTCCTGGCTGCTAAAATAGCAGACAAGAAACAGAAAACTAAAATCCAGACCTTTAAAAATAGCTCACCAGTTTTTCCTTTAATTGCTTGCCTGCTCTGAAATCATCTACATTTTATGGTATGTTTAGTGACAAGGAAGATTTTGTGCAATACTTTTACCACTATGATGATCTCATTCTAAAATATCACTATGAAGACCATATGTGTTTATGGAAACTCTAAGGGAGCTAGCGTTTGAGACTTGCCTCCAGCCAAGAGCACCCAGTGGACAAAAGAAGAAGAAAGAGCTAATGGAAAGCACAAGAAATCACCTTTTTCTCTCACCAACGGGCAGATAAACAAATACACCAAATGTTTAGGTGTTCCTGTGGATGCAACGTGTAGGAGAATCAGAGATACATCTTCCCTTTCCAGTCCTGAACAGAAGCTACCATCTCTGAGGTGTCATCACATCCCTATTGTCCCACTAGACCTAAAGCTCCCTTTGGGGATTTAGCAGGAGCAGGAGTTTTACTCACAAAAGCAAGTGCAGTTTATTCCTGCAGGGGTGGACCCAGTATTTTTACGATGATAATGGTATTTAGAGTTCCAAAAAATAAACAGGAATTTGATCTATGCACTTTCAGGTGATCCGTCACTACAGTACTTTGAACTGTGTATTACCTTAAAAGCTCATTCCATACTGCCTTGGAGAAAGCCTTAAACCAGAGTTTGTCTAAAAAAATTCCCGATTTAGCTCTTAAAATGCACCACATAACTGCAGTACAAGTCACCCCAGTGACCCAATAGCTGCTGGTAAGTGGTCATAATCATGCCTCTGTATACAGTCTGCGTATTCAGTGACTTAATAATCGCGCTGACTTAAATTCCAAACTTCTCATAGTTCCTCAGTCGCTTGTTATGTCACAGAAAGGATACCATCACAAAGCAGATGAACATTAGCAAGGTACAAACCAGTCCTAGTTAATGCTGGATAAAACAACAAATGGTACCAAAGCACTCTATTCAGAAGTACCTTTTCACAACGTGGTCATAAAGTCACTCCAAGAAAAAGAAACAAAGAATACATAAATAAAAAAAGATGAAAACTGTGGGTAATGTGCCGGGAAAATCAGATTGAAGTAAATAGGGATGGTATGTTTACTGAATGTTGCACAAATGTGGTGTGAGAGCAGGATGAATCCAATCCAGCTCTTCAGCCACGGAGAATGATTTCATATAGGTTTTAAAAGTTGCCTTAGGACTTTTGTTCTAAAAATAATTTGAATATCCTGCAGAGGGAAATCCCTGGTATGTATGTCTTCTTCAGCATTAGCTGATGCCTTCCCAAACTTGATATTTTTGCATTTCAGGCATTCAGAGGGGGTTAAAGTTCAGTAGATGGAAACAGATGATGTAACCCCAAAAGTCAAGTATTGATCCTATCCAGGCTTGTCTTCAAAGCCTTGACAAATCTGGGGGGTCCACAAGGATAAGAAGTTGAGTTAGGGCTTCTGGATACATTTACAGCAATAAATTGTGTAAAGACAAATGGTGCTGTGTTGGTTCTGAGACTACACACGGATCGCCCAGAAAGATTCAAACCACAATGCACAAAAGAAGAAACACCTAAACAGTACCAGCACTTCAGATGATAGATTTTACTGACAGTCACAGTATTTTATGTATTCTAAACACTTGGAAACATGGAATTTCAGAAAAGTCCTTGTAAGAGGCTTATTTTTGTCTTTTTTTTTTTTTTTTTAAAAATAAACATTTACTTCTGCAGCTCACAGCTGTGAAAAATATTCAAAACCACAAAAGTATGATCATTCTGAAAGCCCAGACCTGGGAGGCAGGGAAAGAAAGAGAGAAGGTGAAATAAAGAAAGCAGGGGAAAAAAGCACTAACCAAGCCAAAAAGAAATGACATTTCCATGGCTGGATCTTTTTCTTTCTTACGTGATTTGAATCTGGCAAATCTGAACTCATGATTTCAAAAATAACGAGTAACCTAATGAAAGAAAAGTAGAAAATTTTAGAAGAAAAGTTTAATGACCCACAAAAATCTCCCGTCATGGTATTCTAGACTGAGGATTTCTACTAAAAATGAGGAAGTCTCCGCATTTTGCAGTGAGACCTCCATGGGGGTGTCCTCCCTAACCCCCCCTTCATAGTGCAGCTTTTCAATCTCATGTGTCCCCTCAACTTGTATCCCTAAGTTTTCTTTTCAATGCATTGATTCATTTTGACATGTTAGGAAAAAGCACTGATGTTAATACGTAGGGGAGGTCTCCCAAAGGCTAATTGAAAACAAGATCATTTCAAAAGAAAATTACTCATCTCTCAGACTTATGTCTCCCTGCACAGATATAGCATAAAATGGCTCAAGTTGAGATCATGAGTTTTGCAATCCACTTTGTTGAAATACATCTTTACACAGCCTGTCAGAAGATAGGAGACAGATGTTCAATGTTTTCCACACTAATCTTCAAATAAACCACATGAGTTTTATGAGTGTTTCTCAGTGGGAAAGAAAATGGCCTAGCCAAACAGCCTTAAAACTACAGGGCAATCACATTTTGGGTTGGAAGCTAAAAGCAGACTCTGCTTTTCTCCTATCATTTGGAAAAACTTGTCTAGATAGGCTCTGTCAGAGAGAGCTTTTGCTTCACTTTTCCCCCCACTGCTCCTGTCTCACATGGGGTCACCTGCAAAAACAGTGCCTGAGGGATCTATATTCAGTTTTCTAAAGCAAACATAACACAAGTGCTGTTCCTGGGTTACACATTTGACTCCTGTAATGCAAAATGTAAGAGAATTTCCCCTAATGGCATTCAAATCATGTTCTTGCAATTTTCAAGTGTCAAGTGTTTTTCATTTTGTTTCTTGCAAAAGAAATGTTTTCACATGCTGACTTTCTGCACTGAACAGCTATGCAAATTCAGTAGCGTGCCAGCATACAGTGTTTCCCATGTCAGGCAAATATCTTTTCAAGAGGGCAATAAGAATTTGTAAGTTCTTACTTTGTGGTTAGATACTGAAGTCCTTACTCAGGAAAAAATGGTCACTTAATTGGCACTCAAGGTTTACAGAGGCTGTTGCCAAAAGGGACTGTTAAATCTTCTGAAATTTCATCTACTTAGTTTTGTATTGAGTTCATTAACTTCCATTTGGTTAGAGTATAATTTATGTTTGACCAAACTGTATTTTCTAATAAGTTTTCACTGTGCACACAGTAACACATGGGCAATTTGACAATGGTCCCATGAGTTTAACAGACTCATTGTTAAAAAAGAAAATTAAATGTCCTTTATTTTCAAATTTAAATGACATGGCTTTGACTTCCAGCCATGGTTCTTCATGTTGTCTTCTCTGCTAGATGAAAGAACCCTTCATTACTCAGTTTTTCCCCTCAATGGGAATACTTAAGCTGTATCATCACGTTATCTCTGAATCTCCTTTTTGTTGAATTACACAAGCTGAGCTTGAAGCCTGTCACATCAATCTATATTCTTCCCAAATAGTTTTTGTTCCTTTTTTCCACACCTTCTCCAATTTTTAAAGAACCTTTCTAAAGCATACATACTAGAATCTGGCATAGTTTTCTAGGAACAGTTTTCACCAGTGTTACTTGCAGATAAAAAGACATTTCTTCTGTCACTTATGCTCCCAAGGATCGTACCAGCCCTTTGGCAGTAGTATGTCATTGGGACCACCATCAGAGATCCTTACAAAGAAAGGTAGTCCTGCTTTCTATAAAAATATCCCACAGTCTTTGCTTCTGCATGTGTAACTTTGCAGTTGGCTGTTCTGCTAGCATTTGATAACATAAAATAACACACGGCTTCCATGGGAGGCAATTGTCTTTCCCCATAGCTGGCGACACACTTTCCGAACCACAGTGAGAAGTGTAAAATAGAGCACGTCCACTGCAGAGGACCATTATGATCTGACAATACTTCTGAGAGGTGTAGAAGTCATTAATGCCAGATTATTTGTTAAAAACAGTACTTTGAAAATGTGACACTCTGCAAAGACATGGAAAGTGAAGGATAGAGAACAACGTAAATTCCTTCAAATCTCTGAAGTCTCCACAGAAACAGACATCATATTTAGACATATCTCCCTTTTGTATTTTTAAAATATGCAGCATAATCAGCTCCTGACATTGTGGCTTATGCCTTGAAGAAGGCTGTATGGAGTCAATCCAACTGCACACAGATAGGCACTAAATGCAATTTTGAAGGATGTTTGGATAGCAGTGACAAAAAAAGGGTTCAGCAGACTGCTCCTGAGTCATATATGAGATTTGTTCCTTTCTGGAGTGGCTGTAACAATCACACAATGAACACGAATAACATTTATAATGTTATGGACTTTGCCTCCTCATAGACGATGCTGCGTTTTCTTCAAAGCCAGAATAATTTCCAATGTGCCTGTGTGAATTATGAAACACAGAATCACAGTTAATACTACACACTTGTGGTGAAAAAGAGAGCTGAGGATCATGAAGACTGGCCAGTGTATAAAAGTAAAGGGCTAAACAAATGAGGAGAACCATCTAGGGTAGAATAAACATAGAATGGAAAAAGTCACATGCTCAGTGCCCAACAGCAAAGTGGTGTGGCACATTAGAGGATACATGAGTCTAGATGGTTTAGTTTTGACAACTGCTTTTGCACACACTAAATAGTGGGACATTGCTAAGAAAGTTGGGGATGTGATCCCTTCCTGAAACATTCAGGTTTTCCTATTAAATAACAAAAAAAAGACTGATAAGTTTTCTTATCTCTGAGATCAAGTCCTCCATGTTACACAACCAGCAGACTAGGGATAGGTAGTATCTTGTTCACTTTATGCTGATATGGTATAAATGAGGATTGCAGATTCATATTTTCTACTCAAGGCCTTTTTTTGTAACACAGTGGGCTACGTCCTCCTCAGGGAGAACAGAAAGGTTTGCAGAGCGTGGTGAAGTAGTAGTCAGCAGTACTGCATCAACCCTGCAGCAAGCAGAAACCACTCTGGTTCCCCTAGTAAGGGAAGGAGCAGATATTGTGAGTATTTACATTATCCTTTATCTTTCATTTATCTTGAAGTTCTGGCAGCAGCTCAGTTCCTTCTAAATGGGGACTGCAGTCAGTAATTGAATTTCAGTCTCATACACTCATCCTAGAAGTGCCAACCTCCTGTTGATCCAGTATGAAGACAAGTGAACCAAAAATGTAATGTGCTTTTGGAACATATCAGAAATGCTAGTCTTAACTGTAAGAGAAAAGCCACCAACCTTTCATTTGAAAATGTGCCGAAAGAGTCTGTGGTGCACAACATGTGAGCAATAACTGGATCCCTTGATCTGTTTTGATGCATCATCTCCAAGCTTTCTGTAACGAAAAACATATGAAAAGAAAATGAAAAAGGGAGTTGCATTCTTCAAATCATTCCTGAGGGCATAGGACACTTCACAGATGTCTCACTAAAAATTAAACCCCATTTATCCAGAGATATCTGCAAGGACCAAATTTGCAAATATTCAGCAAGATGGCAGTGAAACAAAAAAAAGTATGACATTTTATGAAATAACCACACAAGTCTCCGTCTCTGGCACAGTTTGGGCAATGATAAATGTGTAGTCACACCAACAGCAAGTAACTCATTGCTTTGACAACTGTTTAAAAAAGGGGGGTGTGGGGTGGGTAAATGCCTCCAAGGAGGGTTAAGAACTCCACATATTTAAGCTGATCAAATGTAAGTCACTTGCCATTTGATACTTATGTTTTCTATTTCATTATGTCAACACACTGAGAGGTGGCTAAAGTAAATTTGGTAAGCATCAGCACACAGCTCATTCTCTGTTGAAGAGCAATGGAAGATTCAGATTCTATTTACTGAACCCACTTGTTAATACTATTTCTGATTGATCAAGAAATAGAACATGACAAAGTGCAGAAATACTGTGGTACTTGCAGACTACTGTATGTTCAGCAGGACACATGAAAAGCGAAAAGTGAACTAAATAAAGAGATATTTTTAGATTGACACGTCACCACCAGTCACATATAGAGGATACTTTGCTTTTCCTCATACACCAAGGGTAAAAAATGGTGAGAATCGCTTCCGTTAATGTAGCACATTGGAGACTTCCCCCTCACTCACCGCCAAATTTCCACAACCTGGTTAACTTATGCTTATTTTGAGAAAAACAAGGTGTGTACAGCTGCCTCCACAATTACAGCTGTCAGCAAATGAAAAGGGTGAGTTGGACAGGCAGTACAACTTGGCTGAGTAGGTGGGCCATGAGCAATTCCAATTTATCAAAGCTGGCTTCCTCTCCTCCTCCATCTTCTCTTCAAAGTACTCCTCCATCTGTCTTGCTGGTGAAATCAGCCTTCCCCCACATCTCCTTATTCTCCTTCTTTTCTCCTTCTCCAGACCCGCAGCTGCAATCTCCTTCTCACATCTTCCCCTGTCACCATCTACCCACTTCCGTGACCCCAGTTCATCCATATGCACTACCTCTTGGTTCTTTAGGATTGAAAAAGAAGTCTACCTCTCAACCCTGCAGCTAAATCATGGGGACAGGTAACTTTTGGGTGCTCACTTTGGCTGACTGGACACCTCAGCAACAGTGGCAAGTTGGATTTTGGCTACTGGCAGGCCAAAAGTCCATCCTGCAGGTGATAGCTTTCCCCTGGATTGTAGCCCAGGGCTGAAGCTGGCACAGGGCCTGAGCTGCCATCGCTAGGTATACAAGGATCTGCCAAGCCAAAGGAATGACTTGTGCAAAACATAACGGTACCTTCACTTTCTTTCTGTAGAAAAACCCTACTGTGGGGCTTTGAGGCACCTTTTATAGCAAGCAGAGGAAGAGAAGGCAGATTACATATCAATCCGAGCATTGGTAAAGTGATCAATTTTATAGGCTATGAGGATAGATAATGCAGTTTTGAAAAGAACAGCAAGTAGCAGAAAGAGCTATAAACCAGTCATTGACATTAGTTATTATTCAAACTATAATCCTGGTCTTTACCCCCCCTCAGAGAAGTATTCGCAGCACATCATATTTTAATGCCTAAACTGCACTTATCTCACACCTCTGAATCTGGCACAGAATAACCAACTTCCAGTAAGAAATGAAAAAATAAAGCCAATAGAAATCTGCCTAACCAAATTCCTGGGACAATGAAGTGTGAACAGGTGTGATGATGTGTTAAACAGCATGTGGCAAAAATGCCTATGGTTGCTAATGAGATGACAGTTGCTTGTTATGCAAACTGTCCTAGTAAAATCATCTTTGCCTGGTACCCATGCCCTTGGGCTCACATCCAATCAACCTGAGAGCTGCAACATGTCATTCAAACTGACATTCATCAGTATAGACAACTATATGAGAGCTATATGCATAGAAGTCACCAGTATTCACTACCATTAAGGTAAATGCAAGTTTTCATCACAGTAAGTTTGGAACGTGAAAGCTTCCTTAGCCAAAAAAACTGGGGACTGATGAGAATTGCATGCTCCGCTAGTGGGAAATACAGACTAATTAAAATGAAATCTCCATTCAGTGTATTTCTGTAGCTTGAAATAACACTGATCTTTTCCGATCAAGTGAGTGCTAATAAATTTACATATTAAATTGTGATGAGCTAAAAGAGAAGTGGAACAATATGGGACTGCCTGTGATTTTTCTATCAGAACACAGCCTTCCTATTTATTTTATATATTGGAGGGAGAAATAAAAGGAAGCAGGGAAGGAACAGTAATCATCTTATAATTATTCCTCCTGATTTTTTTGGCAGAGTATTATATCTTTTGCATCTTAAAGAAATGGGAAAGAAATTAAAATCTACTGCCAATACATATATTAACATATCAACAACTAAAACCATTGAAATCAATAAAGGAGGATGATAGGTTAACGTTCAGAGAACTGGAGTTCAAGATGAAGACTGATGGAGTGCTTCTGTGTTTGATCAGCTCATTTAAGCCAGTATGCAATGTAAGGTAATTGGCTGTTTCATAGTAGTGCACAGAGATTTTAATGTTTTTTAAAAAGACTTAATTTTGATTATTATTACTGCAACAAACTTAAAATCTCCTTACATTGTTTCCATGTCTTCTTACTATGAATAAGAATATAGAAAGTATTTTGTACTGCAATGCATGCTTTAAATGACAATCATTTTTGGGGCTCATTTTCCATCTTTTTTTTTTTTTTTTTTTTTTTTTTTTTTTCCCCTTGCCATGATATCTATTTCCTTTTGCAGAAAAGAAGGGAATGAGGAGAAATGATACATACTAAAGAGATCACAGCATACAACCATGTAAACCCTGGCATACACAAACTCTGGATATTTCAAGGAAAAGAAATTTCTGACAAAATGCTTCCTGGAAAATAATCTTCCAGAGCATGGCAGGAAGGTAATTTATATTCAGTATTAATGACAGTAATATGCAAGAATATGATGTCTCCTGAATTGAAAATAGTTCCTTTTAGCTTTTTTGCCAAAAGGAGGATATTCTTGGCATATGTTGAAAGAAGTTGGATATATTCAAATTAATTATGAGAAAGACTGAAGAGGATGGCATGCAGAAAAAGACCCTTTTCTTTTTCCTGAGCCTTTTGAAAATGTTTCAGCTCTTTAAAAATAATTTTGTACCACTTCAGCAAAAAATTACTAATAATACTAATGACTCAGAGGAAATACATATAAATACCAGAGTATTATGGCAAACCATATGTCCCATTCATTTTTAAGATTAAATACTGTCACTGAAACAATGTAGTTTGCTTAACATTATAGTCATTGCTTTCTATGACAGCTCTTTTTTCTAAATTGTAAAGGTGAAATAACTCATAGAATAGAAATTATTTACAGTATACATGTAACTACAGTTATTTTTAAAGGGAGGGAAGCATTTAAACACATGCATGCAGTGAGAACAAAATACAACTCTATCTTTCTGAACTCAAGTTGACCTATATGGGTGTGCTGATACAACATAATTATGATGAACAACCTCGTTATAGAATAAGAAAACCTTCCTGTGGCTGTGCTGTTTTAGTGAATATCTGTACAATATCAACTGGGCAAATGCCCTCCACAACTGAAAAAAATTAATGTTATAATAATCTGTCATTATAATCAATAACTGTTTTATTATTCATAACACATGAAGTGCTAAGATGAACCCGTTGTGTAATAAATTTAGTGGCCTGTCATTTAATACAATATGATTTTACAATATTGCTAATGTGCACAAAACATTCAGATATAGAATATTGGCACATATGGGATTTATGATAAATTTAAGGTAGGGAGGAATCTAGGCTAGGTCTTTATGCTGCTCAGCTGAGGTCAAATCAATATTGTTCATAATGTGTCTATGACACAGAAGCTTAAATGAGAAACCTTCCAAATTAGAAGATGCACTTCTCTGATTACCTTTAGCTTTTTACTTTTTTCTTTTTCTTTTTTTCTTTAACAGACATATTCTATGAAATCTAAGGCGTCTAAGCAAAATTACTAAGACATTTAAAATCTTTCCAATGGATTCAGTATGCATGTGATTAAGATTAACAAAACGGTCTGCAGTAACAATCTGAAAACTATCTCATTTTCAATTTACTTCAAATTCCCTATCTGCCTTTTGGATTTAACCATAAAATATCAGAAGAAATACAACTGTGAAATAAGTACAGTTTTATACTCTCCCTCCAAAAAAAAGCCCCAAACAAAAAAATCCCTGCAAATATATGGGCAGCTCTGCTTTCCTTCATGCTTTCTTCTGTGGAAAAATCCTTCCTTGGTCAGGGGCTTCAAACAGAGAAAAAATGGAAAGAATGTAGCCTGTAAGATTAGCTGCAAGGCTATCTAGCATTAACACAACCTCTATCCTATGTGTCAAGTTTTCAAAGACATTCCTTTTGTAACACCCTATGACTTTGTACTCCCATTTGGACCTTAGGTCTGTTGTAGTTAATAGAATCAACCTGGAATTTTCCTAATGATCAGTCAGAGGACAATGAAGTTCTGAAAAACTGTAATATTCCATAAGAAAAATTCTGATTTAATGTCTTGCAGTGGTTTACAAAAGAGGTATGAGAACAGGAGACATTAGGAAAAACTCAGAAAATCTGTGTTTCATTCAGCTCCAGAAACTATACAAAATCTGGAAGTTAAATAATATCAGAATTGTCTTTGGCATACACTGAAATATCAAAAAGATTAAACATTAGTCCCACATCTGTAAGAAGTATCAGGAAAAGTATCAACTTAACAGGGAATAACCAGTGTAGAGAGTCTGTCAACATTCTCATGGTTTTACAGGCTGCATGTCCAATTCAAACCATGTATTTTCCGAGACTCTCCACAAGTTCAAGAATGCTAATGTTTCCTTCAAAATAATCCTAAAAATCAAGTCCACATGAAATTATCCAGATTAATTTAAAAAAAAAACAACCAAACACCCCTCCCACCCCCAAAAAATCCCAACCCACAACTAAAAACCCCCACAAAAGTACTTAATTCATTACCATATCATTCTAGTTAGAGTCCTTTTTATTAGCTTGTTTGGTTGGTTGGTTGGTTGGTTTTGGGTTTTGGGGGGGGGGGGGGGGGGGGGTTTTGGTTTGTTTAATGTCTGTGCTTTGTTTCCATTTAAAATACAGTGTCTTTAGGACACAGACTGGATTGCTTTGTTCATCTGCAATGGAGTAATATCAGTTACCATATACGTTTTTTTTTAATGTAACAACAGTAGCTGATTTTACTTAAGTAAAATATTCATAAAATAGGTGGGAACTTTCCAGGTAAGGATAACACTATTTCTTGCTCATTCTGGTAAATGCATTAAAATCACGTCATGATTAAACTCAGAGGCAAGGGGAACTTTTAACTCCATGTATTGAAAATCTATTTTTCATGCATGCAGTGTATTCCCTTGACTAGTAATTATAATTTAGGAAGTTCAAGTAGAATCTTGTATATCATTCCTTCTGCCAAAAGCACTCTGGTAAATCTTTGTTCTTTTGACCTGAAACCCTTGACTCAGTCCTGGGAAGTCTATAGTATGTTATTAGGTTGGAAGCACACTGTAAACTCTCATCTGCTTTCATAACAGTATTGTATGTCTTGCTTGAGCTTTCTTATGAATATCTTTGAGTATATCACACCATATAGTATCAAATTAACATGTGAAGGTCATGTAGTAAAATCATAATAAAGTGGACTTTAACAGGTTTTGCAGTTTCTTTCACTGAAAAGTAGCTCACACACAAAATATCTTCTTGTAATGTGGCATTTTGAATTTATGCTGGCCTGAAAATGACACTTATAATTTTTTTCACCACTGTTTTCAAGTCAGTTCACAATTGATATGAAGTACATCCTCCTTTTTTTCACGTACTTCCTTTTAGGTTTACATCCAAGGCTTGGGGTGGCTCAGACTTGCTATATGGGGTGGTTTGTGGGGTTTTTTTTTCTTTTCATTTGTATAAGATTGCATCCATCAGTGAAGAAACAGAAGAATATTAAGTAAGTTGGACAACGTCATTTTTCTGCACATGCAACAAAGCAGTATTGAACATGATGGATATTTGGAAAAACATCTGTATTGCTACTATTCTCCCATGGTTCAGTTGACAATTCACAGAAAGACACTGCTACCTTCTCAAATGCACATAATAAAAGTCTGACAATAAGAAGCTGGATCCTCCCACAGAGAGATGCCATGACGAAAAATGGCAGTATGTCAATAGTCATTGACAAGGTTCCATGGGATTCCCTGATAAACCTATATCCAAAAAGGTATCTTCTTTTTTGAAAGAATAATTCTAGTTGGACTTGATATATGTAGAAAACTGACAACTTGTAAGACAGACAACAGCAGAAATTCTGTTGCCTTTGAGCTTTTAATTTAGTTCTCTGATGTATAATTATGACTAGAAACAGATGAAATCTTCCAAACAAATAAATTCTTGAAAACGTAGTGTAGGCCATTTGAAATTCTGACCAATTTTCATTCCTATCTCCTCTGGCAAAAAAAAAAGATGGTGACAGAGTGGATGAAGTTTGAACATTGCATTTTATGTTTTGAAAGAAAAATACTGTTTTCAGCCTGAAAATATAATTCATTTTAAAATTTTCCTCATCTCATTTTGAAACAGGGGAAGCATTTCATTTTAGTTAAACCAATCAAAACAAGAATTAATAATACTGTCATAGAAATAAGTTACTTTTACCAGCATATTTTTCATTTCTCTTATGGGTTGGACTACACGTTCAACAACAGGTAGTTGAATATGAAAGATGAAGGTGAGACTGCAATCTTTTTTTTAAGTTTCTGTATAAAAATACCATATCATTCGCTGAAATGTGAAAAACATCAACCCCAAAAACCATTGTGATACAATGCTGAAGTTATCTATTCCAAGAAAAAGGGTGATCCACTGTGGTCAAGAAACTGAATTATGCAGGTGTACTACAGGACCAAAAGACTAACAGGCATGTAGAAACTGTATTTTGAGGATGGTTTTGGAGAGAATGCAGTCTGAGCTGAAACGCTGAGCAAAACACATTATCTTATTGATTTCTTCTTTTTTCAAGAAACAGGATTTTTTTACTTTTTTTTTCCCCCCTCAAATAAACTTTGCTGCATCTGAAGAACTGCTGACTCTCTCATCACTTTTTCCTCCAAACAGAAATGTCCTGGTTTAGTTGACATTTTGAATATTTATTCAAGTCAAATACTTGTACTTTCAAGGCACAACCAGACACAGCATGTGATCTGAATTATGTTGTCAAGAACAAAAGTTCCGAGAGTAATGAACCCAAAGGTCAATGCTAATTTACTCTAAGAAAGGACACAGTGACTTTTTCTATGTTAGTGTAATTGAAATACAGAGAAAGAACAGCTCAATACTTTGTCATTTTGCAGACAAGTTTCTTCTTCTCTGTACCCATAAAGTTCTTTCTCACAAGATTCCTTTCAACATCCATACTAACACAACCAAAACCAGTTAGCAGACCTGCAGCTACACTGTGTTTGTACACAAGAAAAATAATAAATTATAGTTAAGGTGATAATACAATTAGTTCCTTCTTAAGCTTTTCTTCAACACATCTACTGATATTTGTGCTACTGTCATGGCACCCATCTTATCACTGTGTAAACTTTTATAGTGCATCTGTCACCACACACAGCTATCTGCTAGTTTAATTAAACATGTTATCTTTGAATACGCTACTCTTCTTTTTCTCAAGTTCTTTGTGGAATGGGGTAGGATCACTGACTCTTAAAAAAAGAACTTGAAGACATGATGGAGTGTCAGGAAGCTCGACTCTATTTTGTCATCATAAGACTAGTGTAGAAACAACCCTGACTTGAAACTTCTAGAAACAATAAAGCAATCAAAAAACCAAACACTTTTGAGACAAGTATGCGTTCATTGCAACATCGTGCAAAACTTAAAAAAAATTACTAATGTTATTCTGCCTCTGTGTTATACTACTCAAAACAAGTAACGTTTTGCCGTGTCGTAAGGCTGTATGAAATGCAGTCACAGACTAAATCATGCATGGAAAAAATATCACTCCGTTACCCTAGGATCAGTTTCAGTTTACAGTGAGCTCTCACAATATTTTCTAGGCAACCAAGCCAGATGCTGAAATGACAGCAAAGGGGTTTGCTCTCTGCAGACAGTAGGTTGAGTGGAAAGAAGACCACTTACCAAGGCAGGAAAAGCAAGAGTTAACGGCACTAACCAAGTTCTTCCTGGCATGGACTAACTCTCTAAAGAGCAACTCTCGGTCCAACTAAGAAAAAAAAGACTGATTATGAGGAATTATGAGGAAAAAACTGTTGTTCTGATGATTCAGAATGGAGAAGCAAAGGAAGCAAAATTGATCTACTACCAGTTCACTCTGAATGACTAGATAACCTCTGTGTCATTGCTTCTAGTATCAAATCATTCTTTTGGTTGCACTTAATAAAAAGTCTCTTCTTTTTCAAAATGCGATGAGGAAAATTTCTAAATGAACAAAGCTGGAAGCAGGTTTTCTTCGGGATTCTGGCTCAACCTAGATGTACTTTTAGAAAGAAATGGAATTTACTGTGCCCACAGACTATGCAGTTTCACCCAATGTGTAGTCCAATAACTAGAAGAAAGTCCATCTTACCCATGCACATTGTCTTATGTCTTGAAAAATATTGTATTTATTGTAATATATTAGATTAGATATATACAATTTCTTGCAATCTGCTGGGACTATCCAAATTTCTGATATCAAGGATGCAGCTGTACAACTAATAAGAGAAAAGCAAACTCATCCATCATTTCCAACTGATAGTACTGACTGGAAACAAATGTACAGAGACCCCTGAGATAGTCACATGCAGAAACAATCTCCGAAAATAGTTAGAAGTTAAAAAAACTACTGTGGGACATTGAATTTACATAAGAAAGTCAAGAACCTGAAATTCCTATGATACTGACTGTGTTTGACTGAGATTATTTTCAAGCCTAGAAAACTTCTTGTCCTTTTCTTCAGTCTACAAAGAAAAAGGAAAGCTGAATAGGGAAGCTGGGATGAGGCACCAAAACATTTCAAAACAATTTTTTTGTCAGTTTCTGAAAAACACATCTTGCCCTTAAACCTCAAAAAAAAATCATCTTGCCCTTAAAACTCCAATAAACGTAGTTTGGATTTTGGCTGCTCTTTAAATTCACTTGAGAGGAATAAATTTTGTCTATTTAAATAATAAGTCAGCTGAATAGTTAAGTTGAAAACTGGTGGGTTTTATTCATATACCATTAATTGATATGATTCATAAGATTTTGTCACTCATTGGGGAAAATTCTCAATTGGCAATGTGAATGTGTTGATGAACTGATCAATCAGTCTTTCACACATCTTTAAAACCCACAGCAACAATATCAACAGTACTTTATTGTTAAAAGATAACTCCAACAAAATCAAACACCCTTTAGAAACAGACAGAAGTGTTGGAATTATCTTAAAGCCAATTTAAAAAAAAAAAAAAGTTCTAGGAAAGCATTCAAACTTTTATAGTGCAACTGACAAACTGCCTTCTAACTTCAGTTCTGTCTTAAAAATAGTAACAAGTTTTTCCTCACCTCTAAATGTAAATCTTACTAACACAGAATTCACATTTTTAAGAAGTTAACAGAATGCATTCCCATTCATACTGTGCATATCATCTGATGGTCACGTACTTCCTATCCCACACTGTGAAAACGGAGTAACAGCCAGCAGCAAGCAAGTGTGCAGATCTTAGTCTTTAGCCAGCAAAGACTTCTACAGTTGAGAACAATCTACATGTTTAATTAAACTATGATATTACCAGTTATCTTTGTCATTATTTCTCACTTTAAAACTTGACTTTAAATTTTAGCCTCCTGCTTTTAAAATTAAAACTTACTCCTATTTCTCAGGAAAGCTGTTTGATGTATTAGTCACATTCTTCACAAATTTTCAGCCCTCTATCTTTACAGCATAGTCACAAAAGTCAGCCAAGCTGACAAAAGTAGAATGTGCCTGTTAGTACCCCTCCAGTTTTATATTCTCCTATAAGCTAGACTGTGAACCTTGGTTCCTTATCCTAGACAACCTATTTTGCTAGTACCCCTCCAGTTTTATATTCTCCTATAAGCTAGACTGTGAACCTTGGTTCCTTATCCTAGACAACCTATTTTCCTTTACAAAATCAATTTGATGATTTCAACTGAATCCATCTTTGGTGCAATGCACTGTTCAAGTTCACAGAATCGGTATCATAACTCAGTTCAGTTGTCAATTTTTAACCTAAGAAATAGCTCAAACAGAGCTAGTGTGATAACTGAACTACTTCTCATGATGTCCTTTACAAAGCACAGTCATCATTGACCAAGGTCACCAGTAAACTAGTACAGAAAATCCTTGTATACCAAACACCTTTCTAATCACCCTATAAACAGTGGATAAAACACAGAAGACTGGTTTCATCTTTTTGTTATTGAATTTTGGCCAGCATTGATGGGTGAACATGAGTTTCCATTTCAGGAAAGAAAGTGCAAAACATCTGTCAGAGGGGAAGTCTACAGGGGCAAAAGCTACTAAGGTGCGAGTATTGAACCAGACTTGCCATGGTACTAAGGAAGAAACAGTACAAATCACATCCGAAAAGAAAGATGAAGTGTGGGTTCTGAAAAAAAGATGAATTTCATCTGGAAAGATGAACTATTGGTTCTTTTTCCCTCCCAGTTTCTATACCAAATTCCAGCATGCTGAATAATAAACACATTTTTATTTTAAACACAACAGCTGCCAAACATCCTAGCTGCTTGGGAAATTCCAGGGGAAAAAATGATGTTTTATAGAAAGCTTCCTAACAAACATATTCTTTCAATAATACTGTTGATATAACTAAGACAAATGTACAGCAAGAAATGAGACAATTTCTTTAAATTAGTCACTTGTTTTACCCATAAACAAGTTACTGACATTGCTAAATAGGAACTCAGTCTATGCTGATGTATATCATATGGGAACTAAAATATCTTCAAATCTGAAATCTCCCAAATGTCCCAACTTGTCCAATGTCAGCAGAGTACGTTCTGGGAATACTTCTCATGTATTTCCATGTTTTTACAATTCACTGTAACAGTAGAAAAAGACAAAGATCATATCTTATAGAGCTTTGGAAAAAACTTCTCTCATATTTGTTTTCTGACAGAATAGCTATTAATTTATGCTTATCTAAGTTGCTCCATTGACACAAAGCCTTCCCACAGAATGCCTTAATTGTGTCTGCCCACTACCTTAAAAGTGTAGTGTGGGAGAGTATTTAACCTACTAATACAGGTAGAGTTTCACTGAACCCAGAGGCAATTCACTGACTACAGCTCTTCACAGCTTCATGTCTGTCTCCTGCATATTTCCGTTTCTTTCCTCCTTGGGTGTGTCAGGCCTACAGCAGAAAATACTGAGAAACTAAGCCTTTGGGTTTGAGCCTTTGGGTATGTCATGCAGCATTAAAAAGGTTCCTAAGAGATATTGCAGAAAAAGTTCGGCTGTGCCATCGGGCCATGGGAGCAGTGTATATGGGACACTCTGTCTTGTTCCATTCAACACCTCCCAGCTGTTCAGCACCTTGCAAGGTCCCATTCAAATTTTCCATATCAGTTATCAGTCCCAGGATGATTTTGAACTGCCCAGAAGGAAATTTTTCAACCATTTCTTTCCAGTTATCTCCAAGAACATGGCTGAGGGAAACATGACTGATTTTCAAATACAAAGTTCTTATAGCAACCTCATCATTTGACAAAATGTTTTTCAATCACCTTTTCTTAACCAAAATTAGCCTTTTTCTTTTTTTTTTTTTGTTCAAGATGCTCTCTCAGCCATTTTCTTTAAAATCTGCCAAATTTGTCCAAATTAGAAATGTCTGAAACACTTAAGTCTACCTGTGTTCAGCAACAATGTATTAGAACTCTGCAGCAAAATTCCCCACTGAACACCACCTTCCTGGTATTTTTCACAACAAAGATGACAAATACAGACCTGGTTTTCTGTGCTGCAAAAGAACAGGATAAACCTTTGCTTAGCTGTCTCCATTTTCTGGCTGTTGCTTCCTATCCTCTAATGCCCCTGAGCTCCTATCATTCACTTAATTAATTCAGCAAATAACTCTATACTATCATAATTATGTATTTTATATATATAATAAAATTAATTTAAATTTATAACAGCATTATCTAGATTGCATTTCAGTTATTTAATAAATATACAAATGGTTAAAATAATCAGATTAACCATTTAAATGAATGAGGAAGGTACATTTTGCACAAAGAAAACATTATAGTCAATGGATCAATTAATACATTAAACTCTCCATCACAATTTATGTATTAATGCTTCTGCATGAGCGCATCAAAAATAATGGAATTTAATGAGGAGGTTAGAGTCAACAAAATGATTTTGCATTAATAAGTTATTTGCCAGAGCCATAAACTGAAATTTACATATGTAGGCTTCCCCATTCCAACATAGAACAATAATTTTCTGTGGCTGTCAAGAGCAAGAAAGGCAACATATTGCTAATGCCAGAAGCAAAGTGTAACTAGCTAAACACAGTAGCCTTAAAGTCACATTTACACTTAACAATTTTAAACTATTTGCCACCATCAGAGAATTAAAGAACAGAAATACAAGACAGATTCAGAAAGCAGATAAATAGGTACAGAGAGGATGTGGAGGCACAGGAAAAGCCTTCTGGCTAAGTAATAACACTAAATTATGTCAGGTCTCTGTGACCAGGAATGTAGAAATCAATGTCAGAATTCAGCTGCAATTTATTCAGGGGCAGGGGACCAAAACAAGTGCGGAAGAGTTTGAGGACAGCTTCCAGGGGATAAGAAAGCTCTCAAAATGTGAACTGAAAAAAGCCTGAAGAACCCAATTATCTGACAGCGCTTGCCCTGGAGAGTGCTCTGCCTGGATGCAAAGGAGAAGAGAGGTTCTGAGCTGACCCATTGCTCTGGGAATCCTAGAGCAAGCCATGTGCTTAGATGTTCACCCAAAGTCATTTTCTGAAATATGTAAAATGGCGGTACCTTTTGCACTCTCAAGGAAGCCCTGCTGGAGGAATACAGCTGATAGCAACTATTTTTCTACCTCAGACGCACCAAGCACAGTGCTTCAGCAAGTAGTGAAGTCATGTGTACCCATTCAGCCTTCTCAGATTGTCAGGTTAAGCCTAGCCCTCAAAGCATTTTAAAGGGATATATAGTATTTCTGGAAGTTTGCTAATATTAAAGTGGTACTAAGACCTACAAGCATGACATTTTGATTTGTGTGTGGGAAAACCACAACAGAAGATGGTGATCAGAGGCCACAAGTAGTTTTGGAAAAACTGCTGACTAACCAATAAGAGACAGCAAGGCTAAAAGAGAGTGAAACAGGAGAATGTTTAGTTAGAGGTAAGTGTCTGTTGTCTCACGTCACTGCTGACAAATCTGTACCAATGGATTAGAGAAACAGAGGTTACTGGGAATAAAATTTGATGTGTGTATATATATGCATACAGACATTATGTATATATACATATTTCATATATATATGTATACATATATATTTAAGTGTGTGTGTGTGTATATATATACACACACAATTGCTAGAAGGTGGATAGAATGAAAAAATGTTAGCAAGGACACTAATACAGTATTCCAGGTCTTTTTGTGGAAAGTTGTATTTATTATAAAAGTTTTGATATATTTATAATTTCATAAGAAGGTCTTTGCATTTTAAAACTAGTAACCTCACATGGCCAAAAAAAAATGACAAGATAACAAGAATCAAAGGAAACAGTGATTTCCTTTGGCCATAGACCATAGTTTGTCAAAGGGGCAGAGCTTTGACTTGCAGGTCAGGATCTAACCATAGGATAAAATCATGCTAGCTGAAATAACCAAAAGATACAAAAACAGTCTCAAGTTTACAGTTAGACTGGCTACAAATGAGAAAATAAATTCACCATTTACATTTACCATAATTACGATAATGAACTTTCTCCCACCTCGTGTTTATGTAGAAGTTTTCTCTTGCAGGTGTAACAAAACACTCATTTACTGGTGGACTTGGCAGTGTTAGGTAAACGGTTGGACTTGATGATCTTAAAGGTCTTTCCCAACCAAAACAATTCTATGATTCTACGATTTCCTTGCAGGCTAATGTCTGCCATCTAGGGCAACTCTTATCCCTAGTTGCATGACCACCATTAGTGTTCCTTAACAGCTTAAATTTTGGAAGAATTTCAATATGAAGACTTTCCTTCATTCTTGTTGAATTTTAGAAATACACTAATTACATATTTATTTCCTGCGATATTTATATTTAATTGTGTTTCATGCATTTGTGGTATGCCATGTTTAACAGTTCAGTAAAGCTGTGTCTTTAGAGTACTTTCCTGAAACCTGAACCTTGACCTGCCTTGGCTTATAGCTGCTGCTAAGGGGATTGATATATGACTTAACCAGAAAAAGTGAAAGTCTGAAGTCACTAGTAGCATTTTATTTATAAAATATGCATTAAGCATACACATGTTCCTGGGTAACTGGAAGAAATCTAATGGCTTGTCTGCCCTTTGACAAGAAGTCAGAACAGGTGAACCACTGATCTTAAGCTTCACACAGCTATGTAACAGTGCATTTACATTGTAATGTAACAGAGGGTCAAGTATTTCTTCTCAAGAGCAAAACCCTGTTTATCTTTCTCGTTCAAACAATCAACACACCTGCTCAGTTAAGTAAAACCAGCAATATTGGTTCTGCACTGTAACTGTTAAAACCTAGGTGAAAACAAATCAGGGGTAACACTATGATTAGAATCTCAATCACTTTTATCAGGCATCTCTGTGAAACATTAACATGTGCTTTTGTTCTAAATGCATTGCTACTTACTTTATTGTAATAAATGTCAAGCAAAATTATGACTGTTATCTTACACCAAAGCATACTGACACGTGCCCTGAGGAGCTTACATGTGAGACAGGAAAATGTGTAGGAAAAGAACAGTAAAGACTGAGAAAATGGCTAGTCAGGGTGAGAACAAGGAATAAAACCTTGTCTGTCTGCCCAAAGTGATGACTGCTAGTCCATATTGCTTGTTGATTATTTGATTTTGAGAAAGTTATTTATTACCTGTACAATACATCACAGACTGAAACACACACAATGAGATACAGTCATATATGTATAAGCATGTATCTTCTTTGGCTCTCATGGGTTTTTCCTCTGTAACTTCACTGTTGTAAGCAGAAAAGCAAACACACTCTTCTCACAGCCAGAAAGGTAAAAGAAACAAACCCCACAGTCAATAGTAGCTAGAAACTCAGTTCATAATTTTTAACCTACTGAACAGAACAATAAAACACTGTACCAGACCTTTATCCTTTATACATGATATATATTACACATCATGCTTTACATTGCATGGTATCGTCCCAGCAGGGCAAGTACAAAAATGGATTTAAGATTAGTAGCATAAATCCCTTATCAATTGTGATCATATGTGTATGGCATGCGAATATGCTTTGCACTGTTACCAAGGGTAAAATAAATCATTGATAAAATAGGTAATTGCTCAATGATGGTCTGGTCATAGCCAAAAGGTAATTGATCTGCAGGTTTACCTTCTTTATTCTTACAAGAGTAATCGTCCAGAAATGACAAAGGGTGATGCAAGCTATTTCTTTCTTGATAGATAATATAACTGTGGAATAGCCAATTAAACTTAGAGTTTTAAATCAATATTTTCATATACCTTTAAGATAAAGCTTTCTTTGAGTAGTAACACAAATTAAGGTCAACATTAACAAGCATATTTACAGTTGGTGAGTCAGTGCTGTGAATACTGCAGTATAATTAATGATTTACGTAACGTTGCCAGAATATCAGATAGAAGTCACTTACTATGTTGCTCTCATTTTCACTTCTGCCTTAATAGTTCACTTTAATATAAATGAGATTAAAACTAACAAAATCTTGACATTTAATGATACACTTAATTTGATGGCATATCCTATTGTAACTCGCATTTTGCTGTTATATAATAGAGAAAACCTCCCAGAAATCATATACTTTTTAATTTTTCCATTTTAATAATTTTTTTAATTTTCAATTCTGAAAGTAGAAAGCTCTGTGAAAAAATAGCCTCACTTTAAATCCTAAACAACAGTTGGAAAGAAGATATAGAATAGTTTTGCCCAAGAAGGGAAGTGTCCTGGTTTTGGCTGGGATAGAGTTAATTTTCTTCCTAGTAGCGAGTACAGCGTTGTGTTTTGGATTTAGGATGAGAATAACGTTGATAGCACACCAATGTTTTGGTTTTTGCAAGGCAAATGTTCACACCGAGTCAAGAACTTTTGAGCTTCTAATACTGTCTTGCCAGTGAGGAGGTTAGGGGTGCACAAGAAGCTGGGAGGGGACATGGCCTGGACACCTGACCCCAACTGGCCAAGGGGATAGTCCATACCGTATGACATCGTGCTCAGTACATAACATGGGGGAAGCTGGCTGGGGCCTTAGACCGTGGCTCAGGAACTAGCTGGGCATTGGTCAGCGAGTGGTGAGCAATTGTGCTGTGCATCACTTGTTTTGTATATTCTTTTATCGTTGTTGTTTTATTATTATTGTTAATGTTGTTGTTATTACTATTACATTCCTTTTCTGTCCTATTAAACTATCTTTATCTCAACCTGCAAGTTTTACCTTTTTTCATTTTTATTCTTTCCCCACTCCCACTGGAGGGGAGGGAAGTGAGCAAACGGCTGTGTGGTTGTTTTAGGTGCCAGCCAGGTTAAACCATGACAGTGAGGAAACAGTGGTTTTCTAAAACTTCTACTAAACGCCATATGTGAAACATAAAATGGATTAAAATCACTGTGTTGACTATATTATGACAATATGGAAATTTATTCAGAGATAAGCTTGGAAAATCTAGAATAATAGCTAAAAAAGAATTACCTATTTGGGTCAGCTTTATAGAGTTTTCTGTGGAGCACCTCCTCTCTACTACCCGCTCCCTGCCCCAAGCACAGGATCACTGAGTGGTGGTAGTAATGTCCCCATGAAGGAATTGAACACAGGTATTTTTCAGGCTGGCATTTGCAAAGTCCTTGGTCAGAGCTCAGTCCTCTCAAGACTGTATTTTGTGGTCTGAAATGAAGGAAAAGCTTCTAAACTGGGAAGAAATGGAAAGTCTTTTAAAGGGACTAGCAAAAATCAATCGGGTTACTTCACATTCCTCATGACTGGCACAAAATTCACGACATCCTCCCCCAATGTGATTATGCCTTGATAACAATAGCTTTAGGAATCTGGAAAAAGTAGGCTTGATAATAATATATCCTTGAAAATAAAAAGAGGAAACTAAGAAGCTTAAAATGGCATGAACTATGCTTCTTTACTTGTTGAAAGTATGTATGCATTATAATTTCTGCTATTAAGAAATTTTGCACTGTATCTCAATTTATTTATTAAAACTTAGAAGTCTAAAAGTCTCTTCCCATAGTGACACATTTCCTCCATTTACTAAGCAATGAACTAGTTTCCACTCATTTTTTGTATGGTATCATTAAATATAAGCAGAATTTGGCTAGATTTCTATCCAAATGGTTTCAATTGGTGGTTCAAATTAACATAACCCTGGGGTTTATATCTCTATTGGTGTACTAATATTTCTAGTGGCAGGACAGGGCTATCCCACATTCCATATGTAAGCAAAACTCCCAATGAAGCCACAAAAGGTTACTCCTTATAATAGCTGTGGGAAGGAACCTGGTGCCAGAACAAACCCAGACGAAATCCACATATTGTATCTGTTATTTGACTGCAGTAGCACTGGAGGAGAAAATGAGGAAACTTTACACTCTGTAGAAGTGTTATGTGAAACTTTAAAAACTTTCTACATGTTTTTCAAGACTGATACAACAGGAAATTCAAATTCTACCTAATTCTATGTAATTTCATAATGAAACCATATCTTTTCTAGAAACAATCATTGCAGTGTTTACAGAGAAACAGCACCAAGTATAAATGCGTGGATGCTGATGCTGGAAGAGACCCAAAGCTGAATGATATCAATGAGCCCTATAGGACATTCCAGTTACACTTCACGTAAACCTAAATTGATTGATGCTATTAGTTTCTATTCCAGCTGTTTGCATGCAGGAAAATGTTTACTTAGAAAATTTCACTAAGCAATATTATTAATGATTTTGCAAGTTATATACAATTTCTCCTGCCCTATAGACAGTATATCACATCCATTAAAATACTACTGAAATCATATTAAAATAAAGGCTTTAAGGAGACTCTCCTGTAGCTCATATAGGGAGTATCTCCTTTTACTTTTAAAGAAGGAAATTAATTTTACATTCTTGTATATGTACAAAATCTCAGTTGTTGTCATTACTTTAAAAGCACAATAGGGTTGGTGGACATGTTTTAGTTACAATCGTTCACTTCATATATTTTAAGCATGAATAAACTCTCTCATGGACACATGCATTCTTCCACAGAATAAAAAATGTTTTCTAAAATCTTTGCAATTTTCACCATCATGCTGCTTTTCCATATGTAACTATTATCAAGGCAACAATATAATGAGGCAGAGTAGGGTACTGTAACTCATAACAGGGACTAAGAAAGCAAACATATGGAAGAGAAAACATTTTAACAGTGTGAATCTGATTCAATTTAGAGAAAGGGTCATTCTGAAATAAAGCAACTGTATTGGAACGCAGAGACCCATATAACAGGTTCAAAAATCAGAATTAGGAAAAAAATGACATCTCAGGCCTAATGGAATTTTATCTGCAAGTGAAAGAAAGTGTAAACGCCCTTTCTATTCAGGAGAAAGTGTTCCTGCTGGTCAGCCAAATATTTTTCCCAATATTTTGTACCTTAAATATTCATTTCCAAGTACATCCAGCAGAGTCAACTTCACCTTTGAAACTACATGCAAAAGTACTTTTGGTACAATATGCTCTATGTGACTGGTAAGATCTGCATATTTAATAAAAGAGAAAGTATGTTCA
Source organism: Balearica regulorum gibbericeps (assembly GCF_011004875.1). NCBI lineage: Eukaryota > Metazoa > Chordata > Aves > Gruiformes > Gruidae > Balearica > Balearica regulorum. The sequence goes on from NC_046220.1 coordinate 22,100,846, forward strand.
GTTGTAAAATCAGCTGTTATATGTACTCTGCACTATATGCACACAGATGCATACAAATGTCTCAAGTTGAAAAGAACAAATAAGGCATGTTTGGCAAAGATCAGTGTGAGGATAAGTAATGACATAAAATATACTTTCATATTATATACTTACATACAGAAACTGACATCAAAACATAGAGAGATCAGCTACGGCTGGGAAAACACAGGATATTTTGGAAACTTTGCCATGTTTTTAATCACTCCATGCACAAAGATTTGTTTAAAGTGTACAGAAAGATTTCTGTAATCTTTTGAAGATTTAAAAAGTCTTAAATATTTAAGAAATGCAAATCTCATACATTATAAATAAAACATTTGCAGTTCCAAATGCCATCACCTGAGGTCATTTGCCAAATACATTTGGTATCTTGAGTATATGCTTGTCTTTAATAAGCCAAAGAAGTTAAAAAAGAAGTTTAAATTCAGAATATACATTGCAGTTCATTTCATTTTTCACTAGTCCAGTAGAACAACTCAGTTGGGCAGTACAAGTTAGATTCTTTGGGTATAAGACATCCTCCTTTCACTGCTCAATCACACATCCCATTAGAATTATGCAGAAATGTCACATCCAAAGGCAAATGAGCTCATATTAGAACTTCTTCCTGTTTTTAGAAGTCTGGAGAAGTGTACGCAGTCTTTCCTTCAGAGAAATTTTCCAACTTATCTGTGGTTGTCACAAATCCATCTCACATGGACTCCAGCATTGAATTGCGTTGCCATGACAAAATTCTCCTCTTTGATGCAGACTGTGTTTTGACCCAAGAATACAGACAAGTTGTGTCTGAGTAACACAGGTTACATCCTGTCCATTAGAGAGTGTGACAGGGTAGACCATACTGTGATATTTAGGATCATCTTGTGGGTAACAAAGTTCTGGGACTTGTTAAAAAATGTTCAATACAATCACCCAGACACTGTGTCCAGTTTTGAGCTCCTCAGTACAGAAAAAAATATCAGTAAACGAGGGTGAGCTCAGCAGAGGTGGTCAGGGCTGGAGCATCCACCCTATGAGTAGAGGCTGGAGGACTGGGGCTGGTTCAGCCTGGAGAGGAGGCAGCTCTGGGGTCACTTAACAGTGTCTGCGAGGGGCTGTCAGGGAGCTGGAGCCAGGCTCTTCTCAGTGAGGCACAGCAGGAAGATGAGGGACACAAGAGGCTGGGATTTGCAATAAAGAAACCTTTTCCTTAGATTAAATTAATAATAAATGCTGTCTGAAATATTAGTCTACTAATTTTTGTGAATTCTTTTTCATGAACCATGAAAATAATTTTCAGAAAACTTTCTATATCCAGGCTTATGAAACATCAGACACTACAAATGTAAATAGTGTTTTAAAATATGCACATGCAAATTTTATCACAAAGTGAAACAAAGCTTTTCTATGCTGCAGCCTAGGGTATATGTGATGACAGAATCACTAATTGTTAGATAATCAGAAGTATCAGAACAACAATAAAACAGTAAAAAGAGTATGAATAATGAACAGAACAGAATAGAATAGATTTCACTTGGAAGAGACCTACAACAATCATCTAGTCCAACTGCCTGACCACTTCAAGGCTGACCAAGTTAAATAAAGCATGTTATTAAGGGCATTGTCCAAATGCCTCTTAAACACTGACAGCAAATTAAAAAAACAAAACAAAACAACACAACACAAAACAAAACAAAACAAAACAACCTAGTGGGCTAGTTTAAGATGAATATCAAGAAAATCCTGTAAGGGAAAGATCTCCTGGGCTGAACTGGGACATAGTATATCTTCACTGAGATCATTAGGAAATTGCTCCTAACTCCAGCACAGGCAAGCCTATACCCATATCTCTGGACAGGAGAAGGCTGGGATTCTACTACTTAAGACTTTTAAACCTGATATGCATGATACGCCAGGAAACTGGCACTGGAAAAGAATGCTCATTGGTAAAGACTTTTGCCTAAATGGCTGATGGTGTTTTCAGTTTTCCATCTGTACTGCACACATTGGGGAATCTGAAACTAGAAAAATAACTCACATGGCAATTTGTGTGGGGGAGGTAAGCAACAAACTGATCTGTAATGGAACCTTTTAAAGAAAGTTAATGGAAAACCAACGTGGAGACAAAAATGGTGGACATTTTTCATGGAATCTGTTGGTATCAAAAGTGCAAAATAACTTCACATTTTTGTCCTGCAAATCTGATAGATCTTGCTACCTCTAGCTTGACTTCTGGAAAGAGATGACTGCAAGATTAAAAAAACCCACTGGTGTCTGTAACCTAAATTATCAGTCTCTGCCCTGACAACTATAAGCTTTTGGCTCCTCTACTGAATAGCGTTATGACTAACAGCTTGTGCACATACCACATGAGAAATACCATTATGAGAAATCTCTCATAATAAAAGATATTGTATTCACTGCATATGACCGCTGTAGATCCAATCACAAGCCCATTTACAAATGGCTTCTCTGAGCAGCTGTAAAATTAGGTCAGTAGAGCACTTATGACTGGCTACTACATCAGTCACATAGAACTTCAGCTGCTTCTCCTCGCAATCAGATTTACTTGCTTCTTCACAGAGATGCAGCTTTTGATAAATAAGAGGTTTGATGTTAACGTAACTTGAAATAGCCAGCCATAATCAATGTCAGCTTGTCATTAAAACCACAGTTACTGATTACTCTTAAAGGTAATGCTCTTAATACACTTAATCAAGATCAGGCCTATTAAAAAGCTGTCAGAATTTTCCCTTGCTTCTTCCATGCAGCAGCAGACACTGCTAACTTACAAGATCTTTCCCTTTCCAAACCATTGAAGTAGTGAGCAAAAGATCTCTGGGTTTGATGACTGTGGCTGAAACAATCAAAATGTAACTCAAATTATCTGACCATGTTTACAAATGACTGCGATGGTTCTTTTTAACACTGAGAGGCCACCATGTGTTGCAGTCACTGTTTGTGAATCTGTTTCCCTGATTAGTCAGTGGTCTCTGTAATAACCCTGATAGCACTGAACATATGTTGTGGGAAAATGCTGTCAAGCAAAAAGCTAAGCTAATCTCATCTATCTCTGTCACCTTTAATACGTATACTTACTTTTTCAGCTTTTTTTATAGGATAGTAGTAGATTTTAATCATAACACTCCTTCAAGCATTTTCATACCTGAATAAAATAATCTCTTGAATTTAAAATAGCATTAATGGAATCATTAGAAAATGACCTGTCTTGGTGTTCAATTTAAATTCAAGGCATAGACTAGCACAGACCATCATTAGCCATACCTAATTAAACAAGGCATGTAACTGAGACACTGAGCAAGAAAGCAAAATGTAGTTTACCACACATATAAATATCATCATGTATATATGTACCCAAACACAGAGACTCTTGAAATTTACTGTATTTGTCAGAAGAAATTCAATGTTTGCATCTGAATGCTAGGTTTTATTTCTCTTTTAGTTGCAAATCTCAAAGAACCTTTAATGATGTAGTCATTGCTTACATATGTATAACCTAGAGATCATGTGCAGGGGTAGCTAGAATGGAAACTTATAAAAGAATAGTATATCACAGTTTTTATTCTTTTTGCACAGCTATACAATCCCAGATATAATGTATATTTTATATAGAGATATGACCTTTTTTAAAAGCAAATAATATTTTTTACACAGACAAGGTTTTTCAGCAGTACCTCTGCTAAAACTTCTTCATAAATAATGTCACATCTCCTGATTTTATCACAAGAAAAAAGGACAATTATATAGTAATGCATCGGATACACAAGTTCATTCATGTGTAACAGCCACTGCCATGTTATACTGAATCATCCAGTAGGGTCAACATTCTTCTAAATTAATTACAGCCATTTGGCAATAACAATAAGTGTAGTAGGCTACAATGTACTTTGCTCTGTCTGTGCTGCCTGCATGGAAACATTGCTGGTTCAGATGGCTGTTATGCAATTCATTTCTGAACACACGACTTATACTTCACTACCCTCTTATTATTCAAGTCATGCTTACAATTCACGAGAGACTGAGCTAAGACCAACCAACCCATACTCAACACTGATTTTATAATGTAGCTCAAGCCAAATGTCAATAATGAGCATATGAGGAAAAAATCTAAAATCCTCTATTCCTCTAGAGCTGCAAAATTCTATATGCAACTAAATGTACAGCAGATGTTAAATGTGATTAGAGTGCTTGCTCACTGCTAATGTTTATCAGTAATGAGAACCTTATGAAAAGTTAAGATACAAAACAAGTACAAGGAATTACTCGTCTGTAAACCACTCTCCCCTCCCCCCAACACAAGAGGGATCGCATTTGATAAAATTCCTGCCTTGTTTCACACTGGAAGTATGAGGGGCTCAAGAGGAATCTATCATTTACATTTTTCAAAATTATTAAATTAACTAAAACAGGCTTCTTTAATGAGTAAAACCTCAATCGAAAAATCACACTGCTAGCTGGCCTAAGATTTTGCAGAAAACATTCTAAGTATTCTCTCAAACAAACAAAAATATTTAGATCCCCAAATCCTTATTTAAATTTGAGTAAAACTACTCAAAAAGAAATACCACCATCACTTATCTTTTGATACTGGTAGGGCCAGAACTCTGTGAAAGACTTATCATGCAGCCAACACTGTTCAGAGCTCTGTGGAAGCTGGACTGCCCTAAACGGTGCTAGCATATCCGTATGACTTTGCTGTGAAACTGTCTCAGACGCATCCAGGGTGTAGACATGCCTTTACGATGCATACTGCATACTGGAGATGACTCTTACATACAACGGTTAAGCACAAACAGTGTTCGGTGCTCTCAGAATACCCAGGCACACATAGTTAAAGAAAATATGTGGAGCTTTATACGAATAATGACTGAGGGAAAACTGAAACTGTATTCAAAAAGCCTGCTCTGGATTTTGTCCTGAAATATATTCATGCACATTTGTGCTTATGTCTGACAGCTTTCAAAAAAAAATCCGCATTTCTCCACCACCTACCCAATTATACAAAACAAGCTGTACAGGTTTTTTTTCCAGATGAAGGTAATTAGTTGGCAATTATGCACAGGCATACTTATGTTGTTCTGATTTATCTACTCCACTATGACAAACCCAAAATTCTTTCTCTATCCAGACAAAGCCATAAACACTGTTTTTAAAAATCTACAGGAAGACCAGCAGGAAAATTGGAAATTGTACAGCATCATTAAGAGTAGTACTTAGCCATTTTATATTTTTAGCCATTTTCTTTATATGTAGACAAACTAAATAAGTGAGGCCCATAGCAGGAAAGCACAAAGACAGCATAACATTAAACAATATCTTACACAATGCAGGCTCAACCAAAGAGATGTTTTGTACCTATTTTTGCAGAAAGACAGAATTTGACTGTTACAGTGAATTATTTGTCATTACGAAAAAGTGTCTGTAATGAAATGTGAAAAGAATGGTCTTTAAGGGAGGGTCTTCAGCCTAAATCAATTATTTAGACAACTATCTTCATAAAGATATGCTTGCGGCTTACTGGCAAATTTAATGGTATATCTCAATCTGATCCCAGATAAATACACTGAAAGGCCTCCCAGGTTTTACTGGTGTGTCTAAACTGTAATTATTATTTTTCAAAAGTATGTTTTACATGTGTTTATATATGCATCTCAATGATTTATTGTGAAGTTTAATGACTAGAGCTAATGAATACTTCTGCTTGCCAAGATCATTTCATAGGTCACCCATACCTAAGAAATCATTCTGACATTATTATGTGCATAAATCCTCTGTTAACATCTGTATAGAAAATTAGATTTTTATTTTTGAAAGAAACATACTTAGGATAAAAATGTAATTGTTTCAACTAGCTTATTTTAGAAAAACGTGTGAAACACCACAAAGCTATATATGAAGCTATGTTCTTCTCTATATTATTTTGGAGTTACACATCGTTTTAGACTCCAGCATCAAAATATCTTGTCACTCTCACAGGGCTGCAGTGATTGTCTGATCAGGTACAGATGAGATTAGATTTTTCACAATTGCCCAACTCAATCTGTACATGTATTAATTAATTCAAAGAAGTCACTTTTATAAAAATGTGGGCCAATCTTCAAATTAAAATCTATGATTCTAACGTAAGAAATCCCTACAAATTTCTTGAAATACTCATAGATAATCAACTATTCATGCCAGTTTTCCCCATGGTGATGTCTAACAATGGATGTTAGCTGAAAATGGAATGTAGGTCCATTCATTTGTGATCCCATGATCAAAATATCTTGTAGAAGCACAATTTTAAATGTAAATCATCAATATTTTTTTAAAAAATGCATACTATATATGCCTCATTACCCAATTTAATTACACTTAGTTAATTTTATAAATAAGCATATTTTTCATTGTCTCATTCTGTCATAAGTTGTGCCTTAAGAAAGTAAAATAGTGACTTTAACACCTTTGCACACTGAGGCCACTCTTTCACTTAATGAATCAAAATACCTTCTCTCTTCCTCGCTGAAGGGAGTTGTTCAGTTCTAACATCACAAGGGGAAGAAGATGCTAATGCCTTCTTCTGATTGCCCTGGAGATCACAGCTCTCTTAACAAACTTATATTTTTAAGCATAACAGCCTTTCTGTTAGATTAAAGGTAACTGTCCAGGCTTTTTTATTGTTTAACCAATTCTTCCAACATGACATTTCACAAATGTTCATGCAATCTTCAGAAACCTTAGTTGCATACCTCACCTCAAATCAGTGACTGTTTCTTTAATAAAGATTTTCTTTGAAAAGCAGCCTCTCTGTTCCTCAGCAACCTTTGGCAATTAAACTTTCTAAATAAATAAATAAATGTCTCTTAATAAATAAGCTTGAAAAGGATGTTTAGTGAATGAGGAGTATCTGTGTTTATGGGAGAAGACACTAGGATCTAGTAGCTACATGCAAAGCTCAGACAAAGAAAGACATTTTTCAGTTTGGTGGTAGGGAAGGTGAAAGAGGGAAGAGAGGGAAGAACTTTGCTTTTCCAATCTATGCCACATTTTCCTTTCTTCTGTCCCTACCCCAGTGCCTCCCTGTATTTTGACTTTAAGAACACCTTTGGGTTTTTACACATCATTTACTTTATCAGTGAAGGCTGTATTGTCCCCAGGCACTGCTTTTCAGACTGGAAGAAGGTTAAACCCTGGTTCATGCAAACAATGATCTTGTAGCACTTTCTCTCGGGCCCCAAACCCACAAGCCACCATCTACAGCCCCAGAATAGCTCACAAAAAGAAGGAAAATACTTACTTTCTATAACCCACCTTCTCCTAGTTTTCTTCCATCCTCATTTATCAAGCATATGATGACCTTCATTCACCTTCATTCCTTCTCAGCAGGCATTACATTCAAGTTGTCAGCTCATTGCAGCACCAAAGGGAAAGGAAAGAATTGCTTTTCTGTTAGGCTGGACAGTTAAAGTGGAATGCAAAGTAGAGGACAAAAGACAATTCAATACTTGTGACACATGGTATATGTAGTTTTGACTCAAATGGCATGTTTCACACTTAAATGTCAAAAATTATACTTCTGGAGTTTTTCCCCTTCTTTTTTTTACAAAGTTTTTAAAAAGTTCCACAGTTCCATGAAGATTAGGAAACATGAAAATTATCTTAAGTCAAACTTAGAATATTTAAAACAGAGTTTAAAATAACTGTCTAATAAGTAAAAAATACAAAATGTGCTCATATTCACATGTAGTTTTCAAACGATTGCGATAGTTGTATCCAAGGAGTAAACATGTTTCATTAACATCAATGGAAAGCCTTACACACAGCTGACAATTCAATAAGCACAGTTTTTCCTTGCCCTTAACCTATATTTAACAACTCAAACAACCCTTACAGGACCTTTACAATGGACAGGAAGACAGAATAGCTCCTCTCATGTAAATCATCTTTATTGCTTTGATATGAAACTACTCTTCAAACTATTTACCCAAATCACAAATGTATTTAAGCTCTGATCGGTTACTCTGCCTGGGGGTACAGAAGGGAGTGTTGGCAAGTGAGAAAAGACAGTAGGAAACGTCTTTGCTATGGCATAAACCTTTGAAGTTACTGATACACCATTGCTATCAGCTGTCCTTTCTTATCACACTCCTCTTATGAAGACCTTCCTTGCTCTCGACATTTTCCAGACTATAGTGTCTCCACTATCCAAATAGTTTTAAAAGTCACAAAAAATGTACCGAGCACACACTAATTTGTAGATAACGATGTGTATTTTTACACTATAAGCAATACACATTTAAAATGTCTGTTAATATTTTTGCTGTTCTGGATTCTAGTGAAATACAATGCAAAATTGGATGGTGTATGACTGAGTCCCTGGTGCATATTTTAGAGTTACCTTACCCTGTCAAGACAATTAGGTATGATTGGTGTGTTGCATATGCCTGGGACTAGATTCTCCTCTTTTCTCTTCCTCTCCTATATTCTCAGAAATCTTTTCCTGTTCCCCAGGAACCTGGATCCACTCTGAGTGCAAGTTATCTCAAATCTCACTCTGAATAAAGAAACACAAACCAGAATTCCCACAGAATATTTTCTTGGGGAGATCTTTGTGGAGTGAAGGTCAGTGAACATAATGGTCAGGGTCTAACAGAAGAGAAATTTCAGCTTGCAGTAAGCTTGTAAAATTAATTAGATCTTGACTATTTTTTTTCCCCTGCAGCCTGCATAAAACAAGCATGGATGCATTCATGCAATCTGCTATGACAGTTTATATAGAAGAATTTCTTTCCTTTCCTTCCCTGCATCAGATGTATCTTCATTAAAGCATGTTCTTTTCTAAACATGTTATTACTTTTTCAGTCATGACAGAAACAGAGGTTGTGCTGTACAGCTCTATTTTGTGTTTAACAAACCGTATAACCAGACCTGTTATTGTGTGTTTCTCTGTCTTTGAACCTATTCATGTGGAGGCATCCTTGAATTTAAAATTAGAAAAGGAGAAGACGTCTTTTATATTTATTAAAGACAGTCATTTCCTTTGACTTTTTTCACACTCTGCTTTAACATGCTATTAATGCTCAATGGGAATTCAGCCATACACGGTAGTGATTAGATTGCAAAACCTGAGATAAACCAGAGAATGTACTCAAAAAGCTTCAGGCTAAGAAGCGACCCAAAGACGACATAGGATTGTAGTTTGATGTGGTGATGTTGCAAGGGATTTGAGAGGAAATGCTCAGAAGTACCGTGCTAATACAAATCACATTTCAAAATTGCTACCAGTGTTTGCTTTAAGTACTTGTATTTACTAAAAGCTCCCCAGACCATATTCATTACATTCTTGAAAGTTTAGGAGAAGTAGAGGTTCACTCACTTGCTCATTTCAAAAAAATTTACACAATAAGCAGATTGCAGAAAGATTGTCCTTGATTTACAACACCAGAAGGACAATAGGCAACATTAAGTTTCTATGTCCAGTATTAAACGTTATTTTAAAATCATTCATAAACCTGCTCCTTGAAATCCTAATAAAACTCAGATTAACAGTTTAGCCCTATGGCAAAAGAAGCTGGAAAGATTAAGGAAATTTCATTTAATTCTTGTAGTTAAGGAGAGCTGTTGAAAGATAGAGGAGTACCCAAAGAGTGTACAAAAACTGTAACAGCTTTAAATTACTTCACAACATGATTTTCTCTCACATAAATTTCCCCTTGCATTAAAAACAGATATAACGGTTTTATTAAACTTATTTCACTGTAACTATTTAAATTATTTCTAAACATTTTCACACAAAGTTAAATCAGATGGAGCAATGTGAGCTAAAAAACACTAAAAAAAATTGGGAAGATGATTTGTGATATTTAGCTATTGAACAACTTTATTTCTCTTAAAAAATAAAAATATGTGGTTTTGCTTTTTGTGTCAGACACCTTTTCCAGTTAAATTAATTAAAAAAAAAGAAAAAAGTAAAAAAGGTCTTCCTGTTGCTTCTGCTACTTCTAATATACACCAAAGTAATAATTATGTTCTGTGCTTTTAAAAAGCCTCTTTAATTCAGCATTCACTACACATAAAGGGTACTACACTCACTCTTGGCTGATGATGATTACAATACAGTTAGTTGTGATCATGCAAACAGACCTGTTGACCTCAAACTCCCAATGAAGTCAGTAAAACTGTGTGGGCAGGATAGTGCATTGAAACATAACCCTTTTTCAAAGCTAAGGCCAGAATTAAGAGGCAGATACTAGAAACTAAATGGTCATGAATGTGTATGCATGCAGTTGGCTGTTGTTAATGATGATATGTGTGGAACAAGCTATTATGGATTATTTTGCTTGAAATGCAAGAAGGGAGGATGCAAGAGTCATCTCCAGGCAATTCAAAACACTGTTTTTTCCATCTCTACCTCACTAAAATGAGATGTTTTGTGCTTGAAAAAATGTCCTGTTTTATCTGAAGAGCAAGTAATTTTATTAGTGGTACTTTGAAATGAAAAAGCTCCTCAAAAATATTTTAGATTTTTGTTCTTCCCCTGCACATTTTTTCAGCCAAGAGTATTCATCTGAATTCGCCACTGTTTGCATATAGCTTTGACTGTCCCTTTCAACTCATGAAGTCTCATAGGAACGGTTTTACTCCGTCTTCTCAGTCAGTCATTAGTAACACAGTTACAACAGAATTATTTTCTAAAATACTGAGGGCTTTTTCCCCGCCCCCCCTCCTTTTTCTTTCTTGTTAGCATGATTGTCTGTGTGTAGCAGCAGAAAGGTTTTCTAAAAGCCTCCCAGTTTTTGACCTGTCTTGAATCTATCTCACTTGGCTACAGATGGCCTATCAAATCCATCAAGTCCTGATTGGAATAGATTACTAAATTGATGGAGCGCTGGGATTAGGCCCATCTGTCTGCAGGAAGCTCTGTAATCATGATGAGAGGTTATTGTTGCCTGGGAGCTGAAAAGCGGGAAACCATGCTGTGCTAAAGGATCAACCAAGGCTTTCTGTAAAGTAAAGGAGATGGAAAAGCAATCCTATTCTGCTGAATCCAGTGAACACCAGCAAGGTGCTGTAAATACGCTTGAAATACTGTTTCATTGAGCATACATTTCTTTAGGATGATTTTCTGTGAGAAAGAGAGGTTTAAAGGCAAGCCAGGTTTTGACCTTTTGTTGTAAAAGGGCATCATCACAGTTTAAGAGTCGGAAAGTTTCATCCTGAATGCCTGCTTGAATGCCGGTAGTCTTGAGTTGAGCAGCTGAACTAGAATTAAAGTAGATTAGCCCTATCCTACGTGCCTAAATCAAGTGTAACTAGGCCGTAGAGACATTTGGTAAGGGATTAGCCATATTTACTTACTTTCCTAATTTGAAATATTCTCAAATTAGATATGTGAAAGTACCCAAAATATCATTGCCGATAATGTTGAGAAGAACCTGTCTTAATTTTAGGGTTTTCATCACATTTAATTTCTTCTTTGAAACAAACCCAATCCCTTTGAAATGTTTTCACAGAAAAATAGGACTGCATTGAACTGTCCTGAGGCTTTCAAGCCAAAGGGGTATGAAAGTAACAAGCACTTTAGGAGTTTTTATTGCTAGTTTAGTTTCACAATTTAGGGAGTATTTTTCTCTCTACAGTTAATGGGTATGTTACTATTCAGTTCAGCAAGACCAGGACTTGGTCTCTAGGAGACATTATTATCTGTAATAAGTTACTCTGTACTTTAAATTTATCATTTCTGTACACTCAAATATAATTATGTGATTTGTATGGGTGGCAGTGTATATGTGTGTCCTTTTTTTTGAACAGAAAGGTTAAGGTATATGAAGAAATTATATATATATATGTATTTTTTTTTTTACTAAGCTAAAAGCTAAAGACCTTTATAAATCTGCCTTTGAGAGTACTTTAACGAGAAGATTCATTTTACGTCACTGCTTAGGAGAGATTGCCTCCATAAATTCTAATGCTGAATTTATAAGAAAAGGTAAGAAGAAAAAAAGAAAAAGATACACTCAACATTAAAGTGGAGTATTAACATATTCCCTCAGACTCCTCACCCCAAACTGGAGCTTAAGATCGTATCTGCTCTTATTATTATCTTCCACTTTCAACCAATTAGATCTTTTTATAAATGCAGCTAAATTTTCATATTTCTATTTGTACACATTCATATTTGATATTTGTTCTATTTGATATTTATTTCTGTTCAAAACAGAAAGTATAGGAACCCTATGTTTGATGCTTTTAACTTTACTTAAATTTTTACTTAGAATAACCTTTCTCCAGTTTGGGGTGAGGCATATAACACAGGAAAAAGAAGGACCTATGACCAATCACTAATGCTAAAAATAATCCAAATAATTTTTGCCCTCATAGTAATAAAAAGTACATAGGGAAAAAAATTGTGGTTTAATCCTAATGGAATGTATCAAGGTGCTGCCATAAGTTGTATATAGACAATACTTAAATTGTGTCTTTTCTATAATTGTCTCTCTTATAATATACCATTTGTACAAGTTTTCTTATCGGGAAAAGTATGTGAGACCCACAGAGGAAAGAAAATCATCAACTAACATGGTCTGTTAATTATGGAATCATAGAATCATAGAATGGTTTGGGTTGGAACGGACCTCAAAGACCATCTAGTTCCAACCCCCCTGCTGCGGGCAGGGACACCCTCCACTAGACCACATTGCCCAAAGCCCCATCCAACCTGGCCTTGAACACTTCCAGAGATGGGGCATCCACAACCCCTCTGGGCAACCTGTTCCAGTGCCTCACCACTCTAACAGTAAAGAATTTCTTTCTAACATCTAATCTAAATCGACCCTCCTTCAGCTTAAACCCATGACCCCTTGTCCTGTCACTGCACTCCCTGATAAACAGTCCCTCACCACCTTTCCTGTAGGCCCCTTCAGGTACTGGTAAGCTGCAATTAGATCTCCCCAGAGCCTTCTCTTCTCCAGGCTGAACAACCCCAACTCTCTCAGCCCGTCCTCACAGGAGAGGTGCTCCAGCCCTCTGATCAGCTTCGTGGCCCTCCTCTGGACTCTCTCCAACAGCTCCATCTCTCTCCTGTACTGGGGCCCCCAGAGCTGGATGCAGTACTCCAGGTGGGGTCTCACCAAAGCAGAGTAGAGGGGCAGGATCACCTCCCTCGACCTGCTGGTCACACTTCTTTTGATGCAGCCCAGGACACAGTTGGCTTTCTGGGCTGCAGGCGCACACTGCCGGCTCATGTTGAGCTTCTCATCAATCAAAACCCCCAAGTCCTTCTCCTCAGGGCTACTCTCAATCCATTCTCTGCCCAGCCTATAGTTGCTCTTGGGATTGCACTGACCCATGTGCAGGACCTTGCACTTGGCCTTGTTGAACTTCATGTGGTTCACATAGGCCCACCTCTCCAGCCTGTCAAGGTCACTCTGCACGGCATCCCTTCTCTCCAGCGTGTCGACCCCACCACACAGCTTGGTGTCGTCAGCAAACTTGCTGAGGGTGCACTTGATCCCACTGTCCCTGTCACTGACAAAGTTGTTGAACAGTGCCAGTCCCAGTACCGACCCCTGAGGAACACCACCGTTCTCCACTTGGACATTGAGTCATTGACCACAATTTGAGTGCAACCATGCAGCTAATTCCTTATCCACTGAGTGGTCCACCCATCAAATCCCAATTTCTCCAATTTAAAGACAAAGGTGTCATGTGGGATAGTGTCATATGCCTTGCACAAGTCCAGGTAGATGACATCTGTCACTCTTCCCTTATTCACCAACGCTACAACCCCATCATAGAAGGCCACCAAATTTTTCAGGCACGATTGGCCCTTAGTGAAGCCGTGTTGGCTGTCTCCAATCACCTCCTTATTTTCCATGTGCCTGAGCATAGTTTCCAGGAGGATCTGCTCCCTGATCTTGCCAGGCACAGAGGTGAGACTGACCAGCCTGTAGTTCCCTGGGTCTTCCTTCTTTCTCTTTTTAAAAATGGGCTTATGTTTCCCCTTTTTCAGTCAGTGGGAACTTCACCAGACTGCCAGGACTTCTCCAGTATGATGGAGAGTGGCTTATCCACTTCATCCACCAGTTCCCTCAGGGCCCGCAGATGCATCTCATCAGGTCCCATGGACTTGTTCACCTTCAGGTTCCTTAGATATTCTCAAACCTGATCTTCTCCTACAGTGGGCAGTTCTGCATTCTCCCAGTCCCTGCCTTCTGTGACCTGGGCAGTGTGGCTCAAGCATTTGCCAGTGAAGACTGAGGCAAAGAAGTCGTTGAGTACCTCAGCCTTCTCCATATCCTTGGTAACTAGGTCACCTGTTTCATTCTGGAGAGGACCCACATTTTCCCTTGTCTTCCTTTTATCACTGATATACCTATAGAAATTTTTCTTGCTGTCTTTGACATCCCTGGCAGATTTAAATCTATCAGGGCTTTGGCTCTCCTAACCTGATCCCTGTCTGCTCAGACAATTTCTCTGTATTCCTCCCAGGCTACCTGCCCTTGCTTCCACCCTCTGTAGGCTACCTTTTTTTGTTTGACTTTGCCCAGGAACTCCTTGTTCATCCATGGAGGCCTCTTAGCATTTTTTGCCTGACTTCCTCTTTTTTTTGGGATGTATCACTCCTGAGCTTGGAGGAGGTGACCCTTGAATACTAACAAGCCATCTTGGGCCCCTCTTCCCTACAGGGCTTTGTCCCATAGCACTCTACCAAACAGGGCCCTGAAGAGGCCAAGGTCTGCTCTGCTGATGTCCAGGTCAGTGAGCTTGCTGTGCGCCCTCCTCACTGCCCTGAGGATTTTGAACTCCACCACTTCATGGTCCCTGCAGCCAAGACTGCCCTTGAGCTTGAGCTTCACATTCCCCAGTAGCCTCTCCTTGTTGGTGAGAACAAGGTCCAGCATGGCACTTCTCCTCATTGGCTCCTCTATCACTTGGAGAAGGAAGTTATCCTCAACACTTTCCAGGAACCTCCTGGATTGCTTGTGCCCTGCTCTGCTGCACCTCCAACAGATATTGGGGTGGTTGAAGTCCCCCATGAGGACCAGGGCTTGTGAACATGACGTTGCTCCTCTCTGCCTATTGAGGGCCTCAACCATTAAGGACAATGCTACAAACTGTGGTAAACAAAGCAGTCTTATTCTTCCCTCTGAGTTGGCCTGTTGTACTCAGGACAGCCCTACTGCTGCAGAACGCATGTAGGGTGGGGAGAAGGACCCTGAAAACAAAATTGCAACTTTTGTGGGGAAGTTGAGAATTGTCTGAATTAGGAAATTTATCCGTGGATTTTGTTTTATTGCTATGTTTGCTCTAGCACACCTCTCCACTATCCTGCAAAACTGACAGCTGACTAAGGTAAGGAGCGGAATTCTTATAGTTTTATTTCTTTCTGGCAATATACTAATTAATGATGTGATTTTGATTCCAGATTTCAAATTCTAAGATTTTGAAACTGATAGTAAAAAGCATGAACAGATAGTTCTTCTATATTATGAAAGATTTCTACCATAGAAGAATAAGATATATGTCATCTGTAGGCATTATTTTCCCTATTTCTTTTAGTTAAAAAATTTTGGACATAATTTCCTAACACGATATATTGTATACACTTTATAAATGGGATCCTGCAAGTGTTTGTGACAAGAACAAAAAAGGGATACAAAATATCACATCCTAAATATTTTGCACATATTCTTAAATAATTCTTTAATGCCTGTGAAAAATCAAATATTGTTACCTCCTACACCTACCTCTCTAGCAATCTATAATGTGTATTGTACTTTGTCCACTATGTGTACCTTTCATTTCAGTCAAAGCCTTTAATCCTCCACTTTTTAGATAAAATGCCATAACCATACTGTAGTAGGTTAAGATTGATTGACAAGTGCATATAATTATGGCTTCAATAGTGCAGTATGTTTTACAGTTGGAAAAAATGCACAACCTTGAAAATAAAGAAGTTGTGCCCTTTCTCTAGGATAAAAGGATCATATCAAATTGGTTCATTTCCTTGGCAGAATGAAATAAAAACTTCCTTTAACAAAGAACACTTCTCAAAAGGCTGCTGGAGGAAGTCTCTTTGACTAGATAATACCACACCAATGAGAAAATCAAACAAAGTAAAAGTAGAATATTAGGAAATGTTCCCCTTTTAACCTCATTTTTTATTCAATATTGTATGGAAAGGATAAAATAGGGCAAAGAAATAGCTAAGTATTTTTGCCAACATCTAGAAAAATGAAGGTTATTGTGAAAAGAGTAAGTTTGTAAGTGGGAAAGGCATGTTGAATCCTCCTGATTGAATATTCTCCACATTGCCTCTGTCATTTTAATTCCAATACCTTTTATAGACAATACAATTTAAACTTAATCTTGATTCCCTTAGTCTGGATCAGTGGCCAATTCAGTTTTATTCAAATACTTTACAGCTAGCGAGGGATTATAAAGAGGAGTAAGAGGTTGAAAGACATGATGTAAATTCAGGTTTCCACCACAGGGAAGAAGCTCTGGTTTAAACACCTAGTTTAACACTGACATAAGCCATATGCCATAGCAGGTTATATTTTCTCTTATCTATGCGAGGCATTTCTGGTAGGCAGAGACGTTCCAGTTCAGAATATAAATGTGCGAGGACAACCATGCACAGACACGCACCCTGATTCATTAGGAACAGCAGAAACCATTTACGCACACACACCCCCAAGTCCTGCACTCATGGACTTTGTGAGGGAAACGCACCTAGGAAAGGGGAACAGAGCATATTCATAGTCTCCAAACAGCAGAGGTAACAGTTCTTATTACCCCACCACTACTGACACCATCTACTGCTTCATCTCAGCTGCCGACACAACTCCCCAGCCTTCCTCTTCTTCGGAAACTTTTGTTACTGAGAAGAAGGGTTGTTACTTTTGTGTAGAGAAGTACTGCACCCTTTTACCTAAGTGTAAACTTCAACATAATAGTCAGATTAATGGCAAAACAATTACAGAAATCATATTTTTGGTGGTTATGCACAAGTTAAACCAGGTTTTGTTCTAGAGTTAACATTTGATCTGAGAGACTGTGAAGTGTTTTCAGAATTTTGAGGCAGAACAAACACCATGTCAGGTGGTCCTGCCACCCATGCCCCTGAGCAGACCTTCTGGGGCTGAGCCCACTGTCAGTGCGATAGGGATTCACCACATGTCCCTGCTTACCTGTACTTGAGCACTTCCTGGCATATGTCACCACTCCCTCCCTGCACCTCTAACACCACGAGGTGATGTGTTGATGAAGAGGGTCCTCTGCAGTGTATGAGCTCTTTAGTGTGGGCATTGCTGTTGACTCCAAAGCAATATGTGTGTATGGACAAACTGAATGAATGTCCATATGGAATATGGACATATGGAAATCAGCTGATGTACCAGCAACTAAAATGGAATATGATTTCCTTAGAAGCAAGTCCTGTTACATAAATTTATTTTAATGCTAATTTTTCAGTGACTTTTTCTTAAATAACAGTATTCTTTTAATATCACTTAAATTAAATATATACATGTAATCAAGGTTTTTTTTTTTTTTAAAGAGTTAAAAAAAATGTTTGCCTCAGCTTTTTTTATGGAGTCATCAACATATCAGGCAGGAGAAACAAGATGCATGTACTATGTAGTGTGCTTTCAGACAAAATGGCTGAGTAGAAAAGAAGTTTGTGTTATGTCAGGAAGCACATATGGAGCACAAATAATTTACTAATAAGCTTGGGGAAAAAAAAAAAAAGACTGTAACTACTATTTTTCTAACCATATTTATACTGGACTAATTTGAAACAATTCCTCTATATCCAATGTTTCAACACGTATTACACTTAGATTTATTAAGACACTTAGTATATAATAAATGTGGTTCAACTGATTATTAAAAGTTTATTAATTAATATTTAACAATGCTTTTTCAGGTTCCTCTCCTACAGCTTTACCCAAGTTGAACAAGTGGAGTTTTAATAATCCAGTGGTCCATATGTAATTAACACAAATAACTGTATAATGTATTTAATTTAAATGTCAATTCAAGGCTCATTTTAACAATATGTAACCTGATCATCAAAGTGTTCTTATTGTAAAGACGATTTGTTCTTCCAAATATTCATTGGGAAAAGAGATAAAAAGGAGACTAAATCAGCCCTTGAGAAGCTAAATAACTGTTTACTTACCAGGAGTTTTACTATATATAGGGGATATTATAATCATGTCAACATTATAATCATGGGGTTTTTTTACACACAACAGAACAAATAGACATAGTTTTATTTGAATCACACTTTAAATAAATAAATAAATAAATAAGTAAATTCATCTCCTGCATTCACTGCTATGATTTTAACACGATGATTTTAATCTTATGTTTAAAAGGTAAAATGAAGACATACTCTTACTGATGTCTTGGGAAAAAAAATGGGGCAGAACATTTTTTCTGTAAAGTTTGGATTTTTACGATCCTGTCTCTTGCAGCTATCCTGGTTTCTACGAGAGACCATTTAAGCTTACATTCTGAAGTCTGTCTAATCATTGCAATTAAAAGTTGGAATAAGTTATGAGCAATAAAAGGAGTAAATTATATCCAGTCTGAAAGAAGAACTAATTATAAAGCTGTTGCTTGATTAAGGTGTTTATACTGAAGAGTATTAAAGGGATTAGTCTAAAGCTTTACATCCTGCAGCACAGAATTAATATGCAGGATTTAAACACTCAAATTAATTCAGGTGCACCAAACAATTATATGGAATAGGAACACTCGACCCAGCTAATGGCCACACTAGTCCACCAAGCTAATTTATATTCATGTACTTATTGACCTCTCTGCACATTCACAAAAGGACTGTTCTAATGCTAATGCATGCTTCCAAGACAGTCTCTATCCACTGCGTCTAGTCACAGTGGACTGTAGTGAGAAGACAACAATGTACCTCACTGCTAACATTTTGCACCAGTGAAATATTTCCTGAAGGACAGATGCGGCTCTCTTAGGTCTCTCTGTACACAGTGGTCTAAATTACGATCTCGGATACACCAATGAATCAATGCCAGTGGGAGAAGCCTTAGAATGCAATTGAGAGAAGGATTTATTACAGAGCATTCAAGCATAATACCCAAAAAAAAAAAAAAAAAAAAAGAGGACAATGCAGGGAACGGTGTATGGAATGCTGTGGACAGAAGGAAAAAGAGGAGGAGGAGAAGGTGTAAGAGATATATCTCTAGTGAGTAACTCCGCTTACCCACATACACCAAAGAAAGCTAAAGCATTAAAATAAAATAGTATATGCTATAAGGATTCACTTAAAATACAGTCCTTTTAACAGTTACATCAAAATATGGGATCAGTCCACTTTAATAACAGCCCTCAGATGGATGTGT
The DNA here is from genome assembly GCF_011004875.1 of Balearica regulorum gibbericeps. Lineage (NCBI taxonomy): Eukaryota > Metazoa > Chordata > Aves > Gruiformes > Gruidae > Balearica > Balearica regulorum. Next base: position 22,120,252 of record NC_046220.1, read on the forward strand.
GACCTTGCGGAAAGATGTTTTCAGTGCTGAACTCATAAGCAATTAAAGAAAAAGAGTTGATTTCAGGAAGAACTTACAAAGTCTGATTGCAGGGTTCAGGTCCCCAGCAATCACAAGTAAGCTTTATCAAACAAATGAACAGACAAGCAAACAAACCTATTGAGATTGGTTTTATATAACCATCAAAAGGCAAAGACAGCACTGGAAGAGACAAATACAAATCCTACATACACTTTATAGGTAATATCTAAGTGAAGGAACAAAAGTTTTAGGCTACAGAGGTAATAAATTGTAGGCAGTACTGTTGATCTTATTTGGAGGGGTCACTCAGAGGTGAGTGCTCATGATCCTAGTGCTATGTCAGAGCAAACCTGACATACTCTGCTGACAAGAAACCAGTAGAAGCCTTCCATTGATTCCCCCAGAACCCGGCCGTGCCCAGAGCAGCTAGGCTAGGCAAGAATGCCATCCCCAAGCTCAGAAAGTAATGAATATTGACACGGTGAAAGGATCTCAGATATCACAATAAACCCCTCAGCACGACCTGGTTAGCATTGACTACGTGCTGTCTTGATCTCATGCATAAGTGACAGTCCACCAACAGAAAGAGAAACAAACATCCATAGGCCTCAAAATGTTTCACCTGATAAACAAAACTGTTTTAATCCTGACATTGTACTTAACCACTTTATGTGTCTGCAATAAAATTTTGTGGTTTTCAACAGCACCCAAAGAATCAAGTTTCAGGATTCTTCAGTCTGTTCTATGATGAAAAATGCCTGGCCAGCACCACTTTGGTTGATAGCTTTGGGTCATCTTCAGGTCAAATGTTTCAGATGCCAAATCATGGGACAACTGAGCCCTTATCGCTCCAGTATGTACTCTTCTGATAGCTTTCTTAGGCCTGGAAAGAATCCTCAAACTTGTCCCCAGATTATTCCCTCTTCTGTACTTCCTCCCCTCCTTAGAATGAGAAGAGCCATTATGATAACACCAGGATTTACAACATTTATTTTAAACTCATTATTAAGAAGGTCACTTTTTAGCTTACTTACACAGTAGTCAACATTTTTGCTCTTTGCAGCTCTGTTTCCTGTTGTGTATGTGTTGGTTTGGATTCTCAGTTAGCTCCAGAGGTTAGTCTGAACATTTGGGACTATGACTTTCTTTGCACAGCAGATCCAGTTTGCTTTGCTCATGTTTGTCCTCCGAGCCTCTACTTTTCCAGTCCCACACTGCAGCCACCAATCCTTATTTTATTTTATTTTTTTTAATCAGAAACTCAGCCCCTCGGCCTCTGCAAGATTTGGCTCCCCTGCCACTCATCAGCAATGCTTTGTAGTCTCCGAGACCATGTGTTATTACCTAGTGCTCAGTAACCCTCCCAGTCCTCTGAAGTGCTGCATTCAGTCGTCTTTGTTTAATTCAAAACTACTGAATATATCATGTGCCACACAGAGCAAAATAAGGCAAATGCTAAAGGTGACAGCCTTCAGATTATCTCCCATTTTACTGGCTCATGTTGCTTGCAGATATAGGACAAGCACTATATGAAAATTCCTTCAGGAGTCTTCTTTCAATTGTCTTTTGCATTCCTGGAGAGTAACTGCTCTGACAAAGCTTTTAATTGCTCTACTCTTCTGCCTGCAGTACTTTTTTAAATTACTTTTCATTCCTGGTACCATGCACCCAAAACTGTTCCTTTTCCTTCTTCAAGCATTCAAAGAAAGGTGTTAAAAGACAAGGTCACAGAGGATAGCTATCAAAGGCACTCAGTTATCTCTTGCCCAGACTGAAAGCTGAAGAGATTTTATTTATAGCCACAGTGTTGTCAGGAGCAAACACACTTATTAGCACTCCAGCAAGTTTCATACAAGGAGAAGTAGAGAGAGCTCAGTTTGCTTACCCTGGAGAAACCACAGATAGGAATTTAATACCAAGATTTTTCCTTGTGTGGCTGTTGTCCAACACATTCAAGCAATTCTTAAGATGATTTTGAAACATCTATAAATCAGGATACTTTGTTCTGTTGACACATGCTGGAGTGCAGTGTATTGTGACAACTCCTGATGGGGAGATAGAGACTACAGATCTGTCACTAGTGTCACAGTCCTGTTTCTGTCAATGAAAAGAAAGGAATCAGCAAACACCCAAATTCCTCAGCACAAACAGGTAAAAGTGTGGAAGACCTATATTCCCAGGAAATATGCAAAAACGATTGACAGCTGGAAGTTGCGTGGTGCCTGACAGAGTGTTCAGAGTCTGAGACTGGTGTTAGCTCACATAGGTTTGGAAAATGCAGAGGAAAGACTTCTTCCATAGCTACTCTTAAAAAAATTATATGCCATCTGAAGGAAGCGTCTTATGTGTTTTCAGCTCTATGGGCAGTCTAGGGCTTTTAATTTATTGCCTCTTTTTTCCAGCATAAGTTCTTGTACTGAACTTCAAATCATCATTTCAGACCACTAATAGATCACCTGAGGCAAGAAGAAAACCTTGCTGTATTTTAAAGAAATGAAATAATTACATACTTAGAAATAATGGACAATTCAACATCTATGTATAATAGGTGTCCTCCAAACAACTGTTGAAATACCTCTTAAAATTCCTATATAAATAATTCATTATTGACAATTCCACTATGGAATAAAATGGAAGCTTACTAGAGGATTTATTTTCTCGAAACTTTTTATTTTTATTATTTTTATGCCAGTTTCTCTGAAGACAATGACAGCCTAAAACAAGAACAGAGATGCACTTGTGCAGTCTTGTGTTCACTGCTGGGAAGGAAGAAGAATATAGAATATTGTAAACAGAACAGTTTTAAATATTTAAAATTTTAGATATCTACCATGGACCTTGTTCACAAAGAGCAGATGATTTTTATTTAGTTAGTTAGTTATTAAGAGCAGAACTCCAGTAAAGAAAGATATTTTTTATATGCAGTACTCAAAGCCTTCCAGGTCTGGAAAGAATGAAATATGTAGAAGAAAGAAAAAAATCTTAAATAATTTAAAGAAAATCTACTGCAGATATATTTTTCTCAAACAAAAGACTGCAAGATTTGAGGGTTGTTTTCTCTACAGATTTTTTTAGAATTTCTGATAGATGGCAGTTGGATTTTTTTTTGAACGAGTGAAGTTCTCAACCTCTCTGTAAATCAGGCACAACATTAGCTATGGTAATAGGAACTTCACTGTACTCCCATGTGCACCTATGACTTTACACTGACATAAACTGACCCTGTATCCTTAACTAAAAGCAACCAAATGGACTGCCTGAAATATTTTTTGAGCAATGAATTCAACTGAAATTTGACTCCAGCTCATAAGTTAAACTGCTTTCAGATGCAAATGCCTTTTATCCTAAAGCTTTTACCAATGCATTCAAGTTACTTTGACTTAAAAGAAACCAAACCCTACAAGTACACTTTTTTTTTTTTTTTTTTTTTTTTACTGGAGTCTCACTTTTCATCCTCACAATTTCAATCACATTTTTCTCAAGCCAGAAAAAGACTAATGTAAGTAGAAGCCAAGGCAAAGTACTAAGCTATATGTCTTCTCATCTTATCTACATAAAGGTGTTGTGCTCCCTGGAGCTCTCACCCTTTCCAGTTTGTGAAACTCAGCATATAAAAGATATGTCAATCAAGCTTTCTATTGCTTACTGATTTACTATGTATGAGCTGCTAGAAAATACCCAGTTTTGACCATTCATTCCAAATTTCCAACTGAAAGTTGACTATGTCACCAACTTGTCTCATTTTACTGGAGAAGAAACAGATAAAGAACAGATGCTGAATAGATTTTGCACAAGTTTTATTTTCCCAGATGTTCCACTGACTAGGTCTTCATGACACAGGAAATTGCATCCAATATTTGTATATTTCTGAGAGAAGAAATCCTAAGCCTCCAACTATTTTTACAGCAGTACAGACTCTGTTCTGGACTTTATGGAGATCAAAAACACCAGACATGATCTCCCAGAGAAATGTAAGTACAAATGCTTATAAAGTTGATAGGATAAGGTGCTGCCAGAAGGTGCAAACTTCTCTTCAAAATACTTTTAAATCCCTCTTCTCTTTTCATCTCTTTTCTCATTTTTGTTATCACTGCTTGACATCATAAACAGGAAAAAAAATGCCTTACAAGGTCACATCAAATATCTATCATGCCCGCTAACTCTTCTCTGAGAGTGGCCAATAGGATATACCTAAGAAGTATAAGAAACAGGGTTATTACAAAACAAAACTTCTCCAAAATCTCTCTCAGTCTTCACTATTTTTAGCTCCAAGACCTCCTGAGCTAAAGGTCACATCTCTGTGTTTAACCACACACACTAGATTTTTCCCATACATTGTTTAATTGTTTTTTGAACCCTTGTAAACTTCAAGCATTCATGTGCCCCGTGCAAAGAACTTCACACATTACTGAAAAAAGTATTTCCTCTCTTTATTTTGAATGTCCTGTCTGCTACTTCATTTTATGTCCCCTTATTTTCATACTGGGAGAAGAAAAAGTCATTTCTCATTCACTTTTTCCATGCCTCTCATGAGTTGACATTATGTCATAATCTCCTCCACTCCCCTCTCCCTGGGTAGGGATTCTTCTCACTCGGAAACCATTTCATATCTTTGATGATGCAACAAATAATTACTGTGTAGTGCCCAAAATCCATGACAGACACTTCCTCTGATTTTGCCCTATTTAACTAGAACCAATACTGCCAGTTATACCCTTCACAAATAGTATAAATTAATTAGAAATAGATTTTAAAACACTTTCCTTTTCATTTTGTAGATGCAGAGAAGCACCTAGTGAAGTATAAGAGGGAAGTGGTACACAGCACATCAGATTGCTACACAGCGAGCATTTCTCTTAAACCAAGCCATCACTATCACCTGAGGCTACATATCTCTCTACAAGCATGGTTTTCACCCTGGTCTCTTGCTTGCTTGCTTGCTTTCTCTCTTTCTCGCTTTCTTCTTTCATGCTTGCTTTCTTTTGCTTTTTCTTTCACTCTTCCTTTTTTTTCACTCTTTCTTTCACTCTTCCTCTCTTTCTTTTTCTCTTTCTCTTACTCTTTCTTCTTTCTTTCTCCAAAATGAATAAAGTGATAAAGGGAGACAATTTCTTTTCAAGGATGTTTTCCACCCACTTGTCCCATAGGTAAATGAAAAACACTTGTGTCTATTATTGATTAAGAAATAGTTTATCATTAAATTAATGAATCTTTTTCCTGTCACTGCTGAATACACACATAACAGACGCCTATGGCAAAAGTCTGAGAGTGTAACATATTAACTTACACAGGAAAAAACATGAGTATGCTGTGAAGCTTTAAAATCCATTCTAAATCAGACAGTCCAGGGGAAAAACATTTACTATTGTTTTCATTTTTAGTAAATTATTCTAGGCAGCTTGAATGAAAACCTTGATATTTACATTTGATTTTTGTTTCAAAGGGCATGAATAGCACAGTCTAGACTTATTATACTTTGATATATAGTTGCTATAGCAACATATGTAAATTATTAATCTTTGTATGTGAAATATCTCCAAAGGACAGATTACTTTTGTGTTAAAAATGCAGATAGTTTTAAATATTTCCCTGTGATGAAGTAGAGTGCTTATAAAACAGCAAATGTAGTGAAGAAAATTAGGTCTCCTGAAATGTCTAGTATGTGCCCCAGAACTGAAAGCTAATCTGAAGATAAAAATTCAATTAATAGTACCAACATATGAAATTCCATATAATATTTTAAATGGTTAAGTATCTTAACTTTATGGTTTTGCCTAGAAATGTCTCTGTTCCACTCTAATAAGTAACATAAACACGTATACAGCAACGGGGTGCAAGACTCAAGAAGGACACACAACCATGTAAATGAGTGGAAGAGACCACACTTGCCTGCACTACAGAGCAATAAACTCCCTGCAAATGAGGTTGCACCATCAAAATACTCTGGTTGTCTACAACAGAGAGTTGAGAGAAAGGGATTTCTTAAATCGTGATGGTAGCCTTCTGGAAGTTATGACATTTCTGCATTATCCTATGAAGTCACCTGTAAAAGCTGCCTGCATGTTTTAGCTTTAGGTATTGTCTTTCCTGTAGAAGACATTAAAAGTTCTACAGAGAGCACAGTGTCTCAGTGCTTTAATGACAGTCCAAGTTAACCAGGTGGTCTTCAAGGGCATTAGTACAGTTTGAGCCACATGCACTGAAAAGCAAAAGGCTGGGGAAATTTTCCAACACATATATTCTATTATATAAATAAATTCTATTCTATAAGAAACACTGAGAAATTAAGAAAGAAGGTCCAATATTACGACGTTTCCAGGAATCACAAAAAACCCATCAGGCCACCTTTGCATACAGTTTTGGGCACATTGTAAGTTAACATTTGTTAGCAATATTAGTATGTTTCTTTTATTAGGACAGGTGTTGGCTGGGAATAACAAAAAAACCTGATAGAATACCCTAGTCATATTTGACTACAGTTATAAACTTGGTTCCTACTCAGTAACTTAAGAAATTAAAAACACTAAATCTAGGATTTTCTCCACTGGGACTTAATCTGGTCCAATTTACAAGTTGAGGATTTATAAAGGCTTTTCTGAAAGAAATGGGGAAATGTCGGCTACAATTTCTTACTAGAGTTGCACTGAATCTATTAACCTTGCCCAGAGAATATAATATTACAGTTATCTCATTTATAATATTGTATATGATTTATGACCGTGGCATCAAATCTCAAACTAAGGTTTGTAGTTTTACAAAAATTTACATGTCTCTTTTATATATATATATATTTTTCTCATTCAGGAAAAAAATATTAAAAAGCAATTTACAATATTTCAACTTTATGGAAAATAGAACATGTGAGGGGACCAGAGATGGGTGAAAAATTCACAAAATCTTCAGATATCAATGAATATTTGCAACTAGGCTAATGTTTCTCCTCTCTAATTAAGCAATATGAAGCATGAAGTACATTCAGTCAGTCTGAACTTATATAGATACTGAGTCTCTGGTAGAGACAAGCATAAAGGGAGAAAATTTTTTTGCAAATTGAAACACAACACTCTGAAACCACTCTGGAAACACTCTGGAAATCATTACTACCCACAGCTTTCTTCAAAGAAAAAATTCAGAAGTGGTTCACAAATTTATTAAATGTCTACCAACTGAAAAAAAGAGGGTAGAAAAAGCAGTATAGTTTGTATATGTCCTGTATGACCTAAACAATATTTTGAAGTTCCCTCTATTTTTTGTAAATTTCAAAAGCTTGAAACACCAGAGATAATTTTTAATTTTAAATTATACAGCCTTGTAATTTTCCTGTCCTTTTGATTTACCAGTTTTGTGCTTGTATTTCATTCTGTCAACCCCAAGCCACATGCAGAACCCCAATGAATCAGAACTGCTTCTGAACAGGTGTCACTGTTTCCGTACCATCTCCAGGCATAGAAAGAGAGTTCAAAAATATGCAGAGGATGATCCCCACCCTGCCAGGAATGAATATGTTGGATTCCTGTATAATACAGCCCTACAGATAACACAAAGGGTATTTTTTTAAAATGGCATGCGAGAAATACTGCTATGACAAATCTCTTAATAACAGCATGTTGTCCACTCTAACCTTATAATCAGTATAGGTGACATAGGAATTAAATACATAAAGTGACTAACCTAGTGACCTTCAATTATGGAGTGACTACACCAGTGGATCAGGGAAGAACTACAGATGTCATCTACCTATGTTTCTGTAAGGCCTTTGATACGGTCCCCCATAGCATTCTTGCTACTTAAATGGGGAGATAGGGGTTTGATGAATGGCCTGTTGGGTGGATAAGGAATTGGATGATGGCTGCCTCCAAAGAGTTTATTGTCAATGGATCAATGTCCCAGCAAAAACGATTGATGAGTGATGTCTCTCAAGGCTCCATACTGGCACCAGTACTATTTAATGTCTTCATCAGTAACACAGACAGTGGGACTGACTGATCTCTCAGTAAGTTTGCAAATGACACCAAGCTGTGTAGTGTGGTTGACATGCCTGAGGGATGGGATGCCATCCAAAAGAACCTGGGCAGGCTTGAGGAGTGGGCACATGTGAACCTCATGAAGTTTAACAAGGCCGAGTGCAAGGTCCTGCACATGGGTTGGGGGAATCTCCAGTATCAGTACAGACCGGGCAAGGAATTAACTGAGAGCAGCCCTGAGGAGAAGGCCTTGGGGATGCTGGTGGATGAAAAATTGGACATGAACAGGCAATGTGTGCTTGCAGCCCAGAAAGCCAGTCATATCCTGGGCTTCACAGAAAGCAGAGTGGTCAGCAGGTCAGGGGAGGTGATTCTGCCCTTCTACTCACTTCTGGCGGGACCCCATGTGGAATAGAGGCCAGCTCTGGAGCACCCAGCACAAGAAAGACATGGAACTGTTGGAGAGAGTCCAGAGGAGGGCCACGAAGCTGATCAGAGGGCTGGAGCACTTCTATGAGGACAGGCTGAGAGGGTTGGGGTTGTTCGGCGTGGAGAAGAGAAAGCTCCAGGAAGATCTTACTGCAGCCATTCAATACATAGAGGAGGCTTAGAAGAAAGATGGAGAGACACTTTTTACCATGGCCTGTAGTGACAGAACAAGGGGCAAAGGTTTTAAACCAAAAGAGAGTAGGTTTAGACTGAATATAAGGAAGAAATTTTTTACTGTAAGGGTGGTGGGACACTGGAACAGGTTGCCCAGAGAAACTGTGGACACCTTGTTATTGGAAATGTTCAAGGTCAGGTTGCATGGGGCTTTGAGAAACCTGTTCTAGTGAAAATGTCACTTCCCATGACAAGGGGCTTGGACTAGGTGCTTTTTAAAGGTGCCTTCCAACCCAAACAATTCTGTCATTCTATGAACTACTTCAGATTTATATAAACATTTTGGGTTTGTAACTCTGTTGCTCTGAGATGAACTATAACTGTGCAGCCACTGTTTGCATATAAGTAGTATATTGGCTGAACTACACACTCTAGCTGTTTTTTGCATTAAATCATAGTTGAAATCATGTTGTACAATTCTACTAACAGGAACCTCAGAAAAGTCTGAACTGAGAACTTGATGACTACTGCCTCTCATCTCAAGTATCAGATACTACATATCAGATAAGAACCCTCTGATGCAATGTTTAGTCCCAAAGTTGATGCAATGTTTTGTCCCAGAGTTAATACAGTGTAAGCATTCCTGTAATTCAAGGGTTACTCCACATTTCTTCAGGTGAAAATATTTTTTTTTTCTATTCAAGTTCTTGAATATATGTAGGATTGTCATAGCTTGCACTGTGTGAATAATTTAGAATTGTGAGATGCAGTAATTCGATTTACTGCAGACAGGACTAGCTTTGATTCGTGTATGTCATTTCTACTTGCAAGACTAAAGTAGTTAAAATTTGGATTGCCTTAGTTCAACTTTTCCTGCTAGCTCGATATAAACTGCTGTTTGTCAAACAGTTACAGTACCAAAAAAGGACAGAGGGGTTTTTCTTCTCTTTTAAAGGTAACAAATGCAAGAAGATTATCTCAGAGTTTGTTCGTCTGCTGGTGTATTTCTATTTCCCTTACTGAACACTTTTATATATGCAGAAACACATGCTAATGAAATACACTAGAAATAGCTGATCATTCCCGATTGCACCATCAAAAAGACAAATGTATGTGGTGATCCAACTGACTTAACTCGTTAGTTTCTCCCATTTGTTACTCTGTTTTCAGCAATACAATTCTTGCTTTGCAGTGAGACAAACTTTGGCTTTGATCTTCCTTTGAACCAACATCTACCTAACCTAAGAGTTGACATACATAAATATCATTAAGTGTATTCATAAAATGAGAAGTCAGTGAGGATAAAAAAAAGGAATGCTTATGATAGGTATCAGAACAATATCTGAAGAGATTTTCAGTCACTGACTGCCAGCTCTTGAGGTTTGTAGTATATGCAATGCCTCCAAATTATTCAAGAATTTAGCAGTCCAGGACACACAACTTCTGCTAGAAAGCACACTTGAGAGTGATAGCATGTAAGAATTTAGGTACTATTTTCTGAGACATTCTTTGCCTTAATAGTTCGTGCATAGTGACTGTGAGGGTGATGGGAGATCTGCAACAGAATTTCTCCGTGCACAGATCTGTAATGTTTTGGTTTCATCTGGTCCTGATCAAGACCTATAAGCAGCTATCAGACAAACTTGAGTCCTATAAATATGTCCGTGCTCTTCACAGGCCAATATTTTCTATTGGTCAGCCTATTATCATCAATGGTAGGAGATGAGCTTACCAATGAACACCTGGATGAAGACAAACGCAAGCAAGATGGAGATGGTGCTGGTAGAGAAAAAAGACACTTTAGCTATGAAAAAATTCCTGGTTGTCATAGATCTCCTTTCATGGGTGGACTACATCCAGCTTCAAATCTAAAAATGGTCTTAGGTTCATTCTCAACACTAGGCTTTTGCTTAGCAATATGACTTTCATGCTACCTATGATTATCTAGAAAATCAGCTCTCCCTGATGCTGTCGACCACTGTACTCAAGACTGCTGGCTGTATCTGCGCAATGGGCCAAGGGGAAAGATTTACTTGTGGTAGCATATTTGCTTTTTCATTCTTTCTCTTTCACTGAGGTTGAAGGGAATAGAGTTGAGACTTGCATCTACAACTACTTTTATTCACTCAGGCCTTATCACCACCGTCATCTTCTGCCAGCCTGTAATTTCATCTGCAATTTTGCTGAGTGATGAGCAATTAAAATACTTATTTTTTTACATACCTTTAAAATTCATAAAAGACACAAGTTATAAGTATTAGCACCTGCAATATGGAGTTATGATGACCTTGATAAAATGCTATGAAAAATGAGTGAGTAATATCTGGAGGTTGAAAGATGAATTACTAGTCAGTTGCACTCAATAAAGATAATTTAAATTCCACAGTTGTGAAAATTGAAATAAAATGTGGCAAATAATAAAGTCAGGTAATAGTTTTGATAGCTCTTACTAACTCTACATTCTCTGACTTGAAGCAGTTTATGCCAGAGGGGGGTTTTTTTGATACAGAAAAGAACCCTTATCAATAAATCAGTGTTTAATATCTCAAGAGAAAAGATTTCACAACCAACTATATATTTCACTACATAACAGACAATCTATAGAAAGGAATATAGGTCACTGGAATATATTGATACTAGCTTATCAAATGTCCTATCTTGAATGCTGTACCTTAATATAAGACCAGAAAATCCAATTATTTCAGAAATAAAAAAAAAAAAAAAACAGATGCAGGTCTATTCACTAGGTTAGCCCAATGAAAATATTACAATGTGACAGTAACAACCACAGAGGAATTAGCAATTATGTCACAAATGCTCAGACCTCCTAGTTCAAGATCACCACTGTGTTCTAGGAGGAGTGCAAACAAACTGGACAGTCACACCTCTGCCATCATTGTCTGAAAATAATACTAATAAAAACCCCTCACCATTTCACTTCAGAGGTTAAATTCTGACTAAAATTGCTGAAGACCAATGCTCACAAATACCCAAATGTCAAATTTTGGCTTTACCCGTTAGAGACATAACAGACAGCTAGGAAAGTAAATATTGGGATTTCAGCATCTTTCTCATTCACATGTGCATACAGTGAATAGGAACATGTTCCCATTAGACAGTTTGGGTTGGGGAAAAGGTAAAATTCTAATAAATATTTGAATGCAATAACCAGAAGAATTTAATTTGTATCTCTTTGACATCTTTTTTTTTTCATCCTTATGCAAAGGAGCAAGACAGTGGTTCTTACAAGCTTGCTACATTCTACACTGTGAATCTTGCAGACATGGTCATCACAACCAGGCTGCACTTTCTTATATTTGTTCCTTCTATAACTGCTGATTTTTATTATTATAAAATCCTTTATATTATTATAAAACTCTTTCTCTCCTAATTTTACCCACCAACTCTCAATAGCACACAGTAGGCATTCACATCCCACAGCTCTGGGGACCTGACTTTCAGCCCAGTAAGCACAAGGTCAGAGGTTTCGGCTCTAGTCAATGATGGGAATGAAGCTCTTTGAAAGGGCAATGTACATACTTCATTTCCTGCTCCAAACAGGAACCTAGGGAACAAGTCCTAGAGCTAGGTGGTCTGAACAACCTTGAAACATAGATTTCTCTTCTTCAGGCTTTCTCTACATTCAGGATTTAGTGTCTATACTGTTAATAAAAAGAAAACAAACAAACAAACAAACAAAACCCAAACTAAACCAAACACATATTTGCAGTTTACGGTGACCTTTGCTTCACTTGGCTTTCTTCATCTGCATAAGCTTCTGACTAATCATTCCAAGATCAAGCTTTTCCTGTCCTAATGCTATCATGACATAGTAAAATAAAATAAAAATAAAGCATTAAAACATATCAGCATCATAAAAAATAATTTTAAAAAAGTAATCATGGTTTTATTATGGTAAAGTTGAGCATCATGGGAACCGTTACTTTTGCCTGTACAAAACTCAGGGGGAAAAATATGCTTATGGATTAATGTTCCAGTATTTGAAACTGCAAAAGTCTCCCTCAGAATTGAAAGTGACTTGAAGGAAAAATGTCACTGATGTGCTATACTTGTGATAACTTGTTTTCTATAGCAATAATATACCTTATTAGAGCTGAATTTTAGAACAGCTGCTTTAGAGATAGCTCTTTTGTAATTCTGAAATTAAACACTAGAATCCCCACTACACTGAATGGCACCATTTAGGGTAATTTTTTTTGGTGAATCCACATTACAGTATTTATTATCATCATGCAGTTTGGGGATACATTAGTTCATTGTATCTTAGAACCAGACACAATGGTTCTGAGGCATTAAAAAAATAAACTACGGAGCCTCACACATGCTTTTCAGAGCTTGCCATCCACCATACTCAAAAATGTATTTAATCATAGATAGAAGAGGTGAAATGGAGTTGTAGTTTATCCGGGTTTGGATTGTCCCTACTGAATTTCCTCAAATACTTTATCTGTCTAGCCTATTTTTTCAGTATCAGCAACTATGGTCCTTCCACGCTGACCTCAGGAGATTACAACAGATTTTAGCTGGCTCTCTCACTCTTTGCCTGGTAGAAAGTACATTTACCAGCACAGATTTTCACATTCTGGCACTGTATTTAAGAATTCCATGTCTCCTTCTCACCAGCAGCCTTGTGACACTCCCTAATCCATGTTTTCCCCCTGAGCTGCACATTTTTTTATTCTGTCCGTCTTCAAATGTCAGTTCTCCAAGCCCTTTCACATCATGCTTGCTTGCTTTCAAATTACCTCCAGTTTATCAAGATCTCTTTTAAATACTTTCTTTATACCATGTGCATAAAGTATACTGTAGCAGCAAATTAAAAGAGGAATAGGAACTACAAATAGCCTTTAATGCTCATTTCTTCTCTTCCTTCTGGAGGAAGAGGGAGAAAAAGTAGATTGAAAAGGTAGCAGCCAGATTCACAACTGTTCACACATATAAAGGCAAGTTCTTACTATATATTTTACTAGAAGTCAAGCTTAGAAACCTAATAAGATGAGAGCAGGGGGCACTAATATCCCCTCTGCTCCTACTTATTGTCACCAGCCTCCAGTGCTGTGAAGCTGCAGTAGCCAGGAGCATGTGCTTTTCTTAAAATACAGTTCCAAGCTTCAAGCCCATCTTTATTGCATGTCCTGACCAAGCACAGTCTCCCCATTATGTGGCCTCCTTTAGTCACTTCACAGTGCTTGATGTGCAGGTGTCGCTGCCACGTGTTTTCTTTTATGGGGGCCCTTCCCTCCCTCCCCTCCATAAAAGACTATTTCATCCACCTACAATTAAGCAGAGATTTTCAGCATATTTTTTTCCTTTAATGTCATTTTGGACTCACAAATTAGGTGTCCCTGTGTTTATAAGCCCTGCAGAGCACACTTCCCCCCTCAGTGACAGACAAGTTCAGCCCAAAGCACAGCTGTCACTGCCAGCTTTTTGCAAAAATAAAACTGTTTCCTCTCACACTTGTTTTTTCTGTAATTGCTGTAACTATCAAATCTCACCCAAGAAATGGGAGACCAAAATTTAATTGTCATTTCAGCCTGAGGAATTTAAACCTATAGCACCCATATGCCCAGCTGACTGTCTTAATAACCAGAATATGCTGGTTTATGCTGAAAAGGATGCAAGATTCATGAAATCACAGAGAGAGGAAACACAGGAAGATGCTTCTCTCCGCAGTGCAGGGATGAAGGCAGTTTGCTAGGATGAGAATCCTGATTTTTTATCTCTCTTCCAGAAACAGATCATGATTTTGCATTAAAGAAACAGTACACAAAGCACATTGAATGTCCTGCCAGCGTTCTGTTTCCTCGCCCTGAAAAACCCTTGACCCTCTTTCTTTAAAGAAGCTGAAGGGGAAATCCATGTGGATGCTGCTGTAATACAATTTGTCTGTATGCAGAATGTGACTTTCCCCCTGAATGTCCTCACACCAGACTGGGTCAAACTTGAGCTGTTGTATTTCATTTGGGGCCCATTCTAGAAATGCTTATTGGGCAGAGTGAATGTTGAAACAAAAAGGTAACAATAGAATTTCCTTAGAATTTAAAAAGACTTAAACCTCCTGATAACATCAGTATATTTTCAGAGTAACTTCAATGAGGTTGGCCTTGTTGACAATATCAGTTACATCTGTTAAGGTCAGATACTTAAAATCAGTCCTTAGACCTTAGACTTTAGCCAGTTTCCTTAGAAAATTAGGAAAAAGTGGCAAATATATGTTTATGCATTTACAAGTGAAGGATGCAATTCCGGCCTCCAGAGCATGGAGCTCACTTAAAACTAATAAATAAATAAAGTAGGTAATCACAGGGTACGTGTTGACTTTTGTTCTTTGCTTTAAGTATATTAGTATTCAATCTCCGAAGAATCTCATTCCATGAGAATGAAGGTGTCTTATCTTAAAAAATAACAAGACTCTCCAAAATGACCATTTTGTTATGAAACGCTTAGGTAAATAAACAGAATATAAGGCAACTGATATGCATAAACTACAATGAACAACAGAAGGAATAAACTACACTCTTTTGTGTCGTCCTATGTATAACCAATAGGGAGCTGTCTGGTTACAGTAATTTTTACACTTGTTTCCACTAAATCTGAGATGTTAATGCAAAAGCTAATACTAAAAGGTATGTACCTGTGACATTCACTGGAGAACTCTAAGTCCCACAACAAAGAGATAAGTGGCACTGCTCTGTGCATATGAGACGGGAAGGGGCAAAACTGCTTGTCACAATGCTGCAAAGTGGTTATCAGAAATAATATTTTGTTCAACTTCTTATGCTTTAATAGAAAACATAATTTGATGGCAATTGCAAATATGAAATGGAGGAGGGGTTAGAAAATCTCATGACATATGCAAGCAGCTTCCTGTCACGTGTCAGAGTGTTTTAACAGAGTATTTTGCTAATTCCTTCACTCTGCCCTGAAAAGTGCAACATTGAACAAGATAGACATTACAACCAACAGGTAAGTATTTTACTGGTAGTCCTTCCAATTTACTTTACGTTTGATCACATTTTTCCCAGGGTAAAATCTCTTAACAAATACAGAATTTCTAAAGGAATGATCTGTTTGGCAAACTGCATGTCACAAAACCCCAATAAACCCAAAACTAAAACAACAAAAAAAAAATCTAAATTTTTTCAATTTTGTGAGTATCATACTTTTAAGAAGCATCTTTTTAGCTCCCTAAATTCCAAGGTGTTTTTCATAAGAACCTGAAGTGTTTTGCAGAATTACTTTTATAAAATGTTGAGCATCCATAGATTCTAACACCAACCAAAAATTTCCTTAAAAATTAAATTTAAATGATGATGCATTTTTAAAAGTTTCCTTTATTCTTCCTTTTTACAATAGAACTTCTAACCTAGAACACTAACAAATCCATAAGACAAAGGTCAGTACATGTAAATCTGTTCATGAAGCAAGAACATGTTTTACTTTACAGGTTTTAAGAAAAGTTTCGTCCACTAAAGTATCAAGAACATTTGCTAGTGAAGTCCTCTCCTGTGAATTTGGATCCAGTCTCTCTTTTAATCTTTCCTTTTTTGTGGAATGCATAATGGGTATACATCTAGCTAGCTAGCTAGCTAGCTAGCTGTCTGTCTGTCTTTCATATGTGTAAAACTGTGTGTATGTATACACATTATACACTGTATACACATTGTGTATACACCTATGTTGTTCCCCCCTAAGTACTGGGAGCCAAAATAGACACTTGAGGTGAATAGTAAAAATTTGGCAAGCAGCAATCATAAACACAAGTTAGCAGCAAGACAATATAGTACAGCAATACAACTTTCTCTGCAAAAGAGCCGGAAATTTTTGGCTATTCCCCATTTTAAAATGGCTTTCTTGAAAGTGTTCAGTATTGGAGGAGACAGCTTTCCTGCTCACACATGCTTTCCCACTCACACAAAATCTTAATCCTGGACTTTCATATAGTAAACTAACAGAACAAAACGCATTTCCTGTTTTCACCTTAAGTCCTTAGGGTTAGCATAGAAAATATACATTAATGATGCAATTTAAATAAAGTGAACACTGACATTTTCTATGACCTGGCTCATTTTTGAAGGATTCTATTAAACTTCATTACAAAAATATTAAAATAAATAAAAAAAAAAAATCATCTGTCAGGTAGCACTAAGGTTCAGATAATTTAAAAACTCTTGGTTCTGTACACTGCAGTACAGGACTATACTGGAAAACCACATATATTGGTTTAGACATCTTAAATGGCAGACATGTCATTACAATAGTACTGAATGGTGATGCATGTCATTAAAAGAAGCTGTTGCATGACATGCCTTTCAATTATTTGGATGCGCTGGAAATACCGCAGGAATTTCTTTTAAATAGTGTAAAGCTAATGGCATGCCAATCAAATTCAATAGAATGTCACAGAAATGCAGATGGCAAGGAAAAAAATGTGTAGCATTCAGTTTACTGTGTCACCTCCCTCTGCTAAAGAAGGAGCTTTTACAGGGAACATGAAAACAAGGCAAGCTGGCACTTGTATCCCACTTACATCCCCACAGTGGTCTAAATGCAAAAGAGTTTGGCATAAATCTTACTGCACTAGTTCAAAGAGAAGCAAATACTATCCTTAATAAAAGATTTAAGGTACACATTCAGCTCAGAACACACACGCTTCCAGGCTGATTGGAGGTACACAGTTTAACAGACCAGTATGCTGGGCACAGGTCTCTACAATGAAATATGTCACAAGAGGCCAAAACAGGTTTCCATGGCTTATAACTGAAAATATGTGAAATGAGGCAAGTATTGAATGGAAATGCTTTATAAAACTTACATTTGTAACAATATTGGAACTGGCGTGGAGCATTTCATAGGCTTACTGCCCGGTTGGGGTGAATGGTCCTTGGCTGCACTTCAAACCATTACTATCTTTCCAATGATCGTTAATCCTTCTTAAACCCCTTAATCATTATTTCTTCAAAACTGACATATTTTTAACTAGCAGGTTCTTCTCACAGTGAATATAATTTTCAGGTAATGGAACAAATTAGGGTATTTTAATAGGAGAGCAGAAAGCTACAAGTGAAATAAATGCATGCACTAGTCCCATGCCAAAGCCTGGAAGAAGGAAAGAATGAATGAATGATGAATAATACACAATTAGCACTTCATTTACAGTAAGAAAGCAGAAAAAAGTGTTGGGGTGGGATCACTGAAGGGCCAATGGAAGAGTTGTTTCTGCAGGAGTCCGTGTGTTACTTTCAGGCAAACTGTGTAGTCAGTAGGAATTAAATAAGTGCTTCAGAAAGATTTGGCGAATAGAAGACAGGAAAATTACAACTTCAGTGGGGTTTTTCTTTAGTGCCAGGGTGAGCAGTTTTCCCAACAGCAGGGTTCCTAATTATGATTAGCTATTTGCAATTGTGGAAGAAAAAGTGTGTTAAGTGCCTGCAATTTCATCAGGATGAGATGATGGGCTGTTGAGTTTTCTTCACAGGAAGCACTGGACCTTTGAAAGGCTTATCTTTTTCTAAGTAGGAAAGAGGCTATACATTAGAAATGTTACAGGGTAGACCTTCTTTTGAAAACTTATATCAGTAAGTTGTTGATCACACTGCACACACCCCCCCCCCGCCCCGTTCTCTACTTTATCTATTACAAATAAAATACAAACATGCAAACTCCTCAAATTAGAGCTTGCCATAATTTAATTAAAATTATTTATATGTTTTGACAGCTGATACTGGTAATAACAAAAAGAAAAACATTCCTACATTGACAGAGTAGATGTGAAAGAGGGAAAGTTGCAAACAAGTTTTCATTATGCCTCTTTCTGAGGTTCAGAGTGGAAGGTTAACTGCTGAAAAAAACCTTAATTTATAAATTTACATGTACTTGATACTTCCTCAAGAGTCTTAGCAATTTCACAATCCCTAATCTATCCTCCAGTCCCATCTCATAACAAGAAGGACAAAATATCAAAAGCAAAATACTTTTTGCTTATTCTGGTGATCTGGTAGAAAATCCACATTGCTGCAGCTGTCGTGCATCTAATTCCACATTTCTTACAGCTGTTTATGGAAAATCCTGTCTTTTTGTTTACCAGCAATGATCCTTGAATTCTTGCAAGTACTCTCAAGATACAGTAAAGCAGAATGACAGAAAAAACAAAAAATCATAAATTTTCATATTTTGTGTATAGAAAACTTGTCCACTACAAGAATGATCCATTTTTACATATGTACATGCTTGTTAAAAAATAGTAATAATCATCACTACATTAGGAATTATACCATTAGTAAAACTTCCAACATTTAATTGGCTATTATATAGTCAATTGTCACGGCTTATTTACATCCCTGCAATAAAAAAAAATGAAATTTAAGATGATCATTCAGAGCACAGTCAGCAGAAAAAAAAAATAGTAAGTATAAAAAATGAACTATCTGTGACCCAGAAAATAACCTGGTTGGCTTCTGTCAGTGACACTTAGCCCTGCATCAGGGAATAATTCTGTACCATGGCTTTATAAGATAAAAATTGTTAAGCAATGCTTTATGTATTGGCCATTATTGTTATTCTGGATCTAGACAAGCAAGAGGCTGAAAATGACAGAATCTCGTCTGATTGATTTTTCTCTCTTTAGAGTAATGCAAAGGTAACTCATTTGCCCAGAGAGAATCATCTTCGTTTCCTGATTAAAAGCAATCAGAGTTCTTTGGCTGGCAATCTGCTCTCATTTAAAAACTATCATATCAAGTGATCACTGTTAATAACTACCAATATTATACAGCTTTGAAATGAAGGTCAAAAGTTGCAGCTTGAAAGCCAAGACAGGATCATAGTTCTACTGTTGCTCATGGAAAGACCCCTTTGCTTTAATCCAAATGGTCCCTGTGACAAATGCACACAGTAGGTATTTTACTCACTCCTCACACAAACAAGACTAGCAAAAATGCTAGGGAGTGATGCGGTTTGTCAGCATTTCCATTTGCAGAATCTTGGATTATACTGCTTATGGAAGTTAACTAAATTTCATATTGTAGCTACATAGAATGCTTCACACCATATCAAGATTTGGTAAAGAAAATAACAAAATTGTGTATATACTGGGAATAAAGGCATTTCTGCCATCAAGTCCATTATGGACAAGGAAGAAGAATCACTGAAGTGCATTTGCACTGAAAATGCAAAGAATTAGCCACCAGAACCCAAAAGAACAGTGTTGAGGCACGTATACCCACATACACACACACAGTTCAACTAGTCAGACCCAGTTTTCTTTGGCAGTGGACGAGTCTAGTATCACATCAGAGACAGGCAGGTTCCACACCACCCATACACTATCCTTTTGTGGTCCGTAATATCAAGCAAGGATAGAAAGTTTTTCCCACAATGTAGAAATCATAGAACATTTTTTGTTCATTTTGTCATCAGCTGCATGTTGTAATTATGAAAGATGGATCAATGGTGAATGCCAGGAAAGGGGCCCTGTCGTTCAAGCACAAGACGCCTCACGCCTTCCCCACAACCTCTGAGCGCAGCATGCTGGCAGCTCTATTCTCTGCATTGTGCAAGAACACACTTTTCACAAAGTCACTCCCATGCTCCCCCTGCAGAGGTCCAGATACTTCTTTTAATTACAGCACAGACTTCTGATAGCACAATAGCAATCTAGGGACTGAGACCCGCAAAGAATTTTCACAATATCTCTTTTCTGCTCATATCAATGATGAGACCAACTGGTGCTTCTTTCTGTAGGAAACAGTGATTGTTATCAACACCGCTATGCAGGCAGGTGTAGGGAGACTGTTCTGTCAGCTTGGGCTTCCCCATTGCCTGTGTCTGGTGCTGGTGGTGTATTTTTTTCAAAAGGCACTCACCTTCAAGTAGCACAGCATCAGAGAGCAGGGAGTACAAAAACTGTGTCTAATAATAATAAAACAGGTGCACACACCAACACAAGACCATTTTTAAGCAACCATAATTTATGCTAAGTAGATATGTTAGTTCACAGAAAAGGCATTCAGTACTTTTTATAAAGACTGATCATAGTAATATGGTGAGGATGCACAAAGATACATTACACATAACAAAGAGCTTTAACGCCTGCCTCAGTTTCAAATCTCTGTGCAACCATAATAATGTCACTGCTGTGGCACATCCATAATTTGTAGTGCATTTTGAGATTCTCAGATGAGAGGTCCTATACAAATGGAAACTGTTACTGTCTATATAGCAGACAGATCCCAGCTCCACTGTAATATGCTCTTCTCTTCAGGGGACTCAGGCGTGTGAGATCCTAAGTACTCCCCATTGCCATTACATCTCCTTGGAGCTAAGAGCGCTCAGCATCTAGGAGGATCAAGCACAGAATTGAGTTAGGGCTTCAAACCCACAACCTTCACACGTGCAAAACTTCCATCAAGGTTTTTAATCTGTACTTTGGGCTGTGAAAGGGTGGCAGAAAGAAGTATCACAGAAACATTAGGGGAAAAAAAAAGTAAAAGACAACAAAATTGTAAAGATGTAAATTACTTAAACCATTAAAGGGGTTATTGCTGTTCAAAGACTAGATTACTGAAATTACTGTCCTCCCGTCAGACGACTAAATAATGCACCACATAAAGCAAGAGACATCGTACTGGCCATAAAAATCACATAACATCAACAAAGAAATACACTTTTATTAAATGGCACATAAAATGAAATAATAATTACATGAGCATTAAACGTAAAAAAATAAGTGAGAAATTAAAAATGTGCATGTGCATAAACTAAAACATTTGCTTTGTTTTACCAAGTGCACACACACAAAGCAGTAAATTTCTCACTAAGGGTTTTGAGTTTTTTCCCCCCTCCCCCCACTGGGAACAGCACAATTTCAAATCCTCAGTATTTCCACCTCTAATTGCTAGAAGGGTTCATTATCAGCTGTCTAAAGTGCAATACATCAACCTTGCAAAGCTGATATACAAAAGACTTTCACACATCTGATGGGCTGCTGTGCTAAATACATCTTAATTTGTGCTGCATCTGCTGTTTTCTAATTTGTTTGTCATGCTGTGAATGCTACAGACTTTGCTACAGCAGCTCCCTGATTTTTTATTTTTAAAAACACAGCAGCTACTCAGAAAAGAAATGGCTGAGTGCCACCATTGTTCCTCTGATCCATAGAATGACATCAGTTCTCTTATATTAAGCATGAAATACTCAATGATATGTTTAATATATTACATGTACATGTTACCATATGTCTCAATATACAAACTATATGTATGTATGTACTGTTACATCTTCCCTGTTAACACTCACAAGATCATAGCTCTCTTCAAACCGGTTTCTCTGCATTTAAAAGAATTCTTAATTTAAGCCACTTCATGTTCTGTGTCCCCTCAATTTTTACTGGCAATCCTTTTTTTTTTTTTTTTTTTTTTTTTTTGTCAAAAACCTGGAAGAGGAATGCTGCCAAACCCCTAATTCTTCATGATTTTTACACAAGAACGAAGGCTGGTGGCTTTTTACATATTAAAGGGCATTTGTGAGCCCATCTACAGTCCTCAGTGAAATGAGTTTGGCGTTCTCTGTTTAGTCCCTGCTGAGCTTTTCAGCAAATGGTAGAACAACATGTGTAATTCAGCAGGATTCAGAATAGATCAAAGTCTCTGTACAGAAGAAGCCTCAGCTTGAGCTGGCAGGGAAATTAAATTTCTACTCTTCCCTTCTTAAAGTGGAGAGTTTTCCCAGGTACAATGAGCACTAACACTGGGGAGAGTGTGATGAATTTTTAGCGAAGCAGCCTGTGCTTTCATTAACCTTCACAATCACAAGAATCCTACACATGCCCCTTCACCAAAAAGAAGACTGAAATACCAAGTGATATTTTGTGCACATCCTCCTGCAACTTCATGGGTTGCAAGGTTAGAAAGGTACCCACCTGGCACCATACACACATCTTCCAAGAGATCTTGATCTCTCAGAGCCCTTTCTCTTAGGAAGAGCAACCCACTGGCAATCATGTCACTACCATAATCAGCTTTCAAAGACATTTAAAAACACATCACTGCAAAGCAAAATCTTGCCGTTGTCAAATCCCCACGTGGTGTACACAAAATAAAACCCCATAACCTAAACCATAAATGTTGTTACAATAATATCCCTTACTTATTTGTTTATGTTTAGCTGTCAGTCTTCCCAGCTAGACAAGAAAATGTGTCTTGAGCACAGTAGGCAAGATATAATAAAGAGGATAACTCCCTTTGTTTCAGCACAGCCCAGGCTTTAGAGTAGCAGCTGGAACACAGATTTAGTTCTCCTGTTTTTGCAGCGTAACTCCTGATGCTCCAGACATGGAGAGCTATTTACATAATGCCAATCAGTCTCCAGTGTCAAGTCCTCACAAGAACGTGCAGCAGCTATTATGGAGGCAGGCTTTATGACTGGGGAAGCCATAGACAAATCAGCACTACCGTAAAGGAGTATGTTTACTCAATAAGGCATATTGTTCAACTAGTGTGGAAGAAAAAAAATCTCATAGAGTAACAGCATTTGTAAAGGTTAATCAATTCAGCTAATTGTAAATGCTTTCAGTTGCCAGTCCCTAAACAGTTCCTTTTCTTTGTAGCTGGGAATACACTGTGGGATGTAGCAATACTAAGCTGGAAAGAAGGGAAGGGAAGGGAAGGGAAGGGAAGGGAAGGGAAGGGAAGGGAAGGGAAGGGAAGGGAAGGGAAGGGAAGGAAAGGAAAGGAAAGGAAAGGAAAGGAAAGGAAAGGAAAGGAAAGGAAAGGAAAGGAAAGGAAAGGAAAGGAAAGGAAAGGAAAGGAAAGGAAAGGAAAGGAAAGGAAAGGAAAGGAAAGGAAAGGAAAGGAAAGGAAAGGAAAGGAAAGGAAAGGAAAGGAAAGGAAAGGAAAGGAAAGGAAAGGAAAGGAAAGGAAAGGAAAGGAAAGGAAAGGAAAGGAAAGGAAAGGAAAGGAAAGGAAAGGAAAGGAAAGGAGTCAAATTTCTCATTACTCTCTGTGCTGTACTATGCCTCTGTCTGTAACATCAATATATTTACCACAGGGAGATAATCTTTTCTTTGTGCTAGTGCTGCCTTACCTCCTTCATTACACACAAAACAAAGGAAGAGGTCTATGCTTCGTGGTCCAGGTAGATGAAAAGGAAATCAAGGTATTGATGTTTTTGTTCAGTTCTTTAAATGCCACGTGTATGACTAATCAGTGGAGTAGTTATTGCAGTGCTCTTTATTTCACGGCCATAAGGAAAGATTTTTTTTGTTCCCAAATAATTGTTTCCTGTAGAAAAAAAAGGACAATCAACGTGTTTCTTTGTGTCTGAGAACTAAACACAGACCCACACAACAATAAAGGAATAGAGCCTGATATCAAATTTTGTCTCTAGACTAATTTAAAATCAGCCTGTGAAGTCAGGTTGATGGTCTCTGACACTTGTGAGCTGTGTATTTGTTTGTTAGTTCTGAAAGTGCTTAGAGTTTTCCAAGGTGATACCTGCTCTGTCTTCAATGTACATCCTACTCCCACTTCTGTATCCGGAGTTTGAAATACAAAAAGCTTTCCTTATGACACTCACATCAGTGTGCCCTTCAAATAGTGGCCAACCTATCACATGAGCTTGAAAGCACTGTTTATTTTTGTCCCTGGTGTACTTCTGGTGTTTGCAGCAACTGAAAGACACTAGCACCTTTTAATTGTACTTTTGCAAAGTCAGCCAGAGGTCAGAGACTTCAGGTCTTCACAGAATCAATCAATATTGATTAAAGGTCAAAACAAGTACTGAAAATACAGCATGCACTCCCACCAAACAAAGCATCATCCTTCCAGTAGCAAAAAGAAAAAGAGAACAGAGGGAGAAATAGCGGCTTGTCTCATCCCTTTCTGCCTTCTGAGCCCCAGCTGCCAACACCCTCCTTGTCCTCTCCGTGCCCCTGCCAGCTCCTCCTGGCTCACTACAGCCAACTGAGCTCACCCTCTGCTTGGATACCCCTTGAGAAGAAAGGTCTGGATATTTTTTTCTTGTTGAGTATTTGAAAAATCTTAATGCAGGCTGCGCTTGTCAAAAGTCTGCCTGGACCAGGCTCTGAGGATCGGTAACAAGGATATACGCAGGAAAAATACATATTCATGCAAGGTAATTCAGCTAAGGCTATCACATAAGTGTTCCTACTTCGCTAAGTATTTCATATGAAACTGATAGCTATATGATTGGTTTGGTTGTTTACAAGTAGATGGTCTGGTATTTCGCCTCTCTTGTTTTCTTTAGCTTATGGGAAGGTCTGTTCCTAGCAGGCATATCATTAATATGTCAAAATTCAAGGAAAATTATTAAAATGAAAAGGTGTTACATCAACTGAGGAAACAGCTGAAGTACAAATTTCATTACCATAATGGCAATTACATTTTTAATTTGCTGTGTTTAATGAGTTTGTATCTTTGCTCCCACTTTCTAGTAGAAAAATGTGATAAAATGCTGGGTTGGGATGGAATAAAAGCAAGAAACACAGCTTTGGAAAGTGTGTTTTATTAGGCAGAAATGCTCTTCTTAGAACTGTTGTTTCAGAAATAAGTTCATAAAGCGTTTGTTTATGTTACACAAATAATTGCAACTTAAGAGTGTCACACAGCTTTACAACACAAGGAACATCAAGGAAAAAAACGTGCATCTGTGTTATCATTTCAGTATCAGCTTAGATGTTGAACAGCCTAAGAGATCCTGCGTTTGCCAGCTGTGCTCTTCCTAAACCACACTGATCCCTTTCTTCTGTCACTATCATCTTGACATAACCTTCAGAATGGTGCTGTCATAACTTTAAGGAGATCCTCCTGGCCACATTTAGGCATCTGCTATAAGTTTTGAAGTGCTATTAACTCACCTTTCACACAGTAAAGAAAAATTGAACCCTATTACTCTGTGAGGTTTGGCAGTTTATTTCTTCTTCGCCTCATCCTTGTATTCTCCACCACTACCATATTGCTACCTATTACACCTTCTCCTCTTCCCCCTCTCTTCCCCTCCTCCCCCCTTCTTCCTTTTTTTAAAGAAACAGTTTAATTTTCTTTCCAGATGGTAAACTTTTACATCAGTTTAATAATCTCTTGAAGGTATACTGGAGTATTGCTCAACTCACTTCTAAATTGAAGTACTTATTAAAAAACTTTGAAGCACTTTAACAATTTTGAATCACTCTGCACATAGCAATTTAAAATTATTGGAGCAGTTTTATAAGCACTTGAATTTGGAGGTGATCAGAGACCTGAAAATGTGCAATATAGAGTAATTTAAAATTATTAGAGTACTTCACATTTTTTATAAGCTCTTCAGTTTGGAAGTGATCAGGTTCTGACTTGTAAGCTTACACATTGTAATGCGAGTGCTCCTCATTCTTCAAGAGATACAGCCTATAAAATCAAACTACTTCAATAACTGTAAATTGCTATGCATAAAGCATGTTCAGAAACCTAACTTCACTTCTTAAATTAAAAATATTTTTCACTCCAAATCTGTAAAAAGGCTCTTAAGTGACACAACAGCAATTTACCCTTTTGGAGAAGGTTGTTTGAAGTTCTCCCAGGATAAAAACAAATCAAAAAATCTATGTAAAAAATACTTTAAAAGGTTATATAAGAATATTTTCTATGAAACTGTATTAAGAATCTTCAACAAGGTTCAAAATCAGACTTCCCCATGAACACATATATTGTTCTATACACCTTAATTTAATTAATAAGAATTTGTAAGATCAAACATCCTATACAAAACCAAGTGAGAATCATATAGCAATAATGTTGCATATTTGCATGTTGTTCATACTAGTGATTAAAAGTAATCCCACTGGATATTTTTACAACTTCTAGTCTTTCAGTCAAAAAAAAAAAGTAGTTTTGTACTTGTTTAGGATAGCATTTCACAGTCTCCTCTATCAATCATAGCAGCATCTTGTCTGGAGAACAGTCTCAAAACAAAAGCCCCACAAGAATTCAGATTAGACATAAGGGAGGATCACTCTGTAGGCATTGTTGCATATGTGTAACACAAACATATAAAATATACTTTATACAAAAAAAGTTCTTTCAGGTATTTCGAGGGAGGCAGTTCAGTTTGGTTTTTTACCAATGGAAAACTTCAAAAAATAAGTATAAGTACAGCATAGAAAACAGAAAATCTGGACTTGCTAACACAACTGGAAACAATGAAAATTTAACATTAGCTGAGAAAGAGCTGAATTTCTCTAGCCATAGAGTGTGCCTATCAGAGGAAAGCAAATAAGGGCACAATGAAGCAAGTAATGCCAAGTGGTTTTCCATGAAATAAAATATCTCTAAGAGTTCAGCAAAAGGGCAACAGTAGCAAGACTACAGTGCTCTCTGGTAGATGAAAGCATTAGACTTTTTGAGTCAGATTTAAGAGAGCATGTATTTGTGTTTCTTTTTTGTGACTTGTGTTCCTCTCTATATTAAAACTGTAAGAATAAAATGCTGGGTTGATTTCTCCCATGAAGACCAAGATTTCAGGCAGGCAGATGGGATTGAATACCAATCCCACAATAGCATCATAATTAATTTTCATATATCAGCAATAAATACTGTATCTATGGCAATCCTTAGTGATTCAATATTTATAAAATTTGAAGCAATGATTTAACATACATTGTTTGAATATCAGGGCTGCAAAACATGAAAATCTTGTGAAATCTTTTAAAGAACCTCTTTTACCCATTAAATAATGAGAAAGCACAGAGGGATAAACCAACTGGTCAGGCAAGTTGTGTTTCTGAGAGAAGGCTGTTTGGGTTAGATGCATGAATTTAATACAATTGTTAACTTGTTTCCTGACTTCTAGAAACAGAAGTTGCTTGACAGTGTAACCTAACTCAGAGGTTTGGAGCTGACACTGAAAAAAACATGTAGTAAAGACCCAGAGAACTGTATAATACATGATACTAGGGCATAAGCTATTTGTCAGGTAAGTTTCTTCCTCTATTATTTTCACACAATAATTGTGCCCCAAATTACAAGAAATTATAGCCCTTCCTATGAAAATCCTCATGTCACTGGATATATATATTTGTTCACGTAATGCATTCCTCTCAGACTCCTGTGGAGCCCTTAGTCTTTTTGATTTCATGTACTATAGAATTACGCAAGTTAATGCACTATATTTCACTAAAGCTCTGTATAAAAAGTGTTATCATTTATTGGTTTAAAATTCTAGTCTTGTACAAATCATTGAAACAGTAGCTTTCCTTTTGTACAGGGTCAAGCTTCTTTAATATTAAAAAGTCAAACCACTTTTCAACCTCTTTTCATCTACAGTTCAGCCTGGACTAAATGTCCCCTTTCTTCTTTTGTTCCCACAGATGCAACTTCAAAGAGCACTTGAGAAAAACTTTGGCAGGGTTTGTATTTTTCTAGACATATTTTTGGGACCTCCCTTTTAATTTTTCTGCACATCTCTGATAGCAATACGTATCAGAGCTCTTCACCAAAAGACATTAGAAACTTCTTTAGAGGACTCATATTGTTTGTTAATTCAGAAGGTATATCACCGAGCAGTTCTCTCAGTCCCCACACTAGTAGCTATCAGCTGTTATGAGCGTAAAACTTCAATTGGCTATCCTCTGCAATACATAGAAGTCCATGAACCAACACTACATTGTAGCTCCTGGAGTCACCTGTGGAAAATGTACTTCTTTGCTATCAGATGAGTCCCAATTACAATAGTTTGTTTATCTGTTACATTTTGTACCCTTAACCCTCATTTTAATCCTTTTCTCAGTAAATCAGAGATGTACTCCTTTGCTCTGTGATGTTTCTACGTAATTCCATCTAATTTTGGATTTTGGCTTTGATGTCTTCAGTGCATATGCATGCACATATTCCATTTGGACAGCAGCATGCCGAGCAGTAAACTGGATGTAATCTAGCTCCACTCTTCAAGATAAAATTAAACGGATGATTTTACTCTCATTGAGTTTACATTTGATCAGTTCATGTTCTGCTGTTCAACCAGGAGCTATGGTTATTCTTGTTTCCCTAACACATTTTACTGACTGCAGTCCACTAAAAATTCTCCCCCTCATCAGCAAATAGAGCCAAGCTCCCTTGTGGTTATACACAGTGTTGTCAGCCTTTTCTCAGCTGTTTCACTTTACAAGATCACTTGTCTCTGGTAATACATATATAATTCACGTATGAACTGGAATAGTTCCCCGAAAGCCATTCATCCCCAGAGGAAACTGCTCTTTAATTGTTTGTTATGCCCTCTCAGCAGGGAGGCTGACTTACATCATACATGTGCATCATTTTATTTAAATGACATCCTACCTTGCTACGGAAGCTGCCAGAGCTATTTGATCTTCTTCCACTACGGCTGCCAACTACAGGAAGTCCCCCGAGAACAAAGCAGCAGATGAAAAAGAAGTACTGCTGCTTCAGGCAAGCTCTTTTAGCCAGAGCTGTACCAGCAGCAGCATGCAGCAGGAAAAAAATATATGCTTTGAAAGTAATTACAGTGGGCTGTATCCACCTATCTTTATTTAAGGTACACCTCTTAGGATCGATTTCCTTCCCTTGGCAAGAGGAATTGCAAAACAGTACCAGCCTAAACCACCAAGCATTAAACACAACCCAGAAAAAGAAGCCTCTCTCCCATCCTCTGCCATCCTCTCTGCAAGGATCACACCTTGCGATAAATGCTGGAAGGCTGATGTCCTGCGGCAGCGCGTCTCCCAGCTGCGCTAGTGGTCACTTGGCCCTTCCTGGCCTGACTCTCTCTCCTCAGTCCCCTTGCCAGGTCACTTGCAAGACACCCTGGGTTGCACTGGGATTCCTTTCCAGCAGGACTCAGGGTCAGCAGCACCAATGCGTTGCTTTAATGGGCACCAGCAAGAAGAGGGATGGAGCTCAGCACTGCATGCGAGAATAACATCTCGCACAGCAATGCAGAAGCACAGGCTGAACAAAATTAGCCGTTTTGCTTGACAGATGTTTACACGAACCTTCTCTTCACTTTTAATATTTGGGAAATTGTTGCCTGAGGTTTGCTTTTATTTCCAAGTTCAAATGAAGCGTTAAAAAATATCCCCACAAAGGAAAGCAGAATTGCTGAGTTTCACTGGGTTTTGAATTCTAAGCTTCAAAATCACCCCCAGGTTTCTCAAAATCTTTATGAAAAGAAGCGGGTGGGGGGGAAAAAAACCACACCACAACACCCCACCCTTTCACTGAACCTGGGCTGAGTTTCAAATCTGTAATGAAACACAAAACTAGTCAATGTTTAGGTTGTTTAAGGTTTCATAATAAGTTATAGTTAGAGACTTAGATTCAACCCTAAAATAATGAGTGAGCATGTTGGTTTACATTGTACCTCTCTATTGCTTCTGATGATAAAACTCACAATTATGAGAAATATAATGGAATTTTTATTTCAGATTTTTCCCATCCCCAAAAATATTGCCTACATTATGGAGTCTGAAAAGAAAAATACATGGTTTTGGCATAAGGTTTAAAGGACATGCACTGCAGATTCTTGAGCAGGATTACTAAGCAAGCAAAGTGCTCATCTTCAGGGTCCAAATCAGGTTTTAATGGCTGGAGGAAATACCAGAACAGAAATTTGGGAGTGTAGTTTTATGCTTTCTCATGCTGTGCAGACATTCTCAGTAAAGGTCAGAGCTGTTTATCTCCATCTCCCATTTCAGCATTGATTGTAAGAACTCCGTGCAGACAGCAGCACAGCTCAGCACAATCCTGCTAGGGAGAAAGCTGGCAAGGGTACTGGGTTTTTTAAGTGGCTGTTACCAAACCACACTGTTAGCACCTGCTGCCACTGCATCTTATCCAAGAGCAGCTCTGGCTCATTGGCTTTCCACCGCTTCGACTAGAAGCGCCAACAAATGTGGCATGGATGACATGCCTCAGCAGCAGCTGGAGAGGACCTCAGAGGAGAATCTGGACAAACCTGATTCACATCAGGGTAACCAATTCAGAAAGCCAGAACCCCCCTCAGCGACGTGAAAGAAAGCGTACATGTGTCAGGTAACTCATTCTTGCATCCCCTCCAATTTTATGAAAGGATCAGATACATCTCGTATATTTATACATCCATTTCTTTCTTTGCAGACCAGTGACAGCCCACAGAGCTCTGCACAGATTTGCCAAAAATAATTACTCTGGCCACTTAGCAAAGCAGAAGATCCATCATCCAGAAATCTATTGCCTAGCAACAGTTCACTTACCCTTCCTTCCTTGCAATGAGCAAACCTTGCCTGCCCTCCCTGCTGCCCTCTTGTTTTTATTGGCTTTCTGGCTGCTGGCAGAAACAACCGCTCACCTGAGCAAGGTTCAACTTTACGTCCAGCCCCACTGGGTGTAAAGCCCTCCTGACAGGAGGGCTGTCTCTGCTGTTTAGGTCCAAGTACATGTGAGAAGACGTGTAGTGTAGTTCAAGAAAACACTGGCTTTCAAGAAAAGGTGCAATTTCTGCCTTTGATAAAATAGTCTCACACTACACCTAGATCAAACCCACTTCAAATAAGATCACCAATGTGGCAGCTCTGGGCAAACCATGATCTGGCGTGGTGGGGGGTGGAGAGAAGAGGAAGAAACAAAACCAGTCACAGCAGACAAGGAGTTGTAGCAGCACTACCCATAGCCACAGGACACCTAATTTTCCTCAAAGGTTTTTCACTAGCCTATATTTTATTATTACTGTAATGTCATAGAATTGTAAACTACTTTCTAACTTTCATATGAAATTATATAGGCAGAGATTTATGGAAAAAGAACTATACTGTTCCCTCTTCCCCCGTGGAAGCCTTCCTGCTCCATCCATCCCACCCCCCATCCCTACCCCCCCTTCCCGGACAGGCAGCACCATTTGGTTTTTAGCTGATTGTCAGCAGTACAGTGTTTTTTTCTTATTTTTCTCAAAGCAGTATTTTGGACAATTGCTAACAAACAACTTTGTGCAACATTCTGGGAATATTTTGGTTATCTTAAAGAAATACTGAGATTAAATTAACATGACACAACTTTTGCCCTCTGCTATACCACCCACCTCTCCACACCATGTTGCGCTAGGGGAGCCTCAGACCTGACAGCTGCCCTTACTCTCAGTAGGAGCACAGCTGTTAAGTACCAGCTCTTCCAGAGCTGTATGCACATAAGTGACAATTATCTAAAATGATATAAATACCCTGTATTCTCCCTATGGCACATCTGTGCTGTTTCACAGTATAAAACTTACATATAGACTGTAGCTATATTTGTCACTGCCTGGCATGCATATAATAATAGGCACATTTTAAAAGTTATTTCAGGTTTAAAAATGTCTAAAAGTCCTCATTCGAAAATTTTTTCTCAGCTAGTCAGAAATAACTTTAAAAAAATCCCACCATAAATACATAGATGTTGATACATACCTTTTGAACTGTGCCCAACACCTAATGTCCATCACCCAAAACACAAGATACTAGCAATCAATCTTTGTTTGAAGAACTGATAGATGCCAGTCCAAAATATACAACTTTGAGATGAGATTTTTGACTTGGATTGTCTTTGATTAATTTAATACCTAAAGCCCAGATCATCCAGTAAACAAAGAAAATAAAGGGGGAAAATAATAATATTCTATATATTAACATTTCACTATTCTGATTAATGGACTGTTCTTTGAATAACAGCACAGTGCCCTTATAACCATTTGCTATTATGTTTTATTCTATGTTCACATCTTTTGGAAATTGTTTCAAATTTTTGGAGAGGTTATCTACTCATTTCAGTATAGTTTTTACTTTATGGCTTGTCATAAAATGTTTCAGTCTGAAATAAAATATCTCTCCCTAGCACTCTTGTCCCTGTCTATTTGGCAATGATTTTATCTTTTGTTTTAAACACTGCAAAAACTAACACTGTGTCCGTGTTCATGTGCCAGCATCCTTATTATTTCAGCTGCAGTATGAACAGCTTGGGGAATAATGTCTGGTGGTTAGCTACTGCTGAAGAACCTGGAAATTAAAAAGAAGAATACTTGCTCCTGAATAAGTCTTGCCATTATAGGGAACCTGATTTTTTTTTTTTCTTTTTTTTTTTAATCTTCAACAGGAAAATGGCAGTTCATTGATGAAACAGATACAGAAAATCCCTAGAAGAGTCTCTGACAAGTTATAGACAAATCAGTAGATGTTAATTTCAGGTCCTAAATTTTTACTTTTTCTGATTCTAAATTATTTGGCACATGCATTGAAGACACGAACTTATATAAAAAAAAAAAAAAAACACCACAAAAAAAAACCCCACAAACAAACAAAAAACCCCACAGATGTATAAAATATAAAGGCAAATACTTCTAAGATTCTGTATAGTTTTTCAGTTGAATTACTTGTAAAATAATACTTTTGGTAATAGGCATCTAGTCACAGATTTAAAGATGCCTTCTTAAATGTAATTTGATTGCTACAGAAATGTCGATAGTGTATGTATCATGTGTTACACTTTTACAAATACAAATGCACATTATAATCCATTGATTATCTTAGATGTTAGTAACATCAGGCTTGATCCAGCACCTCTGAAATGTATGGGAACTTTAATATTGATCATTACAGAAGCAGAACACACAGATACTACTAAGCCAATGTTCAGACAGGAGGTCTGAAACACATTTTGAACACAATACCATACAGAAAAAAAGTTGAAGTCAAAGAAGTGAGGTTTAGAATGTTCAGAATGAAAAATAAACAGAGCAGAGGACATAGATGCAAAATGCAGAGTATAGATGGGGCAAACTGAGGATGACTATTGGCGGGAACAAATATTTTTTCCCAAAGTTCTCCATTACAGGGCATTCTGATGTACAGGATGTGTAGTAGCAAAAGTAACCAAAACACAGATTATGCAATACTTAAAACCAAATACTCTTTTGATGGCACAAAACAAAACACAGATGGTTTCTGTTTCTCTACTTCATTTTCCTCTCTAATTGCATGTACCCTCTAGATTTAGGACAAAGATCACTAAGGGATTCAGGATACTTTCTTTTCCACTAGCATAGCTTCCCCTGTAAAAAAGCAGTCTCTTCTCAATATTGCTGGTGGTTGTTTGCTGCCATATCAAACTGTATTTCATTTTTTCTGTTTTTCAGGCTGAGAGAGTCTCTTTCACTGATAAACTTCAAATTCACCTGAATCCACAGTCAGCTTCATCATCATCAAGTAATCAAAGTCTCATTTTGATTGATTTCTTACTGAGTTACTACCCAAAGAGTTCAGATCTGGAGAAAAAAATATAGTGTGCCTTAAGTAGCAGAATTTTTTTTATTCAGTGCTGTTCCACTGAGCCAGATCTTGATAACCCTGTTAAGTATCATATTACCCTATGTTCAAATATTTTCATTATTAACCTATATTGCTTTTATTTTTTACTTAAAGACTTCAACCTCAGAACCCAGACTTTGCTAGGCTTAAAAACAGTGCCAGAAGTGCAGAAGTGTCCCGACTGTTACAAAGCTCTGTAGCAACACCTACAACAAGCACTGGCAGAAACTGACCTATTCATGCCACTGGGGAGAACTAATTTGCACATGAGCTGATAGAGCAAAAAAAGAGACTTGTTTGGTCTCTGTAAGGGCTACCAGCGTCACTGGTCCTGGTACCACTCAACAGTGGAAAAGTATTTGAAAATGTTCAGCCTAAGCAAAGCCTGTTTGAGCTAAGCATATCCATACCCGCCTCAGTGAATTGTTTAACTGCTTGTTCTTGCTCTTTGTTGCAGTCACAGACTGTACATGAACAGCTGCTGATTTTGTTCATTTTCAAAAATTTTTATAACACAAACAACCTTCGGCTTATTGTATTAAGTAAGCTTTTGTTTTGAGCTTCATACTTGCTTATAATAGTAATGAGTCCACGCAGTGATGAGAAGCATCAGTGAAGAGAGAAAAGAGCCTGCCAAAAATAAGAGGCTTAGGCCATATGGAGACATCGAGGGATATCTCTGATGTGGATGCTGCCAGCATTGCTTCTTCCTCACTGCTTGGCATTTCTGCAAACCACCTTATACTTCTGAAACTCTCCCAGGCTTTCCTGTGTAGCACAGGGAACTATTCTCCAGTAAATGAGACATCACTGAGCTCCATCTTTTCCAAAATGCCTGGAGAGCTCAATGAAAAATAAAAAAGCAGACCTAGGGTATTCCCACAACTGCCAACCTGTCAGTTCTCATGGCAGACACAGATACCTGCATAGCTTCTCTGAAATTAATGGGATAGGAGGGAAGGGGAACACATGAGATAGATAGGGGTAAGTGGATACAGCACAGCTGAGAAATCAGGGCAGAATTATGATCATAGCAAGTTCTTCCTGCAAGAAAGTCAGTGCTTTTGTCATGCCTGAGGCTGGGCATTTAAATCCTTGCTCATTTGGCATCTGTGCCCTAATTAAAAGTTATGACCAACTTGTGAACAGCCATAATGCTATACCAACAAATGGATATAGATGAGCAACTGAGAAATTGTGTATGGAAGAGAACCGAGTAGAGGAGTTCCAAATATAAATGTCCAGACAGCTATCCATTCCCATCTGATTTCCTGTGGGTAAAGCGACATGCCACTGCTAATCCAGGTCTTGGAAACGTTAGCTTAGAAACATAAAATAGTATGTCCACAGCTGCACGGCTCTTTTCGTCCTTGGTGAGTTGAGCAGATGGGTGTGGGAAATACCTCCCACACTAATTTTACATCTGAGTGCTAGTCTCCCATAGAACTGAACAATACCAAGTTGTGCACCCCAGGTGGCTTTTGGTTTAATTAGTTGGCAAAGAACAGTACAAATTCTGTGAGCTGATGTGTTTATGATGGGCACAACATTTTACTTGAATCGATTTTTGACAATTGATTAAATGCCAAAAGATCAAAAGTTCATTTTGTAAAGTATCATATTTGTTAAAAAAAAAAAAAAAAATAAAATAAAAAAATTCTTACCCACTTGCTTGCTATATAGTCCTGACTCCTACAGAGCCTGTAAATGCTCACTGCTTACATATGCATTATTGCTTACAGTAATGCTACTGACATCATTATTTAATATTCACACTAAAATACTACTGCTAGGATACAATTCCTATTGCTAAAAGTGCTGTACAAATGTATTGAAATGACCTGTTTCACCCTTTGTGAATGGACCATAGAAATGGGGGAGCTGGGAGATATCTCCATTGATAGATTAACTACACAACATTTAGCAGCTCACCACCTTTGTGTAGATAGACACATCATGACTGATAATTTTTTCAAGGAGTAACTTGCAAACATGTTAGAATAAAGTGAAGAAAGAGCATTTCAGGAGAAATGTGTATTTGCAGCCCAGCAGTTGGAAATAATTCCAGCACATGAATGCTGTTATTTTCAGCATTATAACAGCTAGTTACAGCAGCCCATCCAGAAATATCTTTTATATAAATTCTCCCCACAGTACAGAGGAAATTAAATCAAGGCATTAGGAACAGCCTTTCACATTTTTGCAAAGTAAAACTTTGCTTTTGCATTTGAACAGGGAAATTAAAGTTGTAATAAAAATTGTGTACACCTCATTTTCTATAACAGAGGAATATAGGAGTCTACCTGAATGTAGTCTGACTAACATAAAAACTAACAAACTTGAAATGCTCCTTTTCTTTAGCTTCTCAAAAGCACTTAGCTATTTACTGTAATATTTTTTGTATTCAAGCATGGTCAAAGGATGCCACACATGGTTTAGTATTCTTTGCCTGGGATGCAACAGTAACCTGGAGGCAGAGGAAGAAGACGACCATGGAGAGACTTGGTGAACAACATCTGGAAACAGTCTTTCTGTCTCCATTAGCCACAGAGCATCCTCTCTAAACACTGGAATAGCAAACAAAAGTCTAAGTCCTGACTGTGAGCAAGTGATTTAATACTTCTTCCATTTTATTCTTTCAAATTCAGCAGTTTCAGCTCTTTTAAGGATTTTTTTTTTTCTCTCAGGTGATCAGCAAGCTTTCATTTGTGGTTAAATGCCTATGGAACAGGAGGGTCACCATGAATTAAAACATCTCTTCGGTGAACTTCTGCACACCTGCATGAAGATAATTAGATTAATTTTCCTAAGCTCTAGTCTAGATGACATACACTGTAACAAGGACATCTGCAGGCAAGAAGGTCTTCTTCCTTGTGGAGGAAGAGTTTTTCTGCAAATCTGCTTTCCAACCAGAAAGTAGAAAAACAGGCAAGCCCACGTACAAGCGCATTGGGATTGTCACTGCAGCCAGCAGCAGAGGCAGCCACTAACCTCTCCAAGGTGTGTAAGACATAATTTGTCAACATTTAAACACTATTTTGAGACATGTAAATTGATGCAGAAATGTAAAGTAACATATTTTGCTTTACAGTTTTCTGGTTTTGCCTTTTGGTTTACATTTCGCTAGGGTGACATTCTTTTCCTGGGAAATTCATTTCTTCACATTCAACTGCAACTCCTGAAGAAAGGAGGAAAGCCTGTTTCTGTGCAACCCCTCAATGCAGGGCTCCTGACTGCCATACATCTGTCAGCTCATTGCAGAATTATTC
Organism: Balearica regulorum gibbericeps; assembly: GCF_011004875.1. Lineage (NCBI taxonomy): Eukaryota > Metazoa > Chordata > Aves > Gruiformes > Gruidae > Balearica > Balearica regulorum. Next base: position 22,157,448 of record NC_046220.1, read on the forward strand.
CATGGAATCACAGAACCATAGAATACCAGGTTGGAAGAGACCTCAGGGATCATCTGGTCCACTTTCTTGGCAAAAGCTCCATCTAGACAAAAGTACCATCTAGAAAGTTGGCTCAGCAACCTGTCCAGCTGAATCTTAAAAGTTTCCAATGTTGCAGAATCCACCACTTCCCTGAGGAGATTATTCCAATGGCTAATTGTTCTCATTGTGAAAAATTTTTGTGTCCAACCGGAATCTCCCTTGGAATAATTTGCATGCATTAGCCCTCATCTTTTCCATATGACTCCTTGTAAACAGGGACTCTTCATCTTCCTTGTAGCCACCCTTTAAGTACTGGAACATGGTGATGAGATCTCCCCTAAACCTTCTTTTCTCAAGGCTGGAAAAGCCCAATTCTGCCAGCCTGTCCTCACCTGGTAGGCTTCCCAGTCCTTTGATCATCCTGGTGGCCCACCTCTGGACCCTCTCCAGCCTGTCTACATCTTTTTTGTATAGCAGGGACCAAAACTGAATGCAGTATTCCAGGTATGGCCTGACAAACACTGAGTAGGTGGGATAATGACTTCTTTATTGCTGCTGGTGATGCAGCACATGGTTCACTCGTATTGAGTTGTTAATAAACAAACACTGCTCTAAACACCAGATCTGAGGAATTTTCCCTAAAAGACTGTGACACTTTGCAGTGAGGTATCAAGGGATACACTGTCAGCTGATATACAAATGAGCCAGTAAGCAGTGCCAGTGCCTGGTACATGGACTATGGAGTCCCTGTTGGTTAGCTAACTTTTAGACTCATTTCAAAACACAAACTACTAATGTCTGTATTTCCACACATAATGAGATCTCCCCCACAGGCGCAACATGAGGAGATGAAGTATTTTCTCAGCTAAAGAGTACAATACATAAGCATGGAGAGGTAGCAAGTTGACAATATATTGCTATCCTATTTTGATTCAATTCTAAGTACTAATCATTAAAACATTAATGAGATGTTAAAGCACTGAAAGGGTGTTCTGTAAGGATGTTCATCAGACCTACAAAGTATTAAGGGCCCATGGACATAGGAAAGGAGGGACGTTGGAGGGTGTTACTGATTTTTACTGCTTGTCTTGTGGGTTGACTAGTTGTTTCTTTCATTACCGCACAAGTTATGGAGGAAAAAAATATTCATCACTTCCTGTGCAGAAGTCTGAAGGATCCCAGAAAAAAGTATGCCAAACTGTAACCTGGTCCAAATATTTATATATTCAGGAAACATTAGTCTTCAGATGCACACTACAGAGTCTGTTCAGATGCTTGCTTTGGCAGCAATGAGTTGCATGCTGTAATTTCTCATTAGCAACAAAGTTCTGAACTACAGTCTAGCTCAAGAAAACTGTAAATAAATTTTACATTAGACATTTTGTTCCTCAATTATTTTCACATGTTCCTAATAAAGCTTCCTGCTATAAGGACTGTTGGACAGGAATATGTCCAAGAAAAGAGAATGTGCTCTTACCTTATTTTCCATACAAAAGGAATGATCATATCTAATTGCAGCTGTAATGACCAATGATGATTTAAAAAGAATATTATGCTATGTAATTTGAGTGACAGTTTGCCATTATGAGTGAGACAGTTAAAAATACTTTTTGACAGTTCAGTAAGGCTGAAACTTTAGATTTTTAAAGAGCAGTTTTACAAATTCTCCATTTTTACTATGCTAATACTGACAAATATAGTTGGTGATGGTTATCATCCATTCTGTTATATATTTCATTGCTGAATTTCTACCAGAAACATTTAGCCACTTAGGGATTATGAGTGGATTGGAAGAATGGAGACAGAGTTTAGATTCCTACCATTTCCCACATTCCTGTCCTAACTCATGCTTTTGACCACTTCTAACCTCTACTAGGTTAGTGAGATAATTGTTTTGGACTCTTGATATTTCAACTTTTCATAGAAACACAAGTTCAAGTTAAATAAAATAGCTCTCAAAAATTATTTCAACAGGGTTGACTTTCTCATTCTTTCTTGATCACAGTATTGTGTTTTATGACATCTTTTCTGCAACAGTTTTCCCAATTTATTGGTTAGGCAGAGAAAAAAATAGTCATTATTAATATATTAACATAGCCTTACTACTATGATCTTCACCATGAATATCTACCTCCCTCAACCCAAGACCTCTGAGACCTATCCATTTGTCAAGTGGTTGCCCCTTACAGCCCCCCAGTCAGTCAAGCTACTCTCTGTTGCTTTCTTGTTTCTTTTTAAACATCTTCTCTCCTAAGCCACCTGGAAAAAACCCCCACCAAAACCAAACAAATATACCCCCCAAAAAACCCACTACCACACTTTAAACCCAGTTTTACACTCTTAAATGCCTCTATGAAACCTGCTTCTGTTACTAAGATTACCAATCACTCCTGGCTGGCAAAGGAAGGCAAGGAACGATTTGACATTAAGACTTCTATGCTGACCTCTTCTTGGTGCTTATTTGATCAGATTCTCTTTCTATTCTGCATCAGTTTCCTCTTATATGCCACACCTCTCACTATGAATTTGAGGCGAAGAATACGTATAATAAACTTCAAGATTCATTGGTACTGCTGTAATTGAAATTAAGGATGCTTTAGATAAATATATGCAGCTGGAATTTCTTCTCTCAGCATATGTTATCAGCAGATCTGAAATTCTTACTTATCATAATTCCTGCCAAATAACGCCAATCATCTCCAGTATTTCAGTATTCAAAGCAATAACCCTATTTTCTCTAGTTGAGAAGGCAGACTTTATAAGCAATGCCATTTTACCAGGTTTGTTTTTAAATATTAATGTGGAAATTAAGCAAGGTTTAAGCACTGGGTTTTAAGATTTATTTTTCATTACGTCTGTTATAAAAAACCTTTATTAATATGCTGTGAAATGAAAAATCTACAGCATCACTAATAAAACCTTTTAAGTGGTAATCCTTCAGAATCCTTCCTTGTAATGGTTGAGTATTTGCAGTACTAAACCAATGAAATTCACACATACCGTAATGGAGTAGTGGGGCGATTATTACAACATTTTTTCCAAAGTACCTTAGGCTTTAGATGATTAGAGAGTAGTCTGATGTTTTAAACTTTCTGCCAACAGTGAGGCTTTAAGTTGAGTTGGATTGTGGATGAATTGTAGTATAATGTATGTTGACAGTTTAATAACATGGGTTACTATCCTTAGTTTGCTTTATGATGTAATACATCTTTATAGGAGTCCCTGGAGATTTCTACTGTGATTTTCAAGGCGAAGAGAACTCAATAAACTAAAATACTCTGAGCAAGGTTTCTATTTCCTGTATACTTTGGAAATTTTCCTGAAAAATAAATAGGTGCTACAACTTTTAAAAGTTTTTCTGACATGACTTTTTGTTTTTCTTGTCATGTAAGAGATTTTAAAGGTACATTTCATATAAAGTTATACGTTTTTTTAAAGTTCCTTTCTATAATAAACAGTCTTATTTTTTAGATCTCTAAGGGAATTTTCTTTTCTATAAAACAAAGTAATTGGTTTTCTTTTTCCCTCTTTCAATTCTCATTATATGCATATTTAGATCTTGCAGTCTCCAAATGTTTGCCAATAAAGGTCACATAGGTTTGGACTAATTATTCCTCATGTTTTGACAAGCACATGCATAGTAGTGGTTAAGTATCAAGCAGTATAAATCTAAATAACAAAGTCAAATATAAGAATTATTTAATTCTTCAAGTGCTTGTGTTTCATTTTTACAGGTAACCAGGAAACTAATTAGAATGGAAGGAAACTATTGGTTTTGATTAAATATCAGTGTAAGTGAAAATAGCTTTAAAGGATCTCCAATCCCCTTAAATATTAAATAAATTCAGTTGGTAGTTTTGACAATATTCTTGCAACACTAGAACTCAGAAACTACTGAAAACAAATTCTTTATTTAATATATTTCTATTAAGGTTGTATACAAAGAGATGTTAATTTCTGAAGTGTAATCACTTTTCAGAATGATGCCTATAGATAATGTTGTGCAAATGCTTTCAAGCCTACTGCTAGCATATGCTCTGATCATATGTCCTTAAATATTTGTCTAATTGGACGATTACCTAAATAATGTGTTATTCTTCCTTATTCCAAGCTGGCTGACCACACAGAAAGTTTTTCAGGACACTTTTGCAAAGTGCTTCCAGTATGAATGATTCATATGAACTAGGCTGCTATATCCACACCAGTATTTATGACACATTCTTTCCACTCATATTGTGTAAACAAAAATTTGCTCATCTGAATGTTTGCAGGAAGCACATAAATGTAGGCTGAAATAAGTCTGTACTGCTTGTCAAATAAATATTAGCAAATACTTCCTTAAAGTACACACAAGTTCTACTTGCCTGTTAAAATAAACCTATTGTAAAATAAGTCTCATTAGGAAATTCCTAAAGGACATGTTGTAAGACCACCAGTACAGAGAAGGTCGAATGGTGTGATTACAGACACTCCATAAAGACAAAAAGCAGAAGCTGGAGTGTGTGACCTAAAAGGTCTTTTCACTATCATTTAATCCCTTCTCTTTTCATCATCCCTCTGCTGAATCTGGGTAAGTACTGCAACCAGAGAGCTCCCCAAAGCCTCTCAAGACAAAATAATTTTCATAAACACCACAGGAGGAATACTCATATTTTTTCACCATTGGTGGTCACACTGGCCTCTTGCCAAGAGCCTAAGGGCCATGCCTAATTGACACTCACATCTACATACGTTTTCATTCCCAGAAAATATAAGCACACACACAACAGTGACATTTGCTTAGGTGAGTACCACTGATGAGATAATCCTGACTGTTTGAAATGACTGAAAACCAGTTGTTTAGGTTAGTTGTAAAGTTTGCCTCTGCCCCACTGCCACAGTGCACCCCCATGGGCAGTATTTGACCATCCTGCTGGCCATATACTGAGCAACAAATATCCACAGTGCCAGAAATGCCCAGGGCCAGACATCTAAAGGTGCTTAGCAAATCATGCATACAGATGGGTACCACATAGGGTTGTAAAAACAGATCATTCAACCCCACCAACTGCTGCTGAAACACAGTACTGTTAAAAATTTGGTCCTGTAACCATAATCTTGGAAGCCTACTGCTGCCTCCTAGTTTTAATCCTTTTTTTTTAACTTGCTATGAAAACGCCAATCCTATCTAGCTCAATGCTAGTCGTAAATGAGATGGCTCCTAATTGTGTCGATGGTATTGCTGAATGACTGGCAGACTTCATTATCATTTCTGTGACTGATTATAGCTCTTCCTCTGCCTGTGAATCCCAAGAGTAATGCCAAAAGAGCGTAAAATGTTGAAGCCAAATTTAGCTGGGGCAGAAAGATGACTTTAGTAGAGAAAATTATTATTATTATAAATTTCACTTTTCCTGAAAATTATCTTGTGTATAGGTATACATGCATACCCCACTCCCCCTTTTATTACTGTCTTAGGCTTTTTATATGTATCGCATATGTGATCAGCTCTTTCTTGATGAACACACAGGCAACTCCCATGGGACTCTCCGAGGCTAAGACCACAACTTATTACAGCTTTACCTATGAGGCTATCTGGGAAGTGGCGGTAATACCTCACACCTTCTGCAAATCATTACAGCAGATAAACTGCAGTATTCAGTTGATCAGTCATCACTGGGCTGCAGACTGCAGATCTCATTTGCCCTCTACATTCTTATGAATATGCACTCCAGGATCAATTCTCAGTTTCTGGACCAGTAAAGGAAAAAACCCTTATAGTCAATATAGGTAGAATTAAAAAAAAAAAAAAAAAAAAAAGACAAGCAATTAAAAATTAATCTTGGAAATAAGATAGAGCTGTTGCAACTGCTTTACTCATAATTTTTATGAAGATGTTAGAGAAAAATAAGTGTCTTATTAACCTGTGGGTTACCTTAACCTTCTATAGAGTTGGGGGGTTTTTTTAGATGATTTCAAAGTATCATATGAACTCAAATTTTACAATAGCCCATTTAAAACCTGGTGCATAGGTTAGATGTTCAGAACCACAGACCAACACAGTTCAAAACCAAAGAACCAAAGCTAAATTTTACCTCCCTGGCTTCTTCCTACCCCTTGCCACAAGCATCACCTTTTCAGTGGAAACCATACAGCTACTAATATCAGTATTTGCTGAACCTATACCTAACAGAGTTTCTTCTGATATACTTGAGCCTAAGTAATAGAAGCATCAAGCTTTTCAGTGTGCAATTGCTCTCGGTAAATATTCTCAGCCTTGTCCCTGGATCTAAGACGGTGAGTTTTTTGCAGACAAGGTGAATCAATGCCAGAGAACTGACCCATTCACCTTTACTCTCCATCTTCCTCTACCAGTAGTTGATAAATCTGCTTTGTTGAGAAAAAGTAAAAAGCCATCAACACGGGACTCTTTCATTTGATATATTTATTTGGGCAGCCGCAGCTATCACTGTCACTGAAACTGAGTGACAGCAGACCAGGGCCCTATATTGGCCAGTATATGGCACAAGTACAGCATCTAAGGTTTACTTTCACAAGATTGAAACATTCAATCAATTTCATTGTAAACTAATCCCCCCAAACAGGCGTCCTAGGTGGGAGTTGCTTTGGCATCCAAATATTGCTATAGCTGATCTAATAAACTACCCAAAGGAAATATGTTGATACCAAAGAACTGAGCAGTGTGGCCACAGGGAAAAGGTTGTCTATAAATACTCGGGTCACACAAAAAAGTACTGTTTAGAACAAAATGTTGATGCATCAAATATGTAAATGATTAGATTACAATTATAAAAGTCATTGCAAAACATTAAAGACATAATTGGCAGAGTTCCTACCAGTTAAATCTAATCTCCAATACACATCAGCTGTAGCTTGGCTTGTCTTGTTAGGTAAACAAAATGTGTCTTGACTGTCATTGCCATAAAATATTAATGCACTGGAAGTCTCTAAACCTTCCTAAGCATAAGGCCTATTATCACACTTAAGAGCAAAGCAATCTAATAAATCGCTGCCTGTATAAAAACTAAGTCAGCTGGCAGAGACAGTAATCTCCCTAAGGGATAGTAAGAGCCTAATCTTCAACTACAGCAGCTGCAGTTCCAGAGAAATTATGTTTCTACTGCTCCGTAGAAATACATTTGTGCTGAATTCTGTTATTTAAACTCTAATGGAATCATTAGGACTATCCATACATTATCAACAATACAAAATCAACTAACAAAGCCATTTATGACATAGGCTTATTACAGGCATCGGGTTTTTTTATTATTATGCTTGATCTTTGTTGCTTTTAGTTAGGACTAAGCAAAAGCTTAACTGGGTACTCCTAATATGCATTTTCTGACAACATAAAGCTCATACATAAATAATCTTGTGTGTTTACTGAGCACTGAGACAATGTCCTTAATTGAAAACAACTTACTTGTTTGGCACTGGTATGAGGTCCTTGAGGCTGTATTTAACCATAAACACAATATTGTCATATACTTTGTAACAGAACAGATAGCATCATGATTATGTTATTTTTATGGTGTACTTAGGGAGTATACTGTGTGAATCGAGAGAAACAAATCACCAGAGACATGCAAGACTGCACATACAAAAAGTAGTTAACAGACAAAATACCTTAGTCAGGATATTATCAAAATTATTTATTTGTTACCTTTGGGATTAATAGGAAATTAGTCTGACCTCAAAATGGACTAGAACAACACATAAATAACATGAATTACATCTGTACTAAAAGATACTAAAAGATTTTATAAGAAAACTGCATGCTGAAAAATGAATCTTAAAATATGCTACAAGCAAATGCAGGTTGTTCCTGAAAAAGGGTTTCATAGTTTATATAACAAAATAAATTACTTTCTATTGTGTCTGATTGCACATTTTCCATTAAATTCTATTTTAAGTAGATATTAGTAACTTAGTAGGTGAGCAGTTTAGATTTTTTAATGTAAATCTTATGAAACCAAAAGAATTTTCTCTTGAGCATTGGAGTCTACTTCGTCCCACACAGAATCATGGAATGGTTGAGTTTGAAAAGGATGTGGGAAGGTGTGTAGTCTAAGCTGTGCTCAAAGCACTACCACTTAAGTCAGGTTGCTCAGGGCTGCATCCAGTCAGAATTTGACTGTCTCCCAGGACACAGATCCCACAACATCACCAGGCGATTTGATTCAGTATTTAATTGTCCCCCGGTTGAATATTTTCCTCCCACATAGTCAGAATTTCCTATTTTCAGCTTCTGACTCTTTTCCTACAGAGTCTACACCTCCAAGACAAGCCTGACTCCATCTTCCCTATTTCTTCCCATTTGGTAAGTGTAAGTGGCAATAAGGTATCACCTCAACCTCCTCACGCTGAAGCTGAACAAACCAAGCTCTCTCAGCCTTTCCCTGTATACCACATGCTCCAGCCCCTGACCATTCTGGAGAACCTCCAATAGACTACTTCCACTATGTCAACACCTTTCTTGTAGCAAAGAGACACAAATGGAAACAGCACTCCAGGTGTAATCTCACAAGGTCTGAAAAGAGGGGAATGATCATCTCACTCAACAAGCCAGCTGCATCTTTGCTAATACCTCTTCTACACACCAAAAACTGCAATAGCTGAAACCATCTGGGACCTATGAGTTTGGAAGCCCTGCAAGATTGTGCCAGCATGGACTCTTATGATAAAGGTGGCTGTTCATCTAGTTAAAAATTACCTGTATGAAATAGCGGGAAAGGCATGTGGAAGAACAAAAGCATGTGGACATGCAGTGAGAACTCTGGAGATGAAGAAAACACAGCATTTGTGTAGCTAAACACTTAATATTTTCTGGCACTGTTCTGTTACTCTTTTCCATTGTAAACCATGTCTTTTTTCCCCTTTTACAGAAACACAGAAAATTGTCCTTCCTTTTCTTCCAGTTGTCTTTCCTCCTTCCTTAGATCTGTCATGATTTTTTTTTTTTCTGTGACATCCTGACCAGTTCATCAATTTTCTACCTTGAACTTAATTTTAACTTTCCTGGAAAGGCTCAGAGACTGTAAAAAAGGGCTACTTATCTCCTTAGGGATGTCAGCTCATAAAACCATATGAGAAACTGAGAAAGTTGGAGCTGTTTAGATCCAAAATAAGACAGATGCATATAAAAGCGTATTTGGAACAGAAAACATACATCAAGCAGCTCCCACGTGGCATTCTTCATAAGAACAAAGGGGTATGAAAAGACAGTGAAAGACAGCAAATTTTAAACTGATAAAAGGAAACACTTCTTTTACAAAACTCCACCTGTAGAAATCACTGGTATAACATATTGGTGGGAACGAGGATCTTAGCAGGATGCCAAGATTAGGCATTACAATAATATTAGTTATGATTGCCTATATTTAAAGATCCTTAAGGCTGCAAAATCCAGTGCTCTACTCTTAGGGGAAAAAAAAAAAAAAAAAAAAAACCAACCAAAAAAACCCCAAACCAAACCAAACAAAACAAAACTCCAAAAAACCACCTTGATGCAAAGTTGCTTAAGCAACCTTAATTGGCTCCCTCGTGCATATGCATTATGACACAATCTTCATGATTACCTGCCTACATGATTGCTTACTATTGCCTCAAATACTGGTAATTCCTAGCTTTGAAGTGCTTGACTTTTCACTCATAATAATATTTCTAATTTGCTTCCTTTCTTTTAAATTGAAAAATAAATTTTCACTATGGAAAACTACACTGAGCTTCAGAATGCTGGAACCGTTAATTCCACCAGATGAGCAGTCATTAACTGAACTAATGACACAACTGTCTCCAATAGGAGGTTCTTACACTGCTAGATCAACTAATAAAGGAGGGACAGAAGGGACTGTCACTGAGTTTTGCAATTGTTTCTGACACTAGACTAGGTAAGACCTCTGGTTCTAGAGGCAACCACCCACTTCTCAGCTGCAGCAATAGTTCTCCCGGCCTTTCAGCTCTGTAACAAGCACTAGCTAGCCTCCCTATTCTATTTCTGTCCTTGGCACACACCTTTATTTTTGCCTGTCCTGGCTGTTGTGAAATTTTGGAATACTTCCTCTTACTTTCTTCTGACACCCTGCTCTTCCATCAATTCTACCGGTCCCCACAGGCCAATAAAAATGTAGCTTTCTAGTTAAGAAATTTGCAAGAAGGATCCCAATCTAGTTCTGATTTTTTAGGCTTTTTTTATTCTGTAAACTGGATACAGAACAAAACATCTCCCTGAGGCTGGTAAAACACACCACCACCTTTGCTCTCAGAAGAGAGACAGAGTTGATGTGCCTGCACAGGAATGCCTGCCGGGATTACCATGCAGATCAGATGTGCTGCCTAACATCGTTCTCACTGGAACGGACACAATGAAGAATGATTCAATGAACTCTCTTCTGCCACAATAGCTGTGCTTTTCTTAGGCATCTAGTTAAATATGTGGACCAGACGACAGCCGTATAATAGAGGTGAGGCAGTAGAATGATTTGTAATACTACTGTGGGTCCATGAATAGCCTTCTCTATTACAGTCCAGCCATGGCAGCCAGTCTTCATATCTTTCCTGTCAAGTCAGACCTGTGATTTGCAAGTGATATTCATTTATTCTTATAGATGCCAAGACAGTCAAAAGTGTCAAGTTATTAGGCAGACTTTTACTGAAGACTGACCTGGAAACAAATAGGAATTCTTTGCTTTCATCACTGAGAAGTTCTATCAAGGTTGAGACACACCAAGGTAGATCCTGATCTTGTTTAAAGAGGCAAAATAAGCTTAGTGAATTAGCAGATTCAGCCTGAAAAGAAGGATCAGAATATGGCTCATGAAGTCGAATCACTGAACCATTGCTTAATTATGTTTGTTTAAAGTAACAGGGAAACAGTGGCACCTGCCTCCGCTAGGAAACAGGAAGGTTAAAATGAGAGATTATTTATGTAACACTCTGCTAAAGTGCTATTTGTGTTAGACCAGTTAAATGGAATCAATTTGTCAGAGAGTGTATCCTACTCATTAATATTTCTTTTCCATCAAAAGGGAGAAACAAGTCCCAGCTGCATTTTATTCAGCAGGGCATGAGGGATGTAATCCTAACAACATCACACTCGCTCTCTCATTCAGGCTGTCTTTTAGAATCAGACCAAAATAGTAGTACAGACTTCTTTAGTGCTCTGAGATTGCACTTATTTGGGGTAGTAGGTGTTAATGATGAATAGTTGTTTTCTTTAGGATTTACTCATTGACACGTACATAACTTGTAAGTAGATATGAATAGTAAACAAAGAAAAAGTCTAAAAGCAGTTAGTTTCTTGGTACTTGCTATACTGTCTTGTTGATGACACTGCTGAGTTTGTTATAGTTCAGAGAAGATAAAATAAAACTTCAAGTTTATGAATTCTGGCATTTACTGTCGACAGCACACTTCAGATCCAGAAGAAATTTTGCACTTGCCTAAGCTTCACCCATTAACTAAATCAACCAATCACTTTAAAAAGCTCCCTAAAGAAAACATCCAAGCTGATTTTGCCCATCTTTGTTGTAAGCAATGAACATCAAATGATTATTTTTAATGCCATCTTCTGGTATTTTCTTGGGTTATACTCTTAACATCTTTCACATAGTTTTGCAGAAGAAACTGAAAGAGTGTTTAGAATAGTTTATGATACTGGCTCTTCTTTAAAATCAGCAATTGGATTTAGAGGGGATAATTGTTGCAAATACTGTTATCATCAATATTCCTTCCCAGTACTTTAGTTCTTCAAAAGTATTTGTTTATTTGAGACAATTTTATTGATTTCATCTCATCCGTATTAGATTTTCTGCAAAGATTCATCTATTCCTGAAAGATTATTCCAACAATGATACAGAATAAACTAACTGCAATGATTTCCTCTTAAAATCAGATGCTGAAGAGAGATATATCCCTCCTGTGGTGGTATTGTACAGGCAAGTGGAGCTATCTCTTTTTTAATTTGGATAGTGTAGTCATAATCACTTGTTACTATGGATGTCAAACTACCTTCATTGTATTTATTACTGTATCCCCACCCTTTGCCTCTCGAATTCCCCATTGTCTGCCAGACTGTGGAAAAACTCAGCTGTTAATACAGCAGTTAACATGATGAAAAAACTAATAGTGCTCAGCCCCTTACCATGACAGACAGACAGACATCAGCTGTTCAATAGTAATGGTCTCCGGTTCAACGGCTTCAGCTAGCACTTCTGGAGAAAAAGATTATGCATTTAGATAACTGCCTGACATCACTTTCTCTCCCTTGCAGTCAGGCAAAGATCTTGCCAAAAGCACTCACCTGCGTTTCTGCATTCTTAATATATTATTCCTTATTTTTTGAAAATAAGTTGAAAAAGTCTTAGGTTCACTACAGCGTCTCCACTAAGATCTCAGCCACATCTCAAAAAAGAACTTTTGAACATAAGCAGCCATATTTAGGATAGTTCATCTGATTTAAAGTATTTTACTTTTAAGGAAGGGAAATAGCTTCTTTCCACCATGAGCCAAGAAAAGTCAGTCTATTCTAGTTGGTATTGACACACTGAGACCCAGTATCTGGAGAAGATGCCCCACAATCTCCCAGGCATGCAGCACCATGATTCCCATCCTTTCCTCAAATTTCCAGCTGCTGTAACAGACATCTCCTGTTTACCGGACTGTCGTGGATATTACCTGCTTTGCTGTGTCAGTGAGCATAGCTCATTCATCTAGGAAATTGGGACAGTATTATCAGCCATAGTCACAGGAAATAATATACTTAAAAATTGCAACAATACAGGTTTTTTGACTCAAAAAAATATTACTCATTTTCTACCTTCTGCTCAGAGCCTGTTTCCAGGCTCTTCAAGAAGATGCTCATTCCCACTAGTGAAACATGTTACATAAAACCTTTCTGGAAAAAAAAAAAAAAAAAACCAAACCAAAAACAACAAAACCCAAACAAAAACAAAACAAAATAAAACCAACCAACCAAACAAACAAACAAAAACACCCCACTACTTTTTCCTCACTAAAATGGTGTAGTTCCTCAAGAGCTGACTGATGTTTCTGCATCAGGTTGAAAGTTTTAGAATCAAATGTTTTGTTATAGCAGACATGATTACTTTTAAATTTTATTAAAAAAAATAATTTCTTTATCTTTTACAGGTAAGTTTTCCATAGCTAAGTTATAAGAATAAATAACTCTTGTTAGTGCTCCAAGCAAGTTCAGTCATTAATGCACTGGATGCACTCTGGCAACCTATTCACTGCATCATCTGCTTGAGTAGATAATTACAGTATAAGTATACAGTTTGATACAGTGGAATGACTTACAGAATAGACCAAGAAATACATCAGGCTATTATTTCAGCTGTTCAGATGTTCCCCATAGGATTCCCAGGTGTTACCACTTTTAGGAATATGAATGGATAACAAAAACTCCCAAACTCCACATGCTAATTATCTTTATACTTGGAAATTTAAGACACTCTCCATCATATTTGAGAAGTCCTGGCAGTCCAGCGAAGTTCCCACTGACTGGAAGAGGGGGAACATAACCCCCATCTTTAAGAAGGGAAAAAAGGAAAACCCAGGGAACTACAGGCTGGTCAGTCTCACCTCTGTGCCTGGCAAGATTAAGGAGCAGACCCTCCTGGAGACTGCGCTCAGGCACATGGAAAACAAGGAGGTGATTGGTGACAGCCAACACAGCTCCACTAAGTGCAAATCGTGCCTGACAAACTTGGTGGCCTTCTATGATGGGGTTATAGCGTCGGTGGATAAGGAAAGGGCAACTGACATCATCTACCTGGACTTGTGCAAGGCATTTGACACTGTCCGGCACGACATCCTTGTCTCTAAATTGGAGAGACTTGGATTCGATGGATGGACCACTTGGTGGATAAGGAATTGGCTGGATGGTCGCTCTCGAAGAGTTGTGATCAACGGCTCAGTGTCCAAGTGGAGAACGGTGATGAGTGGCGTTCCTCAGGACGCCCAGTTCCTCCGGTACTGGGACTGGCACTGTTTAACATCTTTGTCGGCGACATGGACAATGGGATCGAGCGCACCCTCAGCAAGTTTGCCAACAACACCAAGCTGTGTGGTGCGGTTGACACGCTGCAAGGTCCCCGTGCAGAGGGACCTTGACAGGCTGGAGAGGTGGGCCTGTGTGAACCACATGAAGTTCAACAAGGCCAAGTGCAAGGTTCTGCACATGGGTTGGCACAATCCCAAGCACGACTATAGGCTGGGTGAGGAATGGATTGAAAGCAGCCCTGAGGAGAAGGACTTGGGGGTATTGATTGATGAGAAGCTCAACATGAGCCAGCAGTGTGTGCTTGCAGCCCAGAAAGCCAACCATGTCCTGGGCTGCATCAAAAGATGCCTGACCAGCAGGTCGAGGGAGGTGATCCTGCCCCTCTACTCTGCTCTGCTGAGACCCCCACCTAGAGTACTGCATCCAGCTCTGGGGGCCCCAGTACAGGAGAGAGATGGAGCTGTTGGAGCGAGTCCAGAGGAGGGCCACGAAGCTGATCAGAGGGCTGGAGCACCTCTCCTATGAGGACAGGCTGAGAGAGTTGGGATTGTTCAGCCTGGAGAAAAGAAGGCTCCGGGGAGATCTAATTGGGGCTTTCCGGTACCTGAAGGGGCCTACAGCAAAGATGGTGAGGGACCGTTCATCGGGGAGTGTAGTGACAGGACAAGGGGTAATGGGTTTAAGCTGAAGGAGGGTCAATTTAGATTAGGTCTTAGAAAGAAATTCTTTACTGGTAGAGTGGTGAGGCACTGGCACAGGTTGCCCAGAGAGGTTGTGGATGCCCCATCTCTGGAAGTGTTCAAGACCATGCTGGATGAGGTTTTGGGCAACGTGGTCTAGTGAAGGGTGTCCCTGCCCGTAGCAGGGGGGTTGGAACTAGATGATCTTTAAGGTGCCTTCCAACCCAAACCATTCTATGATTCCATGAATTCCATAGTCACAAGAGAGAGATTTTGCTTCCAGAAAGAAGAGTAGACTTGCAGCAAATCCGCTAGCTATTCTGCATGATTATGGAATAAGACTAGCAGGTAAAATGCAGTATGTAACATATTTCACAGAAAAGGTAGCAACTAGCACTTGATAATGCTATGATTTCAATAGCAGTTTATACTCCCGGATCATTAAGCAGTTGGCATAAATTATGCTAGGTAATTGTGTAGTAGTAAATAAAAAGTAGATAAACTGACCTGTTTGATGTGTATCACAATATGTTAGCCTGTATACTGACCACATTAGATGCAAGTAAATTCCATTTTCTGGCATTTACTTCCAGCCACATCATTATTTAGAGCTGGATGTTGTGAACATATTGTTAAAGCCACTCAGTTGATCAAAGCCAGTGACTTGTCCTGGTGGAAGTAAGCTTGGTCACATTTTTATAATGCAGATGCTGCATATGCCATGACTTCATAATGCTTTATTCTTTCATTGAAGCATTTTATTTTATAAATAAATACCTTAAGTAATACTTATTAAATCTTCGTTATGGAAACCTCTTCCCCAACAGGTTGTGAAGAAGTAATTTACAGACAGAATATTCAATTTCTCATATATGCTCAAAAGAGACAAATGCACCATAGGAGCTTTTTGCAGAAATACAGTACACATATACTTCCCAGCATAAATCCACACAAGTTTTTTTTTTTTCCTGTAATTTTCACAGTTTAATTAAGCAGCTTAAGGTGACAGCCTTCTGTCATTTTTCTTGAAAGCTGTTCAGTGACATATATGAATCTCAGAAGTGGTCAGGGAATGCAACCCCCTCTTCCCCAAATCCAATTTCAGTTCAAATTGTAGGTAATTTTAGAGCAAACAGCAGGAAAACTGTGTAGATAAAGAATTCTGTCTACACTTTCCAAAATTGCTTAAGGTGATGAGCCCTTTCCAGGCTAAGAAACATTTTACAATACTCTTTACAAAGACCTGTAATCCTGAGTAATTTAATAATGGTGAGAAATGGCCTAATTGCATGAAATATTGAGATACTGCATGTAATCTGACTCATGAAACAATTATTTTAGAACACTGAAGGTCTGGCTGGAAAGAAAAAAGGATCATACCAAAATACTAACATTGACATTTTAGTTCAGTAATTTTTAGTTATTTAAAGTTTTGAATATAAACATGTTAAATGCAAACCTGTTTTGCTGATAAAGGGATTTCCAAGACTGGAATGGAGAAATGGTAGTAAGCCATTAGATGGCAATTACAATCAGTTTTTTAAGTCATTAGCACCGAACTGAGAGATGACACAAAAATTAAACAGAAAGGTTGACATCAGAATTTTCAAGTTTTCTGTAATTCATGCAAAAATTACCATTTCCTGATTAAATAAGACTACTTGTCAATTGCTGCAGACTTGTCAGAATATCTCACAGTTACCCAGACATGATTGTTGTGTAAGTGCTACCTTGGGTGAAAGACCTGGTGAGTCATTTTCTCATCTATGAGTCATTGAGAAAACAGCTCAGCACACTGGGAAGAGAGCTTAAAAACAAGACGGTTGCAAGCTTCCCCCCACCCCCACCCCCCGCACCGCTTCCACAATGGATCACTGTCTCAATAAATCTGAAAAGAGAATACAGCTCCAGGGGGTTCTGTTTGCTTTGTTTTGGCGCAGTAACAAATCAGTTTCCACTGGTTTCACTGCTCTTTTGTGAGTGGTAAAAATGCATTCATTCTTCTTCTTCTTAAGATAAGAATCTAGAATATGAGTCTCCAGAATTATCAGCACAAAGGAACAAATTATTATTCACCTCATACAATTATGGAAGGCAATTTGGTAGTGAAGCGAATCCTATCATTACTGAGCAATGCAAACACAGCTATAAGCATTCCTGGAACCCACTGTAATACAGCCACAACCTTGTCACAAGTCCTGTTTAGGCTAACACATGCCTATACCATTGCTTGGACTAACATTCACATGTCATTGTTGGTCACTCATGCTCTAAAACTCGTATTTTGCTGAGAATTCAACTGTGGAGAATCTTTTTTGCTGATATACAGGATTTTACTTGTTGAAAAAACCCTGCTGTTGATACAAAAAGCTTTGATACAAAACCAGGAGGAGGTGACCTGAAACTGTCACAAAGGTGACTTCATTGCCTTGCCAAACTTATATATTCTGACAGTCTACCATACCTTAATCATCTGTGTACAGTGTAGTAGTGCTTGTAATGAGGAATAACGCAGAGACCCCATAGTACTAACACTACATAAAACAGTAGCCTCACCACTGACATCATTGAAAAAGGAGAGGGAAGGATCACCCATCAAGTTCCTGTCTCTCCGACCAAAAAGAACAGGATCTGGCCATGTCTTCTTCAGTTCACATGACTCAGAGAATGGGCGTAGTAATCAGCGATGTGCGGTGTCATAAAGTTTATAGATTAGGATGTTTCCTTACAGTTTTGTGCAATAGATGCTCATTAGCAAACACTTCCTGTGTCCCTACCCCTGCCATCTGTATCCATCTTCATACCATCAAACAGCAACTCATGTTGAAACACCTCTTAGCACACAGACCTACAGCTACACTTAAGCTCATCATTAGCTCTGAAATTCAGGTGCTGGGAAGACATTCTGTTTTCCTGTGAGACCAGTCTCTCTTCCAGAAACAATGAAGATATGACAGGATATTGCTTCTCATACCTAGGGACTATCCAAGCGACTACACTTACTTGACCCCAGACACATCTTTGACCAAAGCAAAATCTCAAGCCTTATGATGTACATATAGATAAATAGTACTAAATACATAGATAGAAATTTAGCTTTGGCATTCACTGCTGTCTGAGCTGTTCCCCTCAGATAATTCCCCCTGGAATATATTAACAGTATTTCTTTGAATGAATGAATACTTGATTGACATACTTAGTGCCATCCAGATAATTGAATCTGGAAATAGACATAGGTCTCCTGCTTTTATAAGTCACCTCAAAAAAATATCAATGTATATGGAATAAGAGCTGATGTCTCCTTCTGTGACAGTAAGTCATTGTCCTTTGTAGTACCAACCACTTTATTGCAATACCAAGTCATCTTAATCTGTTTCTCTGTATTTTAGTCTGGCTAGCTAAAGCCTTACATTTCTAAATTCTTGCTATAGTGGACATTTGCATCATTTGACACACAGTGCTGAGCAAAACACTTAAGAGAGCCAGACTTTCATTTCTTACCATTACATATTCTAAGATGAAAATATTCTTTTACTACTACCCAGTTTTATAAAACCGAAAAGCATAAATGCTTAGAAGAGAGAGGGGAGGAAAATGCTATCAACAAAGGCCAGGCATACAACAGAAAGCATTTATTTCAAAATGTTATCATTATGCTATGTGATGAAAATAACAATTTCCCTGGAAATTACTCCATAATTTGGGTAATAATATTCAGAAATAGTAAAACCCTTTTATTTTCACTTAATGTTTAAGGTGACTAAAGCACCAAAGTCAAGAGCTGCTAGATACGGTCAAAACCACAGGCTGCTAAAATACTTACGTATTACTTACCTTGCAAAGATTCATACTGAACTTGGATTTAAATCTGAAACAGATCATTTGCAGCAGCTTTGAGATTTCCACCTATACCCAAAGCATTTGCAATATGTATTAAAGCTAATATTTAAGCAAACCAAGTCGATAAAAATATATATGTCTTACTGAATGGCAGGTGCAGAAGACTGGGCCTTTTCGACTTCGTTCCTGAAAGCTGTAAAACTGCAGCAGACCATTAAAGTTTGGCATAGGCAAGAAAACAAAACACTATTTCTATACTGCAGCGGTCTAAGAGAAACTCCATCAACTGTATTCAAATTTATGCTCACTTTAGGGCTCTTTATTTATAGCTACAGTGATTCTCAGAAATTTTAAAGAAATCAAATAAAACATGAGGAGTGACATGTAGAGCAATGCAAGAACCGCTAGCCAGGAAACAAGCCCTGGACTCACCTTTTTCAGAAACTTGTTTTGTGACTCTTGGAAAGATATCTGACTTCTGTGTTGCTTGTCTCCTGTTGTGTCTAAAAAAACCCATGTCTACACATCCTTATAACATGATTTCACTCACACACCGTGTTTGAGTGTGTGTAACTCCAGGCGTTGCTGTTCAGCACTCATAGCAGGGGACACATTCTGCATTCTGCCCCAACTCCATGCACAGGAGAGATTTCTATATATTAATGAAAGTTCAAGAGCACTAGATTTCCCTTTTTTTTCTTTTTTTCCCCCTCAAAACTATTTATATCAAATAAAAAAATTAAATCATCACAAATATCTATTAAAGACTAATTTGTGACTAAAAACTATAATGAGTTTTTCAATTTTCTTCAGGTATTTTTCTCTTCATTTCATCTCTTTTCTCAGAAGCAGTTTGTCAAACAATCCCAGTTATGCTTCAGATTGTTATTGTTCTTTGTATGCATCAGACAGTGCCGGCTCCCACATCAGCAGGGAACTGATCTTAAGAGACTTGCCAGCAGGGCTCAGAGCCGACCGCTTTGCAGGATACTACTCTCCTACATACTGCCTGGGCAGAGAAACAGAGGGTTCAGGGGTTTTAATAGCACTGTTTTTCTCTCCATCTGGCCATCCTTATTCCTCCCATCTTTTCTTCCTCATTCTTCTCTAAACTGAAGAACATGAAAAAAAAAGAAGGAAAAATATCGCTGAGTATATTCCAGTTGCAGATAGTGTGCCTTAGAAGGAGCTTTCTTCAAATTAGTGATTCACTAAGCAGGTAAAGGCAGATAAAATGCCTTCTGAGACAGTTTTTACCACTGTTAATCTCCAAATGGGCCCAGCCTTACATTTCCAAAAAGGACTTACTATTACCTGGCTACTGATGGTTTCCAGTTGCCTGAAAAAGGTGCACTATTCAGTGCAGTCAAAGAGTTAATTTCCTCAAAAAAGGTTCCAGAACAGCTGCTTACTAAAACACGTTGCCTCCAGCTTAGTCAACAGAGAAAGCTCAAGAAGGGAAAGTGTCTTAAAGCCTTGCATTGCAAGTGCCCCACTTACAGGTAAAGGTAGATCCCTCATGGCATCAATTACCAAACACCCTTCATGAATGTGCATACCCATCACCTCACGCTCAAAGATTTAAACAGGGCTTGGTGTTGCACTTTTCTGTAAGGCAGGAGGAGAGAAAATGCCTGCGTTTTACAAAACAGTTCCTCAGACACAGGGCTAGAGACATGCCAGTGAAGCAGATGCTCTGTATTCAGTTTCTGCTTGTCAGAGGGGATCCAGGTGGGACCCAGGCCCCTCATTGCAATACTTACTACGACTGTCTTGATTCCTGGCTTGAAGAGCTACAGTTGTATTATCTTGTATCACTCTGTACTCCTATATGAGTGGTGTTAAGGCGGCAGGTTGTCCATGGAGACTGTAAAAACTAGGCAATGATCAAGTGGTATGAGCACAGAGACTGCCCTCTCCACCTTTGCTCTTAAAATGTGCCTTGTGAAAAAGATTGGGCCAAAGAGGGAGAAGAAAAATTACTCTGTGGCCTAAAGTCTACAAACCACACCTAGAAAAGGGGGAAAGAGTTCTGCTCCCTGAAAACCGTGGGACGTGGGACATGGGTTGTGCCTTTCCCATTATGGAGAATGCAGCAGGTCTTGCCACTAGGCAATAGTTGAAGGGAGAACCACTGCCCCTACTAACCTGCTTATGACTCATTTTCTCATTGATGGTGTGATCTACACAGTGGCACTGGGTGTCTTCCAAGAAATCTTATCAGACCAAAATCCATGACAGCCTCAGTCATAATCAGGATTTGATGAGATGCCTGATCAGGCAAGTGATAAACTGCTCAGCCCTGCCAGTATGTGCACTCTGGAGACAAACCTAAGCATCCTGCAGGTCACTTCCAGTCTGTGTTAGACTGCTGGCATGAAAAATAATTGTTATTTTGTTCTAAAGAAAGACAAGTTTATGCAACTTGGGCAGCTGGGAAGGGTTTCCTTAAGATCCCAAATTAAGAATTTTCTCTCTTTTAAAATGACAGTTTTTCAACAGTAAGTATATTAAATTAGAATTTGGCATTTAAACATCAAGATCTAGTAATTACAAGTGATGACAACAATTAGCATGTTCTTTAGTAAAAAGCATTAACAACAATGTTTCCTTTTACCAAATGTTTTGACAGATAATGGATGTTAACATGTTCCCCAAAGTAAATTATTGCTGCTGGTGCCCACAGAAAGAGCAACCAATACCAAGGTCGCACCTGTACAAAGGTTATATTTAAATGTGAAGTCTTTTTTCTTTGTGGTTCACTTCTCTGTTAGAACACCAGGGACAACAATAGATGAATGTGCAGGAATAAACAGAGAAACGATATTTTGCTGCCTCAGCTACAAAGCTCAGTCACGTAAGTCTACAGCTGTAGTGATCTGGCAGATACCATGCAACGGCAGCAGTGCAGGTAAGTGCAGGTGCAGGCTGCCAAGCAGCAGCGGTGCTCTGACTCAGCCACCCCAAAAAGCAAACATTCCCAGGAGACATTTCAATTAAATCATCTGCCTAACACTGAGATGCTGAAAGAACAATAAGACTGTATAGATATCATCTGTAGAAACCTCCAGATTAAGCACGGTGCTTGTAGTGAAAGTAATTACAAACCATACCCTTTTGTAAATCCTTCCACTGAGCTCTAGCTTCCTGGCCAGAGGAAGTACAGCCATATTACCCCTGCTTTACATGCTGCCCAGTGGTTTTGCACAAGGTGGCCCTTCCCTCATGGTGACTACAAAGTATTCATGGGGCAGATGTTGGTTGTTGCAAATATCTGCTCTTTCTTGCATCTCTGATTAAGGATTTTACCATTACTAGTTATGATTGTCAGTCAACAAAAATGTGCACAAAGAGGCCAGCAAAATTTGCTAGGGGCCCAATGGAGTTGTGATAATGTTATCTGGTCTCTGACATCACCATCTCCAGATTTTAAAACATAACTCCTGCATAAACTCAGTAGCCTCAGTCCCACTATAGCATTTTCTCACAAATGCACCCAACCTCACCCTGAAGGCTCAGGGGCAGAGTGATGGGGTAATCATGTCTGTTCTAGTATTTGTTACCTTCACTATTAAAATTTGCTTGATAACCTAGAAAAAAGAAAACACTGGAAGTGACAGAGAACCTTAAGGTAAAACAATATCAAGATACACCTACTTGTTTTTAAAA
Organism: Balearica regulorum gibbericeps; assembly: GCF_011004875.1. Lineage (NCBI taxonomy): Eukaryota > Metazoa > Chordata > Aves > Gruiformes > Gruidae > Balearica > Balearica regulorum. The sequence goes on from NC_046220.1 coordinate 22,179,681, forward strand.
CCTGAGAAGTTCATCAAGAAATAGCTATTTTACATTCTTCTATGTTTTCCTTTCTCCTCAGACAGAAAGAGATCCTCCTCCTTATTTTTCATTTTAAGTACAGCTAGCCTGTGATTGTTTTTACTAGAAATGTATCCTCCATAAAAATATAGCTTATTTATCTATTCCTACAGAAATTTTGTGGTGATAAAAATGCTCTACCATTCTTTTTGTATAAGTGCTTACTAAAAATTCTTTTGATATCAGTAATATTTTCACATAATAATGAAAATGTCCACTAAGTCCGACTGCTTTGTCCCTGCTGTTACACTATGTCTAAACCAGATGGGTAGGTTCTGTCTGGGCTCTCCTCCAAGAAGTTATCAGCTTTGTTTCTTGTTGGCCAAGCATATCACCTTCAATTTGTAATCACTACCCGCTAACCCAAGGACATCAGGACTCTTCCTAAGCTGTCTCCTTATTGAATTTCTGCCAGTCCCCTGACAAGGATGGGACCTGTGTTCCCGAGTATCTTATACTTGGGCAATTGTTGTGCTACTTTACAACCACAGGATGTGCGCCTGTTTCTACATACAAATAATTTTTAAGAATTGATAAAGATGGGAACAGTTTGCACTTGTAGGATTTTTTAAAAGTGGAACACAGTACATTTGAAAAGAGAAAAACCCCAGTATACCAGGTTTTACCAGAAAAAATAAAACACAATACAAAACCCCAACATTGAGAGGAGCAGCTCACTGTTGATATTTAGCGAACTAATTAGGACAGACGCCTAGATGTGTTTCATTGACAGGGTTTGGTTTCAGCTGCGGAGATCTCACCACACTTGTTTTTTGTGACAAAAACACTAAGAGATACATGCCAAAGTTTGCATGACTTAGCACATAACAAAACAATAATAATAAAAACATGACAGGGTATTTTGATATCAAGCAGCACAAACTTAATCAAAACTTATCAAAGTCCCTTTTTCAGGGAGAATAACTGTTAAAGTCTTTTATCCTGTCAAGCAATTCTTTTACTGATGAAGAAAGAGCTAGCTCTGTTGACTAATTCCCAGTTATGATTGAAAGATGCCTTTCCTGCCTTTGATAAAGAAGTGGATCTGAAATGTAGGCATTATGGTAAGTAGAAAGATAATCTGTCTGGTTTGGCCGCACCAGCTGCACTAGTCTTTGTGCAGGTTAAGTGATATATTGTTCCTCATCCCATTAGATGCTGCTGCCCTTGGCAGGTGGGACTCAGGAGCCCATGAAAGGAGTGTGAGGGACAGAAACAATGAATGGAGGATGGGAGATGGAGGCACCTCGTGTGCCTCCAGGAGGGCTCCCTTCCCTGGGAAGGCTGCCTGCTTACACAGCCTCACTACGCTGACATCAGATGGCAAAATGATGGCGACAGCCATGGCGACAGCAGCTATTGGTGAGCAGAAGTGACAGAGAGCATCCGGGTGAAAGCAGAGCAGAGACGCAGCCGCTTCCTCTCCCTTCCACCAGCACCTCTGCCCATTCACTGTGAACTCTGTTGTCTTTTTAATGGGTGTTTGGAAAGCTGAGAGGATGGGATTGCCTGTAATCTCACTTCTTTATTCGCTGGATTTTAACTTCAATGGACCAGAAACTGGTATTTCTTATTTCCAGTACCACCTTTCTCTTCTTTCTCAAAGACGGGTTTAACAGCTCTAGGTCCATATCACCAGGCATTTGTTAGGCATATTATTTATTTTCTGCCTCTTCCTTTCTGTAATTTGAGCATCAGCATTTTGGTTACAGCTAGTGCAGTATTTTATTTGGGTTTAGTTTAAGAAAATAAATTATTTATTTTCTAATTTATTTTTGGAAAAGAGATTAACAGAATTAATGGACATCAATTGGCAAAACAAGTATGAAATTCTAGTAGAAGCCATTAATCCCATAGGCCACAGGGACATCAGAAAAGCATATGGCCAATAAAGAAGCCTTGTGAGAATGAGTTTTACAAAGAATTCTCTGGGGGTGGAGAATAAATCTGCTGAGTATCACCCACTTCCAACTGTGCAACTGGATGGTCTTTGTCTGCTTTGTGCCCTGGCCTTCGCATCAGCTTTTTTCCCTGCCCACTCTCTCAAAATTAAATCCTTTAACTCTTACCAAGCATCCACCATGGAAGGGAGATCAGAAAACTGGCATGAAATTCCAAACTGTTTCAGTAATTTGGCAAACAATTTATTTTGTGAGCATTCCTAAAGTATTGTCTGACAACAGCCAACAGCCAAGCTTGCTATTTTTTAAAACTGTTGTGCATGATGTCTCAGTACAGGTACGTGCTAATGTATGATACGAAAACATAATTGTTCAATGTGCCAGTTTATTACATTCAGCTTCACAGCATTGGGTATAAATGTTAAAGGCTCTGTTCTGAAGACTACGCAACATAAAGGGGAGCTTACAAAATTTTTTCGCTTAAGATTTGTCCCCTTCAGGTAACCCTCAAAGCTTATGGTGTAGCCTGAAGTGAACCATAACCACCTAGTAGTAGGATAAATACATTGGTTTAACAACTCTGTGGCATACGTAAATTTGAAAATCAGTGAAGTGTAGCATGCATTAAATTCTGAGGGCAAATGTTTATGCAGAAGCACTTCTTCACACTGCACTCTGGCTGCAAATCTGCATCATTCTGTATCCTGCCAGCGTTGTTGTTGTGTCCCTGTTACTGCTCTGCAGTGACAAACTGACTTACTGTTATCTGATGTTCGTACCCCACCAAAAGAATGTGTAAGAAACCCTCATGAATTACCACCAGAATAAACCACATGATGAACCAAACTCCTAATGGCAGAAATAGACCACACCTTGATATAGTGAATAAATAGGACGACACTGAAATGAGTTTTGAAGAAAAAAAAAATAAAATCTTTCTTAGCTGTGCCATTTCATGGCTATGCAAGTTCAAAGCATGACAGAAGGATCTTGTTTCAGATCTCCGATTTTTTAGATAGTTCAGAGAATCAGGAGCAAAAGAACTCATGGAAAAAGGTCTGTTCTGTAAACCAGCTCTCTTCCAAGTATAAAAGCTAGGAACAGTCCACACATTTGTAATGCATACATCATGTGAAGACCTTGAAGAAAGAACCACAGCCTAGAGTACATTTGCTGTGACCAAATTGTTTTCATAATTAGTGTTCAGTAATCAATATACCCCAACATATGGAGTGTTTCTTTTGCTGTCATTAATTTGCCAGACTGAGATATCCTTCTCTAATCCTTTATTTCACCCCCACATTAAAGATGGCAACTAGAAATTGAGAGGAAAACTATAAAATGCATGGTTTCTTTGACAGTGTGTACAGATTCCATTCCCAACCAGGTCACCACCTATTCTCCATCTCTTTTGTTCTTTACTAGTCCAAATCTCCAAGGGAAATTCAAAAAAATGCCATTATACATGCTCAAAATATTTGTTATTTATTCCATACTACTTCTTGTCAGGGCAAATTCAAGTAACAAAAACTAACTATTATTTTTATATGTTTATTGAGTACTGTGTAAAGTCTACAGCGTCCATATTAGCTTATCTCAATGTTTGAGCAATATATTGCTGTAAGTGCCAAAGTTTTACAGCACCAGGATTGTATTTGTTCAGTTGTGGTTTGGGATGAGGGGGACTTAAGCTATGTTTTATAATACTGGAAGAGATTTTATTACATTTTTTATTTTATTGTTGTAGCTGAAGGACTGAAGTACAGCAGAAGAGAATACTATTCTTTTGAGGAAATATTTCACAGGATAAACATGTATATCACATGAAAATGCATAGGGATAATATGGCACCAGTGAGACAATAAACACAGAATGTTGCTGAAAATTCCAAATAATCTTTGCAAAATATTTACAGTGAGCTTTGTACATGTTTACAAGGGATATAAAATGAAATTTACAACTAACAAAATGTTCTGTTTCAGGTCTAATATTTGAAGGCCAGGCTGCGCTGTCATTCATTCCAACACAGGGAGCTAGTGCCCTTCAGTTCTGCAGCTTCTCTCAGGGAACCGTTCTGGTTACTGATTCATGTGAAATGATGTTATTTACGTGCTTCAAGGCTCCCCTGGCTGGCCTCTGCTTTCTTAAATGAACACAATCGCTTTCCATATAAACATACATCTTCCATGAGCAGACCTTGCTGGTCCTCTTTGTCCCTCTTCCTCCACTCTCCACTGACTCACCATGTCCTCTCAAAGGCAGGTGCACTATCCTGCCACTCAGACTTGCAAAGCAATCACGTACTGCTGTATGCTGCTTATAGCCAAATCATCCTAGAACTACAGAAAATAAAAGGGAAAGACTTCCAAGGCACAGGCTACCATGTGCCAACACTAAGAGGAGGCTCTGAGGACAGGCTCTCAAAACTGAAATGGAAAAAAAAGTTCCGTTTGGTATCATAGCAACTGAACAAAGAACAGTAATTACCTGTTCCTCTTCTCCAGATTCACTGCACCTGGGCTGACTTGTTTTTAAGGATTGGACCTTTAACTATCTCTCAGTGGCTGGCAAATATAACCGGGGTGGGGGGAGAAAGGGAAAAAAAAAGACAAAAGAAGATACCTTCAGAAAACTATGAGTAGTTTTAACAACAAAGAGATTTCCTGGGCTGAAAAGGAGCAGCACAGGGCTTCACTGCAACTTAAAACCAGTAAGGAACAAGCAAGGAAATGCAAAGATCATGAACAGGCACATTGTTTTACTTGGAAACGTACTGGAGCCACAGTTCTCTCTAAAGCACCTGAAAGTAAAATACTGTTTTACAGCTTGTCACACAAAGACAAGGCTGAGAGACTGAAGTTGTACCCAGCTGTAAACTGGCAGTCCAAAAAGGTTGCGTGCTGCACTGTTAGGCAGGAATAGAGTGGTCATGAGTTTTTGGTGATAGCTTTTATAATACTGGTCCACTGTACTGAGATCTCTTTCTGCACTTTTCTTGTTGTTTTTTCAAATATCACACTTTAGCACAGCTCGATATAATTTAATTTCCTATTAAAAAAAATGAGATTAATTTTGAGGAAATGTGACTAAATCATCTAAAATGTGATTAAGGAAAAGTATGACTTCATGAAAAGCATACTTAAATGTGGAAAGATTGTTCCCAAAAATAAATATACTGCAATTTCATAAAGATTTCATAAAATGATGCAGTATTTAATGAGTTTTCTGAATGTTGTATGAAATATTGCAGGAGAATTATATGAGTTATAATGAAAAATTAAATCCTATTTATGCTTCATGTAATTTCACAACAGGAGTGCCTCTATATAGCACCATATACAACTTCCATGAAATTAACTTGATTTTAGTTACACACATAGAAGCTTTTAGTCTTGAAATAGAAGCACAAAACTAACCACATGTCAGCAGAATGCATTTTTTGCTCATGGTGTTTTACCAACTAGTCTCATTAAACAGAAAATGTCTGTATACTTCCCATCTCAGATCATTTTAGGTATTGTGCAAAATGGAATGCATTTATAAAATAACACAGTTTCTAGCCTTATCATAAGACAAAAACATCTTTCCAAGCCCAAGTATAGTCATCTGTGATAAGCAAGGACCCCTAGAACAAGAAGAAATTTCAGCCCAGCTGAAATTCACATTCAGTGTTTATCAAAGGTATTGTCTCTTTATCTGCTTAATATTCGAATAGACTTAAAATTCTCAAGTTCCACAGGTATCACAAGCCTTTTCAGACCTTCATATCTTACGAATGATGCATCTGACAGTGCTGAAACACTGCACTGAAATGTCTCTTTCCACCCATGTAATGGGAGGCCCACTGCAGAAGGACTGAAAATTTTTCCACAAGTCTCATCCCACATGAAATTTCACAGCTTACCCTCATCACTTCTGGACCATGAAACATGATTTTAATACCAGGGCTCACCTCCAATTAATCATCTGGGTAAACTATTTGAGTGAAAAACCCTCTGCTACCAAAATGCTGCTGCAGAAGCCAAGCTCTGCACACATCCCCAGAAAAGCGTCATTTGCAATCATAATATTTTGCAGCCAGTACTGCTCAGCAAAGGCCTCTAGCTCAATTCTTTCTCATTAGTCAGCATGTGTTGCAGAAGCCCAGAAATGGTTTTACACAGTACAAATCTGGTCCAAGGAAATGTCAGTCCACGTTGTCCTCTTTCTTCTTCCACTCCTGCTGCTACTGACAGGGCAGCTGCTTGTGCTACTCTCCAAATTTAGGAAAAACTGGCCAGCAGTGCACCTGATGACCTGCAAAGCTGACGTAAGACAATGGCACCTTTGCAAGCATCTCTATTTCTGATGGCCAGAAAAGAGCTATATCATCATCCTGCCTAGCAACATACTCTGAAATTCTGGTATCATACCTACAGAAAATGGATCATAGGACATCAGAGGAAGAATTTGCACACTTCATCCAGATCCCAGAACATTTGCTTGCTCTTGGATGATTGCCCCAGAAAGCTCATGATGTACTAAGAGCAAAAATCCCATAATGGACATAGCATTTAGACAAACTTGCTGGTACATCTTCACAGGCTGCTGCCCGAAAGCAGTATAGAGCCAGATACATCTGGCTATGTGGGCAGACTTCTCACATACCAGCCCCTCTGTAAGTACCATCTCCTCTGCAATAGTTTGCCACAGACCACTGCAAAATAAGATCCCTGTGTAGACAAAATTTCAGTTACGTATTTGCAAAAAAAAAAAAAAAAAAGAAAGAAAAAATTTCTCTTGATGCTGACACATTACCTGAGAATTCTCCCTTTCTCTAACAAAAAGGTCTTTTTTTGATTTAAGCAATAACAAGAGTAATACAGGTTACTTCTGCAGCAAGAGATTTTCCACAATGCATAGCAGACCTATTATTTTGCTATTGTTCATATCTGATATGCTTGACAAAAGCAACATATTTTTACAAATAATAACAGTCTTGTCAAGTTTGTTACTGCAACCTGCTGTAAAATCCCATCCTGTAATCTTTTGTGTATTTTGTGTTTTGTTTTCTTGATATGCTCCATACCACAGTTTGATCTGCATACCAACTAAAATTTGAGAGCAATTTTTAATTCAGTTAATCATCATATTTTATATATATCACAAGTAAAATATATCATTGATAGGAAACCTGAGTGACAGAAGTGGCAAGGATGTTTCTGCATTCATCAACAGACAGAATGTTTAGAAAGACAAAAAGGAGCCCTTTAGAAAGAGGTTTGGACTAGCTTCTACCTTAGATGCTAATGTTTCTTGGCACTCTGCCCTTCTTGCATGTCTTTTCCTCTCCATTCCTTTTTTACTGTTCTCCTGGCAGTAATAATAGCCATTCAGGACCAGTTTCATTCTTCTTGGCATAAGAGTATGGTATTATGTATTGTTTACATGACAGCCAGCACTCAGGGACTGCAAATGGCCAGGTGCTTGAAAGAAATAGACTGTAAACTCTTCAGAGAGGGAGAGTGCCTCCTCTCCTGCCTATTAAGCAAAAAGATGGAAGAAAAGCAGCACTCTCTTCTCCCTTCTCAATAAAGCAAGCTGAAGAGAAAATGATTAAAGCCTGGACTTCAGAGATGCTAAATAAAACACAATGCATGCTGAGCTTAGGCTTCTGCCAGGCTTTCAGCCAGCAAGACCTCTGCAGCTGGGTGTGGAAGGGCAATGCAGGAAATCCTACAGGTGATATACACATCACTTTTCCCAGCTCTAATCACTGTGGATCACATCTACATCAAGAACAGAGCACAACAGTGCAGAGGAAGGGCACTTTACCTGTAGCAGGGTACCATGTTAGTCCCTTTACATTGGTTTTGGAAGCCAAGCTCATTTCTTTGTATCGTATCGCACCATGTCATGAGCTAGTGTAACTACTCAGCTTGTGACTATATTTCAGAAGCAGCTACACCACACTCCACTCCTGCAACATAAAACATTTAATAAATGTCACCTGACATCAGTGACTTTTTGAAGTCAATAAACACTTTCCCAGCTCAATGGAAATTGTCCAAAAAGGGAGGGTGTCCCTTGCATTTAAACAGTTCCTCAATGTGTGGAACTTTTCATCACACATTCAAAACCCACCTCATTTATGTAGAAGGGAGTTTTTTCCCCTTGTTTTTCTTTTTTTCCCTTTTTTTTAAAAAAAAAAAAAGGATTTTTATTTAAAAAAAATAAACAACCAAACTGATAATTGTTAATGCAAGAGGCTTTGGAAAATTACTTCTTTCTTGCCTTTACTCCAGTAAGGAATATTTGAGCAATGATGTATAACTTATTAACACTCCACTCTTTGTAATCTGTGCATGCTTCACCTTTTGGCAATCTATTAAAAAAATGCTACATTTAGCATATTTTGGTTGCTATCAATTTGAGAAACAACACTCTCCTGGATACTAGCTAAAATGGTGGAAATTTGTATTCTGGTTAATTTATTATTATTATTCTGGTTAATTATTAATTAAATAATCTGTAGTGAAAGCAAAAGTGTTTTGTATAATTGTTAGGAACTGCCATTAGATCTTTCTAAAATTTCTCTCTCAACTTGATTAGTTCCATTAACTGGCTTTTTTCCACCCTCTGCTCTGAGCTGCTGCTTTCGGTTCTTGTTTTGCATTTGTTTGTTTGTTTTACAGTCAGGACAAATGATTTTATCCCAGACGTAGAGCTAAGCACCCTCAGAATAACTGAATCATTTAGTACTGCTTGGCTTCATGTGTTTGTCAGCTGCAGATGACATTTAGCACAGGCTTTATCTCAGTTTTGGTAATTACTATACTGACATGAGCTTTCATACACCGCACAGATTGTTTTCAGCAGATGTAACCAAGCGACTCTGCCTTCTCTGAAATAGTTTATCTGGCTTTCAGAGTGTGACAATATTCAGATACATACACACACACCCCCTTATATACATAGGGACACACATAAAAAGCAGGCCAGTGCTTGTTTTAAGACAGTATCTGCTCTTTCTTCATTCTGAGTCAATTCAATTACCCCATGCAAGGATACTATAGAATCTCTCAGTTGTATATCGCTCCTGCATTACATGCTGGCTGTGCATCTTATTATACATGAAGGTTATTGTTATTGTAATGTATCTCAGTGGTATACCAAATGTTACTTTAATGATGTAATTAATATGCTTGGATTTACCATCTGATTTTCTCAGGCACCACTTGTGTTAGTATGTTATGCTACCAATTTCAAAGATACTTGGAAACAGCAGCTTTTGTTAAGGGAGTTGGCAGAAAAAGAAGAAGAATTAATAACATAAGACACATTCTCTAACAACACTTTAAAAACATTTGTGACAAGTTTGTACAATATGCACTATTTATACATAGGTGAGCATTATTATTATTATTATTGACTATAATAGGGTTTAGCAGATACAATTCAATACTTCTAGAGTCTGAATTTTGCAGTCAGTTGGACACATTTTGGGATGGTCTGCTTTCAGTACTAAAAACAGTTAACACTGGCTTTTTTGATTAATTATGTGTACAAGTAAGCGATTTTTTTTTTTTTTTTCAAAGAGCACTTCTTTCTTCTAGGAAAGGTAATATACACTTACGATACACAGTACAGTGTAGCAGGGATGGTACCTGAAAGTGAAGTGCATGTATGTAAACATAATAAGAGACCAAAGCAGATTCCGAATTAGTCTTCACCAAAGTAATTATCACTCATTACTTGCTAACTATAGATGACCTTTTTACTAAAAAAACAATTATGAGCTTAAATAAGTATGAAGCTTAATATATATTAACAGTGGGCAGAATTTAAGAACATCCAAGAATACAGCATGAAAACCCAAAGTTTAAAACATTTTTCTTAATCTTTACTCTCCATCAGAGAGATACCTTGTGTTCTTGATATCACAGAACAGCTTCTTTTTGGTGTAATTTCCAGTTTTCTTCTAGGTTATGCTAGAAACATCCTAAGAATGCTTTCCCATTTTCCATGCAGAAACCGCACATTTGTCAAGAAAATAAAAAGACATGGAAGTGTAACTACTGAATTTTGAAAAATACATATCTTAAGAAATTAGAAAAATCAATCAAGGTAGCAAAAAGATGAATGAAGTTTTTAAAAAACAAATGTCCAAGATTATGGGAAAAATTACATTGAAATGTGCTTTCTTTCATTTGATAGATCTAGATAGCTGCTACTACACTGGCAAATGTTTGAGTAGACCTTGCACAAAATAAAACTTTTAGTTAAATAATATTTTAATTGGAAAGTATAATGCCAAGGATTTTAATTTTCAAATATAGTATTCATGAATAACATCACACTTTGTTATTCATGGAAAAAGGTATCTATTGAGGAATCAGTTGCGGTGCAAAACTCAATATTGAGTTAAATACACTCGCCAATCAATAAAAGAACATGCACACTACAAGAAGTATACTATCAATTTCTGGATGCCAAATATATAATTTTGCTATTTTTCTTCAGCTTCTGAATTCTGCATCACTGTGGTCCGTTTCTTGTGACCATACTTGCTGCTCTTACAACAAAGTTTTTTAAACAAGTAGTACTGAAATTAGGTATCTATACATTTAAAGTACACTGTTCTTAGAAATACAAAATGTGTTCAGGACAAAAAGTGTTTTTTAATCTCTACCACTACGGATATTTGATCTTAAAGCCACTGCTGTCTTAAAGTAAAGAGACACATACAAATGCATCACACCACAGGAGGGAGGCAGAAATGGCCTTTTGAACTCTCTTGTGGTGAATGTTTTGCCTGTGGATTGGTGCCAATTGACACGTTCTCATGGTGTGAATAACTTGAGACTGAGCCCTTGAAACAAGGGACTTTTTAGATGAAGCATCTATAGTTCTGAAGAAAGAGATTTTAAGTATTAAATTTCAATAGTAAACCTCTCAAAGTGGCATTTTAGTACCCTTGCTTTCCTCCACCCTACCCATACACATCTTCATTAAAAAAGTATTTATTGAAAGGGCTAAGCCCTGTGAGAAGCTCCACACCTGGAACTCCAGTTAAAATCAATCTGACTAGCAAGGGTTTGCAGCTGCTTATACAACTCAGCATTTAAACCAAGATAAAGTCTGGTGGTGGGACAGCGGATGCATTTCTTTTCTGTAGCTCATCCAGCAAGCCTCCCACATGCTGCAGTACTGCATTTATTCCCTGACATGAAGAGACCACCCCAACGGTGTGAAGGACCACAGTTTGACCTGCAAACTCATGATAATCAAGATTTTTAAAGACTTATTTATGTAATATCAAAACACAAGCATGTTTCTATAACCTCAGTCTGACATAGTCCTGCAAAAGCATCAGCTGTGAATTCTTAGTTACACAATTGCCTTAAAAGGACAAATCATTTTAGAAAGTGTCTCTCAGGTCAAGAAACATTGACAATTCTCCTAGTCACATAGAAACAGGCCTCCACATTAAAGAAAAAGGCCTACTCAGAATACATGTAGAGAGGAAAAATGTTTTTTTACAAGAAATAAATCATCTTCAGATTTACACTACATAGCTATGGAGTTGCTGGAGTCCTGTTTAAATAAAGCAGTCCAACTAACAAACAACAGTAAGATGTTAAACACACGAACAATAAAATTATAGGCCTTCAACTTGCTGAAAACATTCAGCACTTCAGAAACTTTTAACTAATGCATTCTACTGTTGGATATACAGTACCCCTTTCCCCCCCCCCCAACTGACATTTTTTATTGTTTTTACAAATGCTTAACAGCAGAAGAAGGTAATAATAATATCCTAAATCTTTTTCCTGTAGGAATTAAGAAGTTACAAGAAGAATACTGATATGGTGATAAGACTTAAGAAGCTAAATTTCCATTATTTTAAATTTAAAAAAAAAAAAAAAAAAGCTCAAAGGCAGCTATGCTACAATGGTTATTCACTAGAGAAAAGAGAGACGTTTCTAATATAAAGGAATACCTAGTACATCAGCAACCATTCTTTCTTTCAAGGTAATTTATTTTTGATGCGGAATGAGAAAGCTAGAAAACAAAGACCAAATACACATTATTATACCTAATGTGTCTATTTATCCAGGAGGCACCAAGAAGAAATTAATAATCTGTAGAAATGCATGGCAATGAAATTCTATAACAGGCCAGGTAAAAAAAGGAAAAGATGCTTAATCATAAATCTAGGGTTTAGTTGGTTATTTGTTTCTTTTTCCCTCTGAAGTCCTCTACTTTTCTTTTACAGTAGCTCCTTATAGAAGGTAAGGGCTGATGATGACTTAATCTCCCTTTCAGAGAGAGAGCAGCTGAAGTAGCCTAGTTAAGAACTGCAAGTTTTTCCTTGCTGTCTCCTTTGCATCAGGAGGGAAATAGTCTGTTTTTGTCAATGTAAATGGAGACTAGTAGTTGATTATTCCTCCTTATCACTCCTTCTTTATGTGCCAACTCAGCAGTTCTGTGAGGTGTGCAAGTAGGCAAGGAGGAGCGAGATATTTTATTCAGAACATTTTATTCTGTATTACAATACAGAAAACTAGCATTAAGTGGTAAATTCATTTGGGGACCAGTCTTCCCTCTCCCACATGGAAATCAATGCCTGTTTTGCTACTGGCTTCACTAAAAACTAGATTGGATGTTTCATGCTTTGGGAAAGAAAGCTTGAATATATTCTCATAATAAAAAACAAATCCCTGAGATCACAATATTCTCAAAGATATGCAAAGTGCTGCTGAGATTCTCAATGATGTCCTCCAAACCCAGATTTGATTTTTAATTTATTTATGCATGTGCAATGAGAAAAGCAGTTTCACAGACATATTTTTTGTCTCTATTTAATGCTTCTCTCTTTGCCTCTCTTGTCAAAGGCTTCATTCCCTGTTAAAATTAGGGTATCACTTTTTAGATGTAAAAAATGGAATAAGAATTCAGTAGTGTATTGTATTTGCGTGGCAAGGTTTTGTTAGAGAGGGGAGCTTCAGGGGTAGCTTTAGAAGCTGCTAGAAGCTTCCTCCATATTCAACAGAGCCAATGCCAGCCAGCTCCAAGATGGACCCACCGCTTGCCAAGGCCAAGCCATCAGTGAAGGTGGTAGCACCTCTGGGGTAACACAGTTAAGAAGGGGAAAAAAACCTGCTGTGCAACTGCACCTGGAGAGAGAGTGAGAAGATGTGAAAGAAACAGCCCTGCAGACACCAAGGCCAGTGCAGAAGGAGGGGCAGGAGGTGTTCCAGGTGCCAGAGCAGAGACACCCCTGCAGCCCCTGGAGAAGACCATGGTGAGGCAGGCTGTCCCCCTGCAGCCCATCGAAGTCCATGATGGAGCAAATATCCACCTGCAGCCTGTGGAGGACCCCATGCCAGAGCAGGTGGATGCCTGAAGGAAGCTATGACCCTGTGAAAAGCCCATGCTGGAGCAGGCTCCTGGCAGGACCTGTGGCATCTTGGAGAGAGAAGCACAGGCAGGAGCAGGTTTGCTGGCAGGACTTGTGACCCCATTGGGGACCCACACTGGAGCAGTCTGTTCCTGAAGGACTGCACCCCATGGAAGAGACCATGGAGTAGTTGGTGAAGAACTGCAGCCCATGAGGACTCACGTTGGAGAAGTTGGTGGAGGACTGTCTCCTGTGAGAGGGCCCCCACGCTGGAGCAGGGGCAGAGTGTGAGGAGTCCTCCCCCTGAGGAGGAAGGAACAGCAGAGACACTGTGTGATGAACTGACCTCAACCCCGTTCCCTGTCCCTGTGAGGGAAGGAGGGAGAGAAATGGGGAGTGAAGTTGAGCCCAGAAAGAAGGGAAGGGTGGGGGGAAGGTGGGTTTTAAGATTTGGCTTTATTTCTCATTACTTTACTCTGATTTGCTTGGTAATAAATTAAACTAATTTTCCCAAGTTGGTTATTTTTTGCCCGTGACAGTAACTATTGAACAATCTCTCCCTGTCCTGATGTCAACACAGGAGCCTTTCGTTATATTTTCTCTCCTCTGCCCAGCTGAGGAGGGCAGTGATGGAGCGGCTTTGGGGGGCACCCAGTGACAACCCACCACAAGTAGAACAAAGGTTTGGAGAACTTGCATTTTCTAAAAATGTTTCGATAATGATTTTATAGGTGGACAATTTTTACAGAAAGCAAAACCAGTTTGTATTCATTAGGAAAGATTTTATCAGAGAGCCACTGAATTTCTTTTAAACTAATAGCTTTTAAAGACACATATATTTAACACCAAAACTATTGAGATTGGTAGAACAAGTAAAATGATCTAATTTAACCCACAGTAAATGTAACACTGACATATTAAGACCCGTGGAAAATTTTTGCATTTGCCCAAGATGAGCTGAGGAAGAAGGAAGCTGAGGACAGATGAACAGCACAGTAAGCACACAGAGCTCTGTCCTGGATGGCTTTTCTTTAGAATTTTCTCTGATATCAGGATTCATTATACTTTTTCCTCTTTTAATGGAGGAAATCAGAAATTAAAAAAAAGCACGCACAACAATATATTGGTGGCGGCCATTAAAGGAATTACCTTGCCCATTGAATACCATTTAGCTTGGAATCAGTGCTAGTACTATTAATTTCTACCTTTTTAATGCACACTTTAGCTAGCACATGACCCATACTGTGTAACAGCAGTTACACCCCAGGGACTAGAGATTAACAGCATGTGCTACGAGTGGTTTATTTTACAATTGCTGTGAAATAAAAGCTGATGGAAACGAGCCACTGGTGAATTACTTTGCCAGCAAAATCAACAATATTTTTATCATCACAGAAAAGCTCGCTTCTTCTGCCTTGCTTTTTTTCCTAAGATTGGTCTCATAGAAGAACACAATCGTTAGGGAAAAGTTGGGGGAGGGGAAAAAAAGAAAAGCAAGATGTTACACTCAGTCCTGCCATTTTCATTGTTTGTTGCAGCTCATCTGAATAAATTTTACCAGCTAAATCTCTGTGTCATAGTTAATTAAAACACAATTTGGGCATAAAAAGCAACAGTGGAATGAAATGAAAATTATTTTCTGATAAACTCTAGTCAGTCAGCTTTTCCTTCTCATTAAAGGAACATTAATGCAGCTGCTACGCCTGTATATTTTTGGAGTGCTAGGGAAGAAGAAAATTAATCTCACAGCAGGGTATCATGGAGGTTTGGTTTTGTTGGTTTTTAACCCATAACGAATGAAAAAGAGTGCACCAAAAAGTTCTACCTCTCTCCACAGACCTTCTACTGAGCAGTAAATTTATTTCAATTTGAAATAGCAGAGTAATGTAAAACAGTACACATTGTTAACAAGCACATAGAAAGCGTTTGTGCTTTGACCATTAGGGACAACCTGCGCTGAAATACATTGGCTTCCAGTTGCACAAGGTGGTTTCCCCCTACCCCAACATGCTTCACCTGACAAGAAACTTATATCACGGATAAGATAAACCTCATCAGTTATTACTCCTCATGCTAAACTGCATTTTCTTAAAAGGAGCATCTGGGAGAGTAATGGAGAAGACTAATATTTAAGGTAGACACCAAAAGTAGGGCCAAACATACTGGTCAGTCATATATACATTTTGCCCACTATCAGCTGAATTTTTTTTTTCCCCTTTATTGAAATTTCCCCCCCCTCCCCTTTTTACACTTTTGTCTGTATTTAACTCCAAGCAAAACATTAAGCATCTTTGGTGTTACTCCAAGTTTCAGACCAAATTTGAAACTTTTATTTATAACCTGAGTGTTAGTCTGTAACATACAGCAGTTATGCTGCGAGATACAGCTCACTGCCTTATCCTATCCTTTAGCGCCCCAGCAGCCGAGCACACCTTACTCAAGGCTATCAGATAATGGTATGTGGCATGATTTACATGTGCAGAATGGAGAATTCATTGTGAAGCTATTTATAACTACAGCACAGTTGAAAGAGAATGATTTAATACGTACTGTAAGAATCCTTTGACAAGCCACATTAATACTACACCCTTTCCCAAAATGTTCCAAGCAATGGTATAAAGATGTAGCTCCACATGCTTATTTGGTTTTGGAAATCATGTTTTATCTGTAAATTTGTATGTAATGAGTATACTTAATCTTAGACATCGCTTCATCACAGAGGACCTGCCATTTAAGTCTCCATTCAAAATTTTGCTGATACCTTCAGTTATCGGAATGGAGCTGATGTACAAAGAGTCCCTGAAATAGACTAAAAAAGCAACAGATCTGGACACATTCTTTTTATTAGAGAGCGTATTCTGGTTAAAAGTGCCTTATCCTTCACTTAAGGCATTTTAAGAAAACCTTCTCCAGCTTTTCTACCCTATTCCTGATCATAGAATCATGGAATCATAGAATCATAGAGTCATAGAATGGTTTGGGTTGGAAGGGACCTTAAAGATCGTCTAGTTCCAACTCCCCTGCCACGGGCAGGGACACCCTCCACTAGACCACATTGCCCAAAACCTCATCCAACCTGGTCTTAAACACTTCCAGGGATGGGGCATCCACAACCTCTCTGGGCAACCTGTGCCAGTGCCTCACCACTCCACCAGTAAAGAATTTCTTTCTAAGACCTAATCTAAATTGACCCTCCTTCAGCTTAAACCCATGACCCCTTGTCCTGTCACTACACTCCCTGATAAACAGTCCCTCACCATCTTTGCTGTAGGCCCCTTCAAGTACCGGAAAGCCCCAATTAGATCTCCCCGGAGCCTTCTTTTCTCCAGGCTGAACAATCCCAACTCTCTCAGCCTGTCCTCACAGGAGAGGTGCTCCAGCCCTCTGATCAGCTTCATGGCCCTCCTCTGGACTCGCTCCAACAGCTCCATCTCTCTCCTGTACTGGGGCCCCCAGAGCTGGATGCAGTACTCCAGGTGGGGTCTCAGCAGAGCAGAGTAGAGGGGCAGGATCATCTCGCTCGACCTGCTGGTCACCCATCTTTTGATGCAGCCCAGCACACAGTTGGCTTTCTGGGCTGCAAGCGCACACTGCTGGCTCATGTTGAGCTTCTCATCAATCAATACCCCCAAGTCCTTCTCCTCAGGGCTGCTTTCAATCCATTCCTCACCCAGCCTATAGTCGTGCTTGGGATTGTGCCAACCCATGTGCAGAACCTTGCACTTGGCCTTGTTGAACTTCATGTGGTTCACACAGGCCCACCTCTCCAGCCTGTCAAGGTCCCTCTGCACGGCATCCCTTCCCTTCAGCGTGTTGACCGCACCACACAGTTTGGTGTTGTTGGCAAACTTGCTGAGGGTGCACTCGATCCCATTGTCCATGTCGCCGACAAAGATGTTAAACAGTGCCAGTCCCAGTACCGACCCCTGAGGAACGCTACTCGTCACTGATCTCCACTTGGACATTGAGCTGTTGATCACAACTCTTGGAGTGCGACCATCCAGTCAATTCTTTGTCCACCAAGTGGTCCATCCATCAGATCCATGTCTCTCCAATTCAGAGACAAGGATGTCATGCAGGACAGTGTCAAATGCCTTGCACAAGTCCAGGTAGATGACGTCAGTTGCCCTTCCCTTACCCATTGACGCTACAACCCCATCATAGAAGGCCACCAAGTTTGTCAGGCACGATTTGCCCTTAGTGAAGCTGTGTTGGCTGTCACCAATCACCTCCTTATTTTCCATGTGCCTGAGCATAGTCCTCAGGAGGGTCTGCTCCATAATCTTGCCAGGCACGGAGGTGAGACTGACCAGCCTGTAGTTCCCTGGGTTTTCCTTTTTTCCAGTCTTAAAAATGGGGGTTATGTTCCCCCTCTTCCAGTCAGCAGGAACTGCGCTGGACTGCCAGGACTTCTCAAATATGATGGCGAGTGGGCTGGCCACTTCATCCGCCAGTTCCCTCAAGACCCACAGATGCAACTCATCAGGTCCAGTGGGCTTGTGCACCTTCAGGTTCCTTAGATATTCTCGAACCTGATCTTCTCCTACAGTGGGCGGTTCTGCATTCTCCTAGTCCCTGCCTTCTGCGACCTAGGCAGTGTGGCTCAAACATTTGCCAGTGAAGACTGAGGCAAAGAAGTCACTGAGTACCTCAGCCTTCTCCATATCCTGGGTAACCAGGTCACCCATTTCATTCCAGAGGGGACCCACATTTCTTCATATGGAAGAAATTTCTCAATATCATAGAGTCATAGAATTATAGAATCGTAGAATCATAGAATGCTTTGGGTTGGAAGGAACGTTAAAAATCATCTAGTTCCTACCCCCCTGCCATGGGCAGGGACACTGTCCACTAGACCACGTTGCCCAAAGCCCCATCCAACCTGGCCTTGAACACTTCCAGGGATGGGGCATCCACAACCTCTCTGGGCAACCTGTTCCAGTGCCTCACCACCCCCACAGTAATCATAACTCAAAACAACCAACTCCCTCTTGCCCCCAAAGCAGGCTTTTCCACAGTCACTCACCCTACAAAACATATTCTAATATCAAGCTGTGGAACTTGGCTGTACATTCATAAAACTGCTGAATTTTCTTACACAGTCATTTCACTGTAAATCTTTCCACAAAATACTTAGCTGCACACAGAATGAAAATCACACTATAATTTGATCCAGTGATCATCTGAATTCACTGTAGTATGGGCTGGAGTTTAACAGATTGCGTCACCAAGAATGGCTGCCTCTGTTATTAAAGCTTCTGGTTTGGAAGGAATTAAAAAAATGAACACCTGGAAGGTGAATATATTCTAGGCTATTTCCAATTAGTTTTACACAGATGACCATGCTGGCCCCAAATGGGTAAGCCTTGTACATCATTTCCCAGCTAATAAGCATTTAATTATATTTTGATTTTGGGCTTACTTTGTCTATTAATTCAGTATGCTGTACACTGGAGTACAAGCAAATCTATTTAAAGGTGCTTATAGAAACCTCTAACTAGGATAGTGTATGTTTTTCTTTTTCCCCGTGAGTTTACACAGCGGGACCTCAAATGTTATGATGCGAGCCTGGCATAGCAGATAAAAAGTCAGATTTCAGCACCAGTGACTCCAAGATGTAAAGAGGACAGGTGTATGTGATAAACAATGACAAACATGGATCAAGGTCTGAATGATGAAACAAAAGTGATGGGTAAGCATGCATTTGCCTGAGTACTACAGTCCTTGATATAATAGAGGCACACAAAAGCTCAAACCACGGACCATTAATAACCCAAAGAATATGTTATTCCTTTTCCAAAGAAATCAAGTGTTTAAATTGAAGGGGATGGGGGCAGTAAGATAATAAGCAAAGTAAACAATAAAGAGTGTAGTATCTGGGTGCACCGCTGAGCCTTGTTAAAAGACACAACACTGTCATTTTGCTGTTGCCTGTTTCTCATTATGTTCTGCTTGTATACATCTGAATGTCATTATTTAATTTCAGAAATGCTGTGGAGACACGGACAAACACAAAAGCACTCAGGGTCATGCTAATTTTATTCTCTACAGGCACTGATAAGGTAAAGCAAAGCTTACCCATGTTGCTTCTTAGATGGTGTATTTCTGAAACAGTGTGGCTTTGTTAAAAAGAGACACATGTATTTCTACTGAAGGCAGGTAATGCCACCTTTTCTAAGTGGCTGGATAAAGCAACAACCTATCTATCTGGAGAATTTCTGAACACTCAGGCAAACTGATTGTTGTAGTGTAAGAAACAAAACTTTCACAATATATGATACTGCTGATGGTTG
The DNA here is from genome assembly GCF_011004875.1 of Balearica regulorum gibbericeps. Taxonomy (NCBI): domain Eukaryota; kingdom Metazoa; phylum Chordata; class Aves; order Gruiformes; family Gruidae; genus Balearica; species Balearica regulorum. Next base: position 22,199,318 of record NC_046220.1, read on the forward strand.
AAAGGTGTCCAGTTATCTTTCATCACATTGAGGATGCACTGGATGAACTACAAGATTATTTTCTTTCAGTAAAGGAGGATGTGTGGAGAAGAACTCACATACACTTTAATACACTGTCTTCAGGTAAGAAGTCACTTGAAACTGGTACGGTTTGCAATTCTGAAGAACACTTTAGGAATCCAAGATCAATGGCTTCTACAAATTTAATGAAAAGTCCTCTCAGTGCAACACGGCTGAAATTTTAACCACAAAAATATCAAAATGCACAGAAACAGAGAAAGAAAGTTAAGTCACTCAATCCTAAAAAGAGATCTTGGGAAGAGATCAGCATAGGCTACAGCTAACACAACCAGGCAAGGTATATTCTAGAAGGAAAGCAAGCTAGATCATAAAAGATTACAGGTTTCAGAGTTTCATTCAAGAGTGACTCAATTTCATGCTCAGTTAATTAATGCCAGTATTGATAAAAGTAGTCAAATCCCTATTTTAGAACAGTCATTGCCACAAACCACATGTAAGAGAGATACACAAGAATTTATGCTTCTTTATACAGCATACTTGACACTGATAGTAATGTCCGAAATGATAGCTCCTTTTCCTTTTTGGTATTCAGTTATTGATACATTTGTACTTTGGCAATAAAAGTTTTCTGGTATGGTGGACTTATTGACCTGGAAACATGAATAAAAATCACAGACAACAAATGTGAAATATCATTTACGAAGTAAAGGATGTGAAAGTGAAATTTATTAAAATATTCATAAATTACACTATCACCTCTAAAATGTTATTGAAGGCTTACACATTGATCAGTTCCAGAGGCAACTGATGATTAAAAACTTTGGGAAGCAAAGCAAGCCTCAGTTCTGTTGCACCAACAAAGGTCCTTAAGACAAAATCCTTGATGTTAATGAGCCATGTAAACAATTGCACGACAGAGTCTGAAATACATACATTCTTCACATCTGCTTTATAGGCAGTACTGTTCAATAATTGCTAATACAGCGGTGATCACCCCTTAGAATCCCCTTTCCCTTGCAAATTTCAGTATTTAAAGTATGCAGTCATACCAAATCATAACACATTTCTAAGCATTTAGAAACAATTCTAAAAAATATGCGAATTCCTCTTACCTAGAGAGTTACATACTGCAATGTTCTACAGGTGCTTTCGTACAAAGACTGATTTCATAGGGAACAGCTAAAAGATGTTTTTTGGAAAGCTGTACATTCTGCAAAAGCTTGTTTTACACCCCTTCTACTTTAAATGTCAGTACTCCAATTTATCTTCTAAGAGGAAAGAATGTTGTCACAAAAATCTAGCAATTAGGGAGTTTATAGTGAATAACATAAAATATACACAAGGAACATCACAGCTAAACAAATATTTATAAATGTCCTGTCAAAATAATTTACACAAGTCTGGTATTAAAGATAAGCTATGTTCTAAATCAAAATATCAGAATGTGGAAATTTGTCACTCTCACCTCATATTAAAACCTATTCTGACTTATAAGATTACATTGCATTTTTCAATATATATATATATATATTATGAGTAATTGTATAATTCATGCAGTCCTTGATAACTGTTTATCACCCATCTTCTAATGGAAGATTTTATAAATGGGTCTTTTAGTTCTGATTTAAAGAGGCAACTGAAATCAAAAGAATATTTAAATGTAATTGTTGCAGCAAACAACGTACAAACTAAGGGTCATAGGATGGTCCTATAAATTAGGTTCATCATTACTGCAATTTTATAAGTGAGCTTGGATTCCCTATATTACTCCCCCTCCTCCTTATTCCCTCCCCTTTTCTTCCCTCTCTCTTTCTTGCAGTGGCAGTTAATGCTCTTTTTTTTCCCCTGTTCCTTGACTGATACAAAGATCTACCTAGCAGGCCTGAGACTGAGGCTAAATATAGACTGGCTTACCCTGTCTTTCCACTCCTACCTTTGCCATGCTTCCATTTGTTTTCTACCTTTCCAGTTTCAGGTCTGCCATTGTTTATTGACATATGTTCTCTGGTAAGGTTTGAGGACAAAATGAGGGTAAGATTCCCACTAGACCCTCCATTATATTCATGTGACCAGTACACAAATCAAGGCTTGAACCCACCGCTCCTAGCACCCATCTTACAGAGCCAATTCAAGCCTTCCCTTACACGACTGCTGTAATAAGCAGTAGGTAAAATATCCACCAAAAAAACCCCCAAAAATCCAAATGAGATGGACCAGATTCTCCTAAAAACACAGATAAGCTTGACTTTTCATCCCTGACTAGATCAAGAAGAGAATTTCCTAGGGAGAATAGAGCATTGGAAAAGGATTAATTTTAGCTGACCTCAGTACACTGAAACTAGATTTCCTTGGAATCACACCAACCTGAAGTAGGCTTTTGATGATCCAGAACCAATAACAGAGATTACTTACAGTTCTTCAACACAATGTATATTTTAGAGCTCTGATGAAAGCGATGTCCTGCATGCCACAAGCAAATGAGCTTGTTAGACTTGTGTAGCACAATAACCCTAAATTAAATATCACCATTAAACTTGTTACAGCACATGAGTTGGAGAGCAAAACAATCACTCATGCACTTGCAGAAACATTGAGGTTCTATTTCATAATAAATCACCTTCCGGACAAAATTACTCAGGAAATATTCTTCACAAAGAAATCAAAACAAACAAAATTGTTTCAAATATGCTTATTTTCACTAAGAGCTGATTTGAAAAAAAAAAAAACCAACAAAAAAGCACCAAAAAAACTCCCTAGTGGATTTTCAAATTTAGCATCTTTTCCAACACTGACATGATAATACATTCTTTTTTCAAAACAGTTCCACTGGCTTCCTGAAAGAGCTTCTCTGAAAGGCAGTGGCTATCACAATACTGCTTTGCATGCCAGAAACCTAGAGACAAAACGCCAACTAAAGCCAGCTTTCAAACACCACTTCTGAGGAATCTATCCTGTTGCAAAGTTGTTATACTTTCCCTGTCTACAGTAAAATTTTGGACCACCTTCCCTCTGTCAGAGAAATTTTTCTTTGGATATAAAAATGCTAGGGGAAAAATGTACCACTGCAATCATTAACAAGTCTTGCGCCATCAATGTATATGCACCAACAGAAACATCACAAACAAGAATTTCTTCCTGTGTATCTTTCGACTCTTCATCATCATTCTTTTTCTTTCTCTTGCCTCTGTTTTCCACCCAATTGCATCAATTTAAGATCTGCAATAATTTTCTGAATATTTTTAGGATCCTTTTTGGACTCTGATTTCTGTAAGAGGTTCATGGGACCACTAAATACTTTCACTCCCCCTATCTAAAGTCCAGGCTTTTGCATTTCAATGATTTCTTAAATCATTGGTCCCAAAGTGGTGGGAAAATGGTAGGTTTTCATAGACAGAAATTTACCTTGGTTTGAGGTCTTTCTTTGTTCATTTCTTTAACCCATTTCAAGATTGGTAGGCCAAGGAGGAAGAGTTTCAAGCATTAGAATGGAGTTTGAACCTGTAAATTCACACCAAGCCTCTGGGACAGAGATTGCAAAAACTTAAGCAAATAGTTTCATTCTTTTCTGCCTTAATATCACACTTCTAAAAATAGGATTCCTCCCAGCACTTTTATCTAGTTGATTTGTCTGTAAACTTTGAGACATGGGCTGCCACCTTTGGTGAAAGCACTAAGCAGAAACTAGAGCGAATTTGAGTTTAGCCCAAGTTTTCAGGGGGAAAATCAAAAACAAACAAACAACAACAAAAAAAAACCCCCCACAACCCCAAAAACTGCTTCAGTATTTTAAGTAAAACATAAATTAAGCTTGTAGGCAACTCCACAAACTGTTAGTTGGATATTATTAATCGAAAGTTCAACTTTTTCCTATCTTCTTCACTACATAAAAATAGATTTAATGACCCATGAGTTTTTAAGCTCAGCAATGACTCTTTTGCATTTTATTAGCCCCTTTGAAAGATGCCATAGTAAGCATACAGTCACAAACTTCCCCCCTGCTTGTGGGTAGCTGTATTGTTCTCAGCCTTCTCATGAATTTCCATCTTGCCCCTCACATCATATTTAACCGTATACCACCCTAGAAATTTCAGTAGCAGCTATAGATCCTCACATAGATCAGATCCATTTTGTTACTGTTCATTATTAAATGTTTGCCACAATGTGTAAATGCATGATTAGCTTTACGGACCTAATTTAGGAGCATGGGTCTCTCAAGTGTCCATGGGAAGAGAACAATACCTCCAACTGCAACTTTGACACCTGAATTAGGTGGTAAATTCTAAATCTAGGGATCCTAAGCACTCTTGAAGATACTACCTCAAACTGTGAGCATTTGATCCTAGATTAGGTGCTTGAGGCAGCACAAAATATCTTTTGTATCCCAGATAAGTCTATACTATGGTTGAGAAGAATAATAATGGAAAATGATAACTGTATAATCCAGAGAAAGCCTTCCTCTCTGTAGCTGTGTGTGAAAGATTTCTAACTTCCATAAAATCATTGACCACTTCATCAGAAAGTCAAAAGAAGGACTTTAATGTAGTTTAAAAAAAAAAAAAAAATTACACTGTCTATTGGGAAAAATCCTAGAGAAAATAAAGTTACTTTCTTCCAAAATACTTTATATAGAAGAAATATGGAAGCTATAACAAATGTAGAAAAGTGTTCTTTCAGTTTTATCCGAGAAACAGAAATAAAAGCATGCACTTTTGAAGATTTTCATAAAAGCTGTTGCAATCTTCTTGCAGTACTTTTTTCAATAATCACATCACTTTAAGCAACTTAGTCTCATACTATTTGTCTTTGGTTTACTTTTTTTGTTTAAGTTACTTTGACAAGTAAAACAGCAGCTAGATAAATAGACCTTCATTTGTTATAGACCTATACAGCTGTTCATGAGATGTGGAAAAACAGAAAAAAGTGTCAGCATACATCCACTTGAAAAAAAAAAAAAAAAAAGCATTGAATTTTTATCATTGAGACTTTTCCCAGGGACTCAGGAGAGACTCAAACCAACCATATTTCTCATCTCATTTCTGCCTAGAATACCCACCTTCTTAACACAGCTCACTCATTTCTGTTATCACCATCAAGCACAAGAAAAAAGGTGACAGTTTTCTTTTAAGGTTGTTGAACTATTTATTGTTCATTAACAGAAAATTTGGTCTTGTTATTTGAAGATCATAACAGAGATTAATCTGAGAGAGTATGTCATATGGCTGCAAAGTTAGAAACAAGGATTCATGTAATATGGAATATAACAAGTAATCATATAGGCCTATAATTCAAAAATGCTATAGAACTTGTAACATGTATTCTAAGGCACTGCATGCAGCACAGTGACAGATTATGATAATGTATAACTAGAAGCATAGAAGTAATCTCATTCTGAAGACAAAAAATGTGTTATTTGAGTTTTTACGGTATGTTCCCAATATGTCTATTAAATAAACTTAATGATGTGACTTGTTAAACAACATTATACTTGACTGCTATAGAATGCTCTTTTACAGTACTGCCCTTAAATTCATTGGTGTGCTATTGATCTAAATTAGCTGTTCACTCCTTCATGTGAGCAACTGCAGTGACATTATAACCTTCAGTTCTAAGAGTTTTTTCTATGACATTTCAATTTGTTACAAGATTTCCCAGTTGCTGAAAAGTTTATGATTTCAGAGTACAGTTTCATTGGGTATTATTTCATTACCTCACTCATGCTGCAAAATTCTAGGATGGTATTCAAACAGAAAAAAATATGCAGCCTACTAAAGCAGTATTTGGTCTCTCCCAGCCCAGAGCTATTTGGTCACCCATTGTATGAATTGCTGCCCAGTAACAACAGCAATGGATGAGATGCAGCCTGAAATGTGTTTCCTTTTTCTCATCTTTGTCGTGCTGAGAGAAAGAAGTAGCTTATTCCCTGTGCCATCTGTACACACACAGGAGCAGGAGAGAAACACATGAAATGCAAAAGAGCATGCAGTACTTCCCAGTTGCTTTTGATGGTCGTATGGGGATCAGGAGATCATTCTCACAACCTGATGATGCCTTCAATGCCTGATTTCATCAGGTCAGCACTCCAGCTGCAAAAACAAGCACTACAGTAAACACGTAGAATATGAACACACAGCAGGTCATCCATGCAGACACTAAAACCCATAGACACAACTGTGAACCTCCCTGGGAAAAATTACATTGCTTGTCTGTTTTCAGCAAAAGTTTAGAAGAGCATCCTTTATCTACATTTACCATCTATTGTTTTCTACAAGAGGCTGACATAACAGCAGGCATAATTTTTCCCATGCAATCAAAATATATTCATTTTAACCCCATATTTGGACCTGCTTTAAGAATGCATTTAATTGATAATATATTGTTCATAGCGATGCTAAAAATATAGGACAGTTTCCTTGTTATTAAAAATGTTTTTAAAATCACTATGGCTCCAGAAGAACTTTAATAAAATAATAGTGAAGATTTTGTATGGATAATGATGTTGAAAATTTTGATTTATTTAACTAGAACTATTTTAATTTACATCATATCATATCCCAAGCGTATTTTTGAATAAATATAACCCAATGGTCAAAAACGCCATCATAAATAGCAAATGAGAGCGCTAGGAACTGTTTACACTAAAGTTCAGTACTTTGTCCCAGTCAAAGATTTACAAATCTCAGATCACACAAAAAACTTTCTCCAAATGTGGGATAAGGCTGTTGCTCTGGGGAAAGAAGACTTACCATGACATAATATTGAACAGCATTTAATAAGTGGAAATCTTTTTTTTTTTTCAGAGACTTCATGATGTTGGTGAATGTTTATAGAGTAATAAGTCTGCAATATACAGGTATGCCAGCAACACTGAGCTGTGTTTTTTGACTGCTCAACGCAGAGGTAAATATTGTACAAAATAGTACAGAGCTTGAACTAATTATTTTATGAGACTTTACTTAGTCTCAAGGCACTCACCAGCTTGGTGTTATAATAATAATAAATATTTTAAAATAATATTTTAAAATAATTTTAAATACTAAGCACAGTAATTTCATTTGTCTCTCATAATAATTACAGTACATAATAAAAAATAAGGGAAAATGTAGGTGATTCTTATCTTATGCTGATGATAACCTCTTCACTTCCAGCAGTCATCTGTTTGAAACATCATGAGCTACAGTTTGCATCCAGACAAGCCAGTTTAAATCCTTTAAATGGATCTTTCTTTCACATTTTTTTCTATTGAAATTTTAAATCTGTTTATATATCTTTATAACTTATTTCCACACTTCATTAACAACTTTTTGAAAAAATTATTCACTTTGGTTTGTTTTGTATCTCCTGCAGAGTAATTTCACTGGATGTTTCATACCTTTTGTAATGTGAAAAAGAGTGTACAATAATTTCCCATTCACTCTGACTGTACCATTTGCAATTACATGGACATCTATCAAAATCACCTGTGGCCATCCCTTCTTTACAGTGAGAAGACTTAGACTATTTTCCTTTCTCTGCAGAGTAACTATCTGATTATCTTTGGTCATTCCCATTTCCTTCTCTGTACTGTCCACAGTTCTGTTAAACACTTTTTAAGATGGAATTTCTTGCAGTCATGATCATTTTAAAATGTCTGCAAACTGTGGGCTAGTTGTGTGGTGCCACAATGTTTTGTCCTCTATTCCTGTTCCGCTGTCTAATATTATTTACCTTTTTCACTACTGCTAGGCACCAAGATGAACGTTTCAGATTGCTGTTCACAGTGACTTCAAATATTAACTCAGGAATGAGGCACCACTAATTTCAAGCCTGTTATTGTGTCTACAGTCAAGGCTGTCTTGCAATCTGCATTGATTCATATTTATTGACATTAAATATTAGCTGGCACTTTATTACTCACTTGCTCGTTGACAACCTTCTGCAACTCTTTCCTACCTTGAGTGGTTTTCTAATGTCAAAGCCTTGTCATTTTGCTGTTCACTCCATTTCTAGATGTTTTCTGAAGACCAGTATCGAAAAGTATTGTAGCCTGCAGAGTCAATCAAGGAACACCCCTGACAGTGTAGATTTATTTTGAAAACTTACCACTGTTTTCCTTATTTTACTCCGTAATTAATCATCATTTTTCTGCAAATCCAATGGTCTGTCAGCCAGCTGCCCTCATCTGTATTTGTTGGTGTGACTTTTATCACTTCACCAGGATCACAAGATGTGACTCATCACAATTATTTCCCAGTTGACTAACTAACTCTATTCTTTCTTATGGTTTCTGCCAATATGAGTGATATTGAAGTAAGACATAATGGCCTGCAGATCCCCTGGTACCTTTTGGACCCCTTTTTGAAAACTCGTTCTCATTTGCTTACTTACTCTCTCCTGGATTCAAGCAACAGGTTTTACATTACATAGTTGGTAGCAATTCACTCTAGACTTTTTGGGTGAAACTTTTTGCCCTGACAATTCATTACTCATATATTTTGCTTTAAAATCTTTTCCAATGATGTGCCTATTTAAGACTAATAAACACAAATATAAAGAAATCCTTTAGATTTTACCACTGTTGCCTTGAGTGCTCATTTTTATATGCCAGCCACCTATCAGCCCTATGGAATCAAGTACAGACTTCCAGTTTCTGATGTGTTTGAAACCAGTTTTATTACTCATTTTTACACTTAAAACAATTTAGTCTTCAGAAATCTTCATTACCCACCTGATTAGATATGATTTAAAATTTAACTTACCATTATTTATATTCTTTCTATTGTCTTTGGACAAAATTTTCAATTTTTGAAAGAACATTTTTCACTTTACTGCTACAACAATGACACTATACAGCAACTATATCAGAACATGATTGTACCACAAACATCCCCCTCCAAGATTAGATTAAAACATAAGTGGGGTATTTTCCAAATAATATAAGCAATCTCCAAATGTTTGTGGGGTTATCTTCCCCAGTAAATTTCTAAATTTCAAATTGAAATCTCTGCCTTTGGTCCAAAAGCAAACATTCAAACACCAATTGAAGCTGTACTTTAACAAAAACCAGACACAAACTCAAGCATTTCCAAGTTTAAAATATTTTATCCATAAACACACTTATAGTCAGAATTTATATGTACAAAGCAAACAAATGTGAGAAATAAATTCTTTTTGTTCAGATCTTGAAAAACCCTTTGGTCACACCATAGGGAACCTTATTGCTACTATTTATCCAGCAGAAGCAGGTGGCAGGCAATCAAAATGTCAGCTAGTGTGGAAGAATAGTAATAAGGTGTAGTTTTTATCTTGACACCTTCTAGAAGCGTAACATCTAATGTCATTTTGTACTGCTCTGGGACAGTAATTACACAGAAAACACATAATAAACACATGATAATGACATAAGGCAACAAGAAATGTGCCCTTCACTAATGCAATCCAAGGCGTATAGCACTGCAGTAGGCACACATAATAGGAATTATCAAAAAATAAAAGTGTCAGGACTTAAAGCATAGTGAAATGTATTGATGTGTTTCATACATGTTGTAGTATTAACACAGGCTTGTTATTTATACAAAGTTCCCAGTAGACAGTGAGGTAGTGTGCGGATTAAAAAAACCAGCTTATGTTCTGCTGTGCCATTTGACCACATATCTTCCACTAATTTCATTTGTGAATATGCTGGGTGATAAACATACTCTTAATATCCAATGCTTTGACAAAAAGCAACATTCAGATATATATACATAAGAGTTAATATGCAGAAGTGATCAAAAGTAATATATTATTTATGTTATTTATTAGATTTATAACAACTCGAAACAGGGAAGCTGAACTGACTTGCAGACACTTTATGGAACTGTATTTGGAATCATGGAATTCATTATTCTCCACCTAAGTCGATGACCCAATTCCAAGTGATTTCCATGATGAAATAAAAAAAGACTCTTAGATGTGAGAAATAGCAAAGTCTTGAAAAACTGAAACATGAACAATTTCACATATGAAATTAATTTCATAGCCAAATAATAGGAAAAAAACCCAAACCTTACCATTTTGCAGTCTGTATTCTGGAGTTATGGTCTACATATTCCTCAGGGAATACATTTCAGAACCAGACAGCAGTTTTCTACTCGAAATACATTCCATGTCATGGATTTACCTAGTAAACATCATTGGCACTCAGTCTACATGAGGTAAATCCACTAGTGCTCAAGTTAATGACAGATATATGAAAGAACACCTCTGTTTCATCATTTGCATAGATCCAGGTCAGCTAGAAACTGGCTTTTTGATTCAGTGTCTCAATTTGTCCTAACCTCCATGCAGCCCACAGAGAGAAGAAAGCATCTCCAGATGGCACTTTTCGTTGTAAAAAGCAGGATCCTTCCTCCTGTCTACTGAAAAAGGTTTGGGCAGGCCTGCTCTTAACTTGGGAGCATTAGTGAAGAATTTCAAGTCAGGTGGGATGAATTCAGCATTTCATTTGCAGTTACTATCGGGCACTGACTCCTTTCTTCTGTAAGAATACAGCTAAAGCTGTCCTGAAACACAGAAGTAACTGAATAAATCCTTGTTCAAAGGATTTTTTATGTCAGATCTGATTGGCATCTTTCTTTCACAGGAATTGGACACTTACAGCCAAAACCCAGCACAATTATAGCTTATACTGTGGTTTCCACAAAGTAAATCTCACCCCATGCAATTTGTTTAGGTATTGCTTTTCATGAGGCTTGGAACATGGTTTTAAAAACTGCTTGTTAACAGCATGAATCGAGAAATACACAAGTTTCTCTCTCTTGTTCCTAGTGCTTTCCTTTATGTTTCTCCTTAACATAGTGCAATATTAGAGAGTTATTGTTATAAGTGTCTAATTCTAGTTCTTTTTAAACAATGACTAGGAACACTATACTTCTGAGAGTCCCTCTGTACATTTCTGTGTGGAAATATTTGAAAAAGCTCTATCAAAGAAAATAACGCTTTCAAAACTGGTCTCCCAATAGTAGCAAAACACGCTTTAGGAAGCAAACTATGAAGAATATACTCAGTCAAGAATAATTTCAAACCAAAGCATGGTCTCCATTTTCAGTCTAACTTTGGTAAGGAAAATATTGTTTTAACTGTCACATCCAATGACTAAAACTCTAAAATAAGAAGAAGCCAGAGATTGGTCTAATGATGTAGAAAGGAGAGAAGACAATAGAAGAAACCTTGATATTAACATGAGTAAGAGACTTACTTGACTGTAGGTTCCTTAGCAGTCCTAAAGTTTTAAGAATAACAATGGTAAGTACAATCATCTGTGACAAGAATGAGAGTTTTGCTACAGCAGTTTTATGACAAAACAAATCATGAAAGCACCAGCAAAGCTTTTTTTCAAAAAAAACCCAAAACATAATACACTTCAGCAAACACTTATCAGTCAAAAATAAAGGAAAACAAGACACTTTGCAAGTAGAAAGCTTTCATTAGGCAACCCCTTCAAAATTCAGATTGATTCAATGTGCACGAGCAAAATGAATGGAGGGGAGCCATCAGATGAGACAGGAGCCAAAGGTTCAATTCTGGAAGGAGTTTTGCACCTTCAAAAGACATACTGGGCCAACCATCCTTGTATTGAGTTCCGTGGGGTGGCTGGATGCTTAATTTATTAGATAAAATGGAAAAAGTCTTATTAATAGCATGATACCTGGGTGGACATATATCTGTGTTTTCTTCCTAAAGTTAGTCTAGCCTATAAACCAGGTCTGGTTAGTCAGACCTGTTGGCAAGAAAGAAGAAAAATTATAATGTTCTTAAACATTAATTACTTGGAGTATACACATGAAGCATTACCAAATCCTCACCATCTGAGAGTTTCCATTCATAGCTGGACCTTGAATTTCAGAAGAAATTTAGCTGACACCACATATAAAGTTGTTGGGAAGAAAATGGTGAAATCCTGCATCCGTTGCATTTAGCTTCAATGGTCCTATTGAGTTCAGCACAGAACGTATTTTCTCACACGGTATATCTTTAAGATTCATTCAGGTACAACAGATGGGAAGAGAAATTGCCTTAAGTTCTTAGCACTGGATACCATATGGTATGAAGGGAAGGTATTGGTTTACTTATTAAATGAAATATTGCCAAAGTGAGTAGTTAGAGAAGTTCTACTCTCTCAGATATTTTCAATATTGAAAAGTCACAGTTTGTCTTGGATTCAAAACTACCACAATGCCTAACAGACTGGGGACTCAGATGCAAGGACACATTTCTAGAGAATCACAAAAACTTTTAAACATAAATCAGTCACTAATAAGTCCAGCTCACTCAAAAAAATGGTCCTTTGGGGTATTTGCAGAAAAGAATGCAAGATTTGTTCAGAAGATAATGAAAGGGCAAGCAGCTTATAGCCTATGCTGAGAGTAGCTCCTTGGAGATATGGATACATGTTTCCTGTCCACACTCTAAGGCCTGTTGATGCATCTTAAATTAAATTGCCAGAGGATGTGTCCTTGTCTGTTATAAATTAGGATGTTTATGTAAGTTTCCATTCCAAGGCACATTCATGATTTTTTCTTACTTGTCTCACAGTTAGATGACCTAATCCTACCTAAGGGGTCAATAATTTCCACAATCCATTATTTTTATTCTTAATGTACTTGCGTGACTATGTTGTAACACCATAGAGAGATTCTGAATTGGAATGAAATTCAGTTCTGTAGACAGTGAAATCTGATTGAAAATCCAAGATCAGTATTACAGTGACTTCCTATTTTGAGGCAGGAAAAAGAGATTTCAGGTCTCACGGACCTTTTTATGACCTTTGCCTTTCAGGTAGAAAATCCTTCATAGTTACATGTTCAGTTTCTAAAATTATTTTGCAGCTGACAATAAGTATTTCTCCATGAGTCAGCTGCTAATACATTCAGATAAGCAGAGCTAACAAGAATATCTCTAGAAAAATGCCTTGTCATTGCCAGCAAAGGTTACGTTTGCAAGTGTATATTGCAAGACAATACAAACTTTTTCTTGTTCAAATGCTGGGCAGAAACAAGCTTGATCCGCCTAGGTGCAGGCTGGAGGAAAAAAAGCCAAATGACTCCATTCATATCATGTCAAGCCCAAAGTAATCAGTAAAATATCCTGCTGATATGTAGGAGCTTTTAGTGGATCTAATTTAGCACTACATTAGCACTTTACCTATTTCTACTCTTACCACTTTTGACTACTGTGTATCCCAGGAGACTATCAGTCTCTGTTGAACATCAAACTGCTGCTCAGTTAAAGTCAGGTGATGCTCTGGGCCCTCATCATTACACATTTCCCCAAAATATATATACATTATTCTAAAGAAAGAATAAAATGCGTTTTAATAATTCTTCTGTACTAAAGAAAAATAGGTTCCCAATAGGTAGCTTTCAAAGGAAGAGTTCTGCAAAGAGCTTAAGGTCAAAGGAAAGAACTAACCTAGTTTCTAACTGTCCTGGTTTAAGCTGAGAGGATTGATTTTTCTTCATAGTAGCTAGTGTGGGGATATGTTTTGGATTTGTGCTGGAGACAGCATTGATAATGTAGAGATGTTTTGTTCTATGGACTTACTGTTGAGCAGTGTTTACATGGGGCCAAGGCCTTTGCTGCTTCTTGCACTGCCTGCCAGCGGGATGGCTGGGGGTGGACAAGAAGTTGGGAGGAGACACAGACAGGACAGGTGACCCAAACTGACCAAAGGGATATTCCATACTATATGACGTCATGCTCAGTTTATAAGGAGCTTGGAGGAAGAGGGGGGGGGGGCGGCGGCGTTCGGAGCGATGGCGTTTGTCTTCCCAAGTAACCGTTACGCGTGATGGAGCCCTGCTTTCCTGGAGATGGCTGAACACCTGCCTGCCCATGGGAAGTGGTGAATGAATTCCTTGCTTTGCTTTGCTTGTGCGCGCAGCTTTTGCTTTACCTATTAAACTGTTTTTATCTCAACCCATGAGTTTTCTCACTTTAACTCTTCCAATTCTCTTCCCCATCCCGATGGGGGGGGAGTAAACGAGCGGCTGCGTGGTACTCAGCTGCCAGCTGGGGTAAAACCACGACACTAACACACACACACCCCCCACCCCCCACACACTATCCAACATAGACAATTTCTGCAGGTCACTCTTGAAAAGAAGATTAGATATGTGCAGGATTCAGGAGCTTTGTTGCTCACCTTTATGGCACGGACATTTTTTGTACTGTGTTGTGATCTCCAAAGCTACATAGCTAGTTCTAGATGGACAAAAAAGGGTGCCAAAAATTTTACTATCATCTAAACTTGTAGGTTTTCTGTCAATTAAAACATTAAAATAAAAGGGCAAGACACTAGGTAAATAAAAGCTTAGATGTGAAGACCTATTTTAAATCAAAAACATAGATGTTCAGTGCTGTTTCAGATGTATCAATATAATTTTATCAAACTTCAACTGCCAACCAGAAAAGCATGATTTTTCATAGGTCCAGTGTCCTATGTGTCATCCCTGTGCTAACATCTAGATAACTATGGACATCTCAAATGGTAGTAGGCACCTACAAGTGAGCAAGTAAACAGAATTCAGCATGTCAAAATATCATTTTTCAGAACTAATCATGCTCACATGCTGTCATTTAAGGGCATTTTTTACATGGAAGCTCTTCAAGAAAACTTCATCTTCATACTCTACAGTCTGAGAAGCACCTTCCTGATTCGATTTCTATTCTTTTTCTTCTCAATAACATATGTCTGTCTCTTTACACAACAGGTATTTTGAGGGGGAAATGGCGATTACTGAAAAGGGACAATCCTTAGTTTACAAATAAAGGTACATTCTTTGCTTTGCCTTTTAAACTTCACTAAAATATCATTGCAGAAGAGTCCAAAAGTAATGAAACAAATTTCAGCTGACTGCCTTTACCCAGCCAATCACACTCTCCCTGTCACTGGTCTCATATGATTGGAAAACTTTTATATAAAATCTCTGCAAATCTTAAAACATTCAGCACTTCAGTCCATTAAAGGTTTCGAAAATAGTAGATAAGCTAAAATTAAAGCTGTCTGAAGCACTTATATAATGCTGTGCAGGGCAGCTACATTATATAAGCTACAAGGGAATCATGGGGAACCTTCCATTCCAGCACCAGGCAAAAGTGAAATATGCAAAAATGGATGAAACAGAAAAGGTAGAGACCTTGTAAATAACAGGAACATTAGATGTACTCATTGCCACACTTTTAATATTACACAACTATTTATATCCTAAGTTAAAAAATTATAAGCATTAGATATCATGCATGAAAAGTGCTTACCTCACATAATTGCATTACAGTCACTCATGTCCTGCTAATCACATTCCTGGATGTCAACCAGCCTAACGCAGAGACATGCACAAACCAGAAACACTGACTTATAAAGATCCCACTGCCTGCTAATTGACCAAGCAGTAATCAATAACAATTTCATCTATCCACATATACTAAATGTCAGAAGACTGAAGGACCTTGTGATGGATCATTAAATGTCAATGTAATTTTTCTTTCTCAATACTCAGACTCTAATGTCAGGAAAAAAGTCTATGCTCAAGATCAGCTGCTTAAATCCAGTTTGGTAAAGCTGTTCAGGAAATAGCCATATAATTTTATACTTTGGAGCCACATTACTTTGTCTAAAATAAAATTATTTTGTGAATGTGTTCACCTGTAAGTGAGCATTGGGAAAGCTTAATTCAGGTCCCAAATGACATTTCAGAACATCAGAAGGATCAGACATCATGGGAAAGGAATGGGTTTGCTATCAGGACAGCTATTCCAAAAGTTGTTTTATGCATTTCTAATCAGCATGCGACTGAATATATCAGTAATTGGTGAATTTGACATTTATATTTCTATCTCTCTCTCCCTCTTACTTTCACCCATTTATATTTCCAACACCTCAGTTTCCTTAGTTGCACAGATTTTATAACTGTTTCATAGGAAAATATGTGGAAAGAGCAAAATAATATCTTTTAACAATGGTACACCCACTCAGAAAATGTGATAATTTAACATTATTTATACAGTAAAACACATAGGAATCTGATCAGGTTTAGAAGAATGTTTCTACCAAAAGATCTGACAATTCATTGATCTGCTTTCTTTAAAAGAAAATTCTTGTTATCCCAAGAATTTTTGGATGGCAGATAAATTTGTTGAGTTTCAAAATCACGGATGAGTTTGATGCATGGTTGGAAACTATAGTTTACAAGACAGAGTGATAATACTGTTCACCACTGTTCAACTTCTCTGCTGATGGGAGAAGGTTTTCAAAAAAATAACAAGCATCAGACAATCTCAAGTTATTCTGGCTACATCCTGAAAAAACCTTTTCTGAAAGGAAAACTCAGCAGAGAAACACAGGAGACTCCCTATAAGAGAAGCAACCTCTCTCTTGTTTATAATAGCCCAACATATATTTACATTGAAACTTAGACACTACTATTCTAATGCAGAAAAGAACATATCACAGCCCCTTTAGAAAACTTACTCATAGTCAACAGTAGTTGCCATTATCTCAGGAGGGACACAGTCTTTATAATGCAGCTGCTCAAGTACAGTTTCATAAACACACCTATGAAAGCATTTCATTTCTGCCCCCAACAGCAGTGTGGATTTTTCCCTGAAACAGAAATATGATGCCTTGTACCATGAAGGCAGACTTGTGTTCTGGAAAACTGGCAACAGAGAACTGCAAGAGGATCTATTTCAGTACTGCAGCCCACTGAATCACACCTCATTCAACCATGGGGGTTTTTTGGCATTTGTAGCATATGAGGCAGCAGTTGCTTATTTGTTCTAAGCTGTGGGCAAGTAGCTTTTTGCTCCAGCAAGACACAGTCTGAAAGCATAAAATCCATTTAGCATTGTGTATGGAAAAAAAAATATGTCTTTCACATCTCCTTGAAAGTAGAACACTTTCATTATTGAGTCTCCCTGCACTCCAAACAAGATTGCTGAACTCTGTTATACCTGTTTCCCCACGTCACAAATTATTAACCTCTTACTTCTGAATTAGACAAAATAACTATAGAAATACCCCTGTTCCTAACAGTACTTTGCTATGAAAGGCACTCAGTAGTACTTCCTTTACTCAATAGTGAAGGTGGAGAAAAACATCAGGTGGCTTTTTCTGCCAAATCCTTGGATCCTTTCAAAATCCTGAATAAACAAACCTATCCCTTAAAAGTAAGCTTTCTATGCTCCAAAGGTGCCCCAGAAACTGTTATTATTAAAAAAACTGAAAACCTTGAGTAGTTTAGAGAGGATCACAGATAATCCCAGAAAAATCAAATATGTACACAATCCTTTTGAGGTAATAAAAGCGGAGAGGTAAAAAAAGTAAAATATCTCTAAAGCAAAGTTCCTAACTTGGGACTTTGGAGACCCTGCATTCAGAAGTCTTGCTTCCACATTTCACACATGAAAATAATACTTGTCAATCTCAAAACAGTATTTCTGAAAATGGTCATTGAAAATACTGTGAAAAGCTCAGGCATCATGGCAATAGGGATCTCAAAGGGAAACTTCAGGAAGAGAGGAGTGATAAGCAGAGCCATAAGGAATTTTTAACAAATAGCATTTACACTGGTAATAATTATACTAAGCACAGAATAAAACATACCTTTCAAAAGGGATTAAAATTTTAAAAACAAAAGGAAAATGAAAGTCAGGAGACTAAGCTAAAAGCACACAGAATAAAAGTGCTTACTGTGGGGTTTCTAATAGTTCAGCAAATACAAAACTGTTAGGAGAACTGTTTTTAAAAGGAGGATTACTAAATTTAAGAGACACATGAAAAACTAGGAGGTTTTATGTGTTAATACTCCCTAATTTAAGATTATTTTCCACTCTACTGTATTAAATTAACACTTGTATTGCAGCGACTTTAGAAAAAACTTCAAAGAACAGAAAACCTCAAAGATCAAAGACTGTCATTTCCCAGGTTTACAGGCTACTTCCAAAAGTGTGTACCTAGCAAGTTTCAACAGCCTGGTGACAAAATATTTGCATAAAGCCATATTTAATTAAACAGCCAAAGACTGTAACCACCTAATTATATCACTAACCTTAGTTTTGTGCTGATTCATTGGAAATGGATTCACACAGCAGCCAATAGGGAGTTACTGGCTGTGTCCTAAGAAATGTGAACACTTACTGATTATTTGTTTTTCTTAGCAAATTAATTTGTAGAGATCTCTCATTGCGCAATGTACTTGCTAGATAGCAAAATCACACTCTCCTAAACAGACAGAGCTGCACTTACATTTAAAAGAACATTCATGTATTTAAAGATTTCATCAGCTGGCTCTTAGAGCCATATGAATCTCATTTGTTTTGGTTCACTTTGAGTTCAGTGATCTCTGTTTTATTCATTTTCTCCCAAGTCTGTTTTGAATTTCAGATATGAACAAATCAATCTGGCTATCCTTCCACCCTGTGTGACTTCATCCCATTCTTCCTTGAATTAATCCTCCTGCCTTCATACATGTAGTCTGATTATAGCCATATTCTGTCTCCATATGATTCTTGAGCTGCTTTTCCTCTGCTCTTATAAGGCTCTGTCAATCCCAGAAAAATCAGGGTCAAGTTAAAACTGTATATTTTGGACTATTTTACTAAAAATGAACTAAGTTCTTTAGAGTTATCATTTTGCTTTGCCCTTACAACATCTACCACAGCAGTTCTGATCCACATGAGTAGGTGCAGTAGCTGGTGCTAAACCACCAGCATCTATACTACATGCTCTTTGAGGTTTTTAGTTCAGATTAGATTTACTCGGGTCCCCCAAATAGGCAATCCCCTCCTCACACATGCTCCAAAGCTGTGCAAAGGGCCGGTTATTGCTTTTGAATCTCACTAGAGGTTGAGGTGCCCTCAATAAGTATCTGGCCCAGAGCTCCCAGTTTAAGCTGTCTCAGAGAAATCTAGCATGACCATGGACCAAATCATTCTGCCACCTAAAACACTGAAATGTGGTAATTCGCTTCAAAACCTCACCACAAAAAGGCTGCTGCCGTCTCAGCCTTACTAACACAATATCAAGAAGTAAGGAATAAGGCTGAACCAACTTTGATTCCTACAACCAAGCATCTCGGTGGTAGAGATCACAGCAAAAATTTTGCACAGCTGCTAAATTACGCACAAGGGAAGCAGCCTCTTCATTAGTGTCACAGATCTAGCAGTGAGGCAGCCTACAAATCCAGGTTCTGTACAAAACCAGTCAACAAACTCTCTTGTCTGCACAAAATAATTTTCAGGAACGTGTATCAGTTACACTACAACATCAATGAAAACTTATCAGAACACTTCATTCAACATGGGGATTTTTTTGGCATTTGTAGCACATTAAATTGAAGTGGCAACCTTGTCCTTAAAATAGTTTCTCTGATGTTTCCCAAACCATATTTTTTAGTTTTCATTTAATGATAAAATGTCAACTTTTTTTTTTAAATTCAATGCATATTGCCACAATTTCTGAGTACAAATAATCTTCCTTTCCATACTTCTTCTCAGAAACCAGATATGAACCATACTGTTTGTCAACATGTTTTTTTCCTCAAAAGGTTCTAAAGTTTACTCCTCAAAGTAGAGTTACCCTAACATAGGCTTTTGTAAGGCTGGTTGAACAAAATCACCCAAGCTGCTCGCAATGGGAAAATATTGTTCAGAGGGATATTATTTGTAGTGTAGAGAAGACCTAATTCCAGGCTGCATTGCCAGCACCATAAAACACAGGTCACAGAGCTCCAGTGTGTTTCTAAGCCTGCAGCGCAGCTGTCACAGGGAACCTGCCTAAGCATTCACCAGCCAATTGTCAGGAGAAAGCAACCATTTGTTCAAGGTATGTGATACCCTGAGAAAATGAAAGTAATGAAAGTAAACTAAGCGTGTGCTGCTGATAGGCTTTTTGATGACTTGAGGTCAAAGGACTTCTCCATTAATACAAGGCAGCCAGCAGAAGAAAAATCCAAATTCGAATGATAATTCAGAACTCTTAGTTTCCCAGACTGCAACAAATGCCTTTCTAACGGAAGCAGAAAGGCTTGGTTTCCTGGGTTGGTTGCAATTGTAATTATACACACTCTCTCACACAATGGCAAACCTACAATCGAGGAGCACAGCTGGAGAAATGAAGATCCTTCACCCCTTACTGCCAAGCAGACATACTGCTACAAGGTAGCCTGAGCGAAAGGGGATTAAGACATTGTCAGTCAAAAGAATAATGTGCATTAGAGGAGGAACTGAACTTACTGAGCAAACACACCGCTGATGTAGTGTAGTTTAATTGAGCGTACACAAAACAAACCCAGAAAATAAGAGATAGCCAAGGCCACTGATGCAGTTTGGGTTATAGAGTTATTCTGAGGAGAACGGAAGTGTTCACTGATGGCTGTGGTTTTCTAAATGGATCTTAGGCACATACCCTGAAGATATTAGCATGTGTTTTTTCCTTACAGCCAATAGAATTTGTTATTTTCTAGAACACATCAAAATAAGAAATACCAGTAGGACAGGTATTATAACATTATTGATAAAACACAGATCTATGGGACAGAGAAGTAATACTAAATCTATGGAGAGAGGAATTTGTGTTTAAAAGCTACTTGAAGCTGCTTTTTTTAAAAGCTACTTTTAAAAGCTACTTGAAGCCCCAAATTTTAAATTTGTGTAATTATAATAGAAATTTTCATTTAAACATTCAAAGTGATTTAGCAGACCAGAAAGTCTGTGTAGGATATAATGCAGACCTTCAAGTATAAGAGGAATCGCAGTTTGAAAATAGTATCTTCTTATAGAAGAAAATATATACATTACCTTTTTTAGTAGAAAACCTTTTTTGTTTGAGTGAACCTATCCTTGTTTCTGACAACTTCTGACAACAACCGTCATATTTTCTTTTCCCTATTCCCCATATGCACACACTTTTCTTTTTTTAAATATTGTTAGCCACTGTAAATGTGAGTATGGGTTAAAGAAAGAAAAAGCATTAAAAAGGAAGTAGAAACCACAAAGTTCTGTGAACACAGTCTGCGTATATTCCCTGTAAAATCTGGCCCTAATTTGTTACTAAAAATACATGGTTTGTTCTGTACGTGAAGACATTCCACCAGTTTGCAATCATCAAAATAAGCTTTCATCTTTTCATGCTCATGACAGAAGTTCTGAGAAAAGTGTAAGACTTTATTTGCCCTCCCACTGAAATCCAAAGTTGTTTGCTTTACTGCTGAGGGCACTGGAGTTAGACATGTCACTCCACGCTACAATGTCTACTATTGCATCCTTAACAATGGACTGCATGGCGGAACTGTCAAATCAGGAATACAATTTCCTACCGACCAGGAAGCACTGCTAATGATTTTCAGTCCATTGAACAGAGCACATTTCTTACTCTATTGTGTTGGTATGGAAAATATTCAGTAACTATTTCCCTGCTATAAAAGGAACACATTAACTAACTTTTATACCATGCTTACACACAAATATACACCATTTTGTTCCCCACAGAAGCTGCAGAATGCTAAGTCATCTTTCTAACATTTGTTTTCAGTTTTCTTGGAACAAAGTGCAGACTACTAGCATTGCAAACACATGCTCTTTAATACAGCAAGTAGCCTGCAAATCATAAGCTAGCAGAAAGAAAGAATATCCTTGAGAAGGTGTAGTTGAATTCCTTTAAATACTTTAAGCAAATAGAGTTGTTGCAAAATGTACAGGTGTTTTTCTTGCCTGATTCACCAAAATAATTCTTTCTACCACTAAAACCAAAATGGTATGAACAAAAGGCACATATTTGAGTTTTATATCCTTGGATAGAGGGATGGCAAAGAGAAAAAGAGTCTGAAGGGAGGGTAGGAAATAGATGTATGCTTGCTAAATTTCATGTGAGAAGGATGTGAACAAGTTGGAATCAGAAATATTTTGGAAAAGAAAAAAGGTCGATTCATTTAACACCTGAACTCAAAAAGCTGTTTTCTAGTTGTTACTTTAGCAAATGTATTCAAACTGAACCATATAAACCACTAATTGGGTCTGAATCACTCAAATTTCCATTTGCTTGGGCATCGTAATTCCCTCTGCAGAAAATTTCTGTGTTTATAAAAGGGCTGAATATTAACATTTCCTGCTTTTGTCAAATGGAAGCATGTTTCAACAGGAGTCTGAAAACATCTGAAGGGTTCTTGCATCCTGAGATCATCTATTATGTTTGAAGTGTTGTTTCTTCATGAACTGTGAGACAAGTATAGGATAAGTGATTGCAGATTCTTTACAATATAATAAAAAGTTCATGAAAAACTGATCACCATACTTGGTGATTTCTGTCAAATAACAATGACAGGAATTGTCTGCTGAGATGTTTGCTGTGAGGTGCACATTACCACCACACCTGTTCACATAGCCTTATCTGCTTAGATTAATGTCACCACAGTTTTAACCCAAGAAAGGTAATAGCCTGAAATAGCATTAAGTGTTCTCTGGTGCTTAGACACAGAAAAGGTGTACTGCCAACCTCTGCTCTCTCCCTTGTCAATGTGTCTCCAGCCAGTTGTGAAGGAATGATCTATCGGAACAAGTGTTCACCCTGACTGCTTATTTAGTACTTGGCCCTCAGGCTGAAATTGCCAACAAGGTTGTCAACTGTGGCCATATCAAAATGCAGAATGAATCCTTGGATCTAGAAAATTAATTATAAATTTCTTCCATACTAGTCATAAACCTATTAAATCTTCAATTTAAAAATAAAATAAAATAAAAAACACTCACCAGAAACCATTAGTTAAGTTTCCCAAAATGAATAGGTGCAATTTTATCTGGTTACATTTCATCTCCTAATACTAGATCAGAAATGTCAAACATAGCAACTTATTTATTTGCTTATCAAGGAACATCTTTTTAGGTTTGGTTCAGTATCATGCAATCAAAAACTAGGAGACTGAGGAACCGCTATTTTAAAATTACAATGAGACAGAAACACCTGAATGATAAGATTCAGAGGACCGAAGATGGAGGAGTGGAAGAAATCAGACCCAAGAGGGGCATATTCCAAAGGCTAATATACTACACATAATAATAATAATAGACTTAATATATGGTGGCATATATAAAGGCAATATATCCTTGCCTTTAGGCTTTGACTTTTGGGGCTTTTAATTTTAAAGACAAAACCAAAAAAAACCCCCATCCCTCAGTTCCCAAACTGCAGCTTTTAAGAATCACTTTACCTGCTGATAGGACATTTTCTCTTCTCTATCAATTTTTTGCAGCAAGTAGATCTTAAGGATAGCATAGGAGATGCCCTTTAGAGGAAGGAAGGAAGGAAGGAAGGAAGGAAGGAAGGAAGGAAGGAAGGAAGGAAGGAAGGAAGGAAGGAAGGAAGGAAGGAAGGAAGGAAGGAAGGAAGGAAGGAAGGAAGGAAGGAAGGAAGGAAGGAAGGAAGGAAGGAAGGAAGGAAGGAAGGAAGGGACTACTGCCTCTGAAGACCTCTCTCCAAAGAACATGTTTTGAAAGATCACAAGTAACTTTACTTCAGTAAAACACTCAAGAACCTAGAGGTAGTAGCAGAAAAAGGCTTTGCCATGTCACTGTCTCATCCTGCTACAAAACATGCAAAAATATACAGGTGTTGCCGATATTCCTCTATGATTTAAAATGTACAACTATATAACCACATGTAGCCTACCATGAGGCCACCCTTATATTAATTTATTCACAAGAACAATATCACAGGCTCACAACAAGGTTTCAGACACAGCTTTGTTAACTCAGAACAATGGTATAGTTGTAGAGAAGCCTCACAGAAGAGACATGGGATAGGTTGCCTAATGTAACGAAGCACAGCTACGTTACTTTCCCAAAAAGGGAATGATGCATGAAGTTGGGTTCAAAGTCTGATCTTCTGGAAGTTACAAAGATAACACCATCAGGTTTTGGATAGATAGTTATTCTGAGCCCACAGTATTTCAATATCACCCAAAATAAGAAAGTATGTTGAAAGTCATCAAGAAGAAATGCTCACCACCAACACCTAGAGAGAAAATACAGCAAGTGCAATATATTAATGGGACATAGAAGGCAGGATGGGGAGGGAAACCTTTCCTCAAGAAGAGACTTTAGCAAAAGTAATTGAAAATATTTCCTCTGTACAAAAGCATGTAAAATCATTATGACTCGTACTGAGCTTCAGGGTACACACAGTTAAGTGAGCTAGATGGTGATGATGATGATGATGAAGTAAGATATGTGTTTATGATGGAGTTTTTATAATCATCAGTATAACTACCATGCGTCTGGAACTATCTGATCCTTTTTTTAACTAAGTAAACATTAATAACATTATTCATTTACTAAGGAATCAATTTTTGTCCATAAGACAATTATGAAAATATGCAGATCCATAAAATTGCTCAAGAGGTATAGTCAAAGAAAAATAATAAGAACTTGTATGGGTATTCCTCCTGTCCATATTTTTATACATTTTCACATAAATCAAATCCTCCATTATTTTCTAAATATATTTGCATCTTCCTTAGCTGTGCTATTTGGTAGCCCTTTCCCATAAGAAGAGAGTAAAGACGAAAGATATGCACAAGAACTATGATACAGGCTTAGATTAAAATATCTAAGTCATGTTACAGGCATCCATTCAATATTTTATATACATAGATCATACTATACTAACTATTGAACAGGAGAGCTTTTGCCTGAGTTTTTGCAGTAGACAGAATGGAGATACGAGAAATTTGAGCTTTATTCCACATTTTGCTACTGACACATGAGCTTGGAGACATAACTAATGTGTCTCTGTATCACTATCAATAAAACAGAGCAGCTATGATTAACTGTATTTCCAAAATATTTCAAGAATGACAGGCAAAAAGTGCCACAGCAACCACAACTCTAATTGTATATTTGATATTGAGTGATTAAGCCCTGAAATTCAGTAAGAGTCAAAAGATATACACCTGCTAACACAAATGGATGCTTCAGACATGCAACTCCAAAATCAATAGATTTCTTTCTTATCTCCGCAAAAATGAAGTTCTAGAAACTGATTCTAGAATTAATTTTTTAATCACTTTTAATTTTAACTGTTAATCTTGACTTATTAGAAAACCAACAGAAATTACATGAAAAAATATGCTCATTTTATACATTCCAATCCAAACCATTCTATGAGTCTATGATTCTATGATTCTATGATTTCTAGGTAAGTTACTTTGACCGGGCACAGTGTTAAATTTTATATAATTTTGGAAAAATATTACCTGCAAGCCTCCAGAATCTTACTTGGTAAGAAAACTCATACAAAATATTCTTTATGAGACTACTTAATGATTTATACTAGCCTACAGTGCATGAGCAATTACCAACCTGTCTTTTTCCAAAATAAACTATCTCACTAAATCTAAGAAAAACAATTTTAATTAGTTATCACAGTACCCATATAGTACATATAATACTTAGTGGGTGATGGACATTGTTTTAGAGGAGCTTTTATTCCCAAATAGACCAAAAATTTGAATGTATATATTTTTTAAAAGCTAATGTATTTCTCATTGCTACACCTTGCTTGTGTTATTTCATGATTCACAAATTTTTCCACTTTGTAAGGAAAAGGTATTGTCTTTTATCTCTGTTGCAAGCCACATACACACTACAAACACACCACAATGTTGTAGCACAACATTGCAAATAAAATACTAACTTGCAATTATCTCACCAAACATACAGCCTCTGCTTTAAATATGTTGCTGTGAATTACATATAGTTACTAGACTTTTATTCTTTGTCCTTATTAGTAATTTCAACTTGGTAAATTTGAGTTCTGTTAAAATATTTAATGATTGCATTATGCTACCAGTACATAAACATAGTACTGCCACTAAATATTTATAGCTGAATAATTATGTTTTATGAATATAAACAGGCAAAAAAATTACTTAGGCACCATGACATATTGTCATTCTGTTTTCTATAACAAACCAAATTTACAAGACGTGTACACAAATCATACAGTTCAGTTCAGAGATGAATGAAACTATGCAGTAGAAAAGCAAGTAGAATTTAGTCTCTTCTTGCAGAAGAAATGCAATGAAGAAATACTGCTCACAGTGACCTCCCATTCCATTTGCAAATAAACAGACTTTTATTAAAATTATGTCACTCACTCTTCTTCCTTTATGTCAATCCTAATATCAAATGATGGCCTTACTAATATATCATTATGAGTTAATCAGGCATTGCAAATGCCAGTAGCAATTAGTTAAGGATTTTACCCTCTGGGCACACTTCTAGGTAAACCTGTATGAAATTAGTAAATGGATGCTATTAAAAATGAAAGCATAAATAAAGAGCAAAATATCTTCTGTCTGCAAGCAGAAGTACGCTGCTGAATGGAAAACAAATTAAACTAAACAGGGTCATCATCTTTCAAGAACATTAAAGCACAGGAGTATCTTGACTAGTTTAAATGGGTTCAGATACATAGGTGGTTTGTTCTGCAATATTATGTTTATCATGATCCAACTATTTTAGCGCTTAACCACCTGATCTTGAAAGGTATATTCTGTTTCAGTAAATGCTCCAGGCTGAAACCCACAGAAGTAGTACTACATGGTACTAAACACTGAGATACTTAATTCCTAAATGCCTTAATTTCAGATATGCCAAACCCCATCTCTCCTATTCATTGTAAAAAAGTTTAGTAGTCACTAAATCTGGGACCCCTGAGAAGCAGCATCCCCAGCAGGGTCTGAGCTGAGACAACTGCAATGAAACACTATAGAATCGGGGAGCTGCACCTGAAATGCACGCCTTGCAGCTCTGCATTACTTTTCTCAGGCTTTCAGGAAACACCTTTCTCTGTGTTAGATTCACAGCAACAAACATTCTTCCCACTAGGTAAGCATCTGCAATACAACCAAAAGGAGATGGGTATGTTTATGCAATAACTCAATGATTCAGACTAACTCATTAAGAGATAAGGAGCCGTTCACACACTATCAGCAGGTATGTCATTTACTGAGATGGTGCCAGGTGGCTAGAACTGTCATCAAATACTGTGGAGATGCATTATGCTGTTGTGTTTGAGTCTTATTTTCACTGATGGTTTGGAAGAAAACATTACTCTCAGGTATGTTACCACAGAAGCACATTTCACAAAGTCACTACAGGTATAATTAGTGCCTACCTCACATCTCCCTGGTTGATCTCACCTTGGTAATGTATTTATTTTCTTTTTTAGTATCTTCCTTTAAAATGCACTCTTTTAAAAATATTTCTTTGTTAAAGAACAAACTGGTGACATACTCACCTGAGAGGGGTCAGTGGAAGCTTTTTCTCACTTTCTCACATGGTGTTCTAAACTTCCAACATAAATAATTCAAACATTCCTGAATGAGTCTGCTTTTCTAGCAGCAAGAAAAGGACATTTTTATATCACTGCTGCAGCTAGAAGTCATCACAGAAAGTTACCTCCATATAATACATGTGATAAGCATATGCATTAATTTAAGAAATTTAATCCCTCAAACTCCAGGAAAAAAAAAAAAAGGACTGCAAATATGGATAGAATTCAAAACTAAAAGAGTGAGGTGAAACAGTTTGTTCTCAAATTCCGCATTCCTCTCCATCCACCAGCAATACCTTCCTGCTCTATGATCACTTTCAGGGAACACAGAGAATGGCCTTTTCTTCTCCAGATAAATCATTTTAGGGACAAAGAAGCATAAGATCTGTTCATGTAAAGCATTTACTTGGCTCTTGAAAAAGATCCTTTTAGCAAGAAAGAGATGACACCTTATGGAATAGCACTTGTCCTTGATTAACTGAAGAAATAAGGATGCAGAAGGAAGAGAGCAGGGCAGAGGGAGTGACCTCATGAAAGTCATTCTGCAAAACATAATAATCTTAGTGACACCATGAAACATGATGTGGTTCCAAGCAGAAGAAGTCTGTTGTGCATGCTAACTTCACTGCAGGAGAAAGCATAACTTGTTACTGTGACAGCATGCTTTGACTACAACATTCATAGAGGATAAATCATTTCAATTTAGTCTGTCCAGTTGCTTTGCTATTAAAGCTGACAAGGAAGCAACAGTGAGCATCACTAGAGAAATCATGGCAATATACATCTGTCATATCATAATATGGCAGGATCAGAGATCATCCAGGGGTGTCATAATTGTAATTTCAGAAAACCAAATTCTGTTTATGTGATAACACCCACCTGTATCTCTTTAGCTTGTATTTCCAATTTGCTGCCTGCTTGCATCTGTTCAGAAATGAGGTATTGCATGTCATTAAATACAGCGTAAATAAGTTAGGCCTGATTCTGAAAGATCAGCATGAAATGAGGAGCTGCAAGGTAAGCTGCAGTGGCTACAACAGAAAGTCCTTTGATGTGGTGGTCTGTGAAGTATAGCTACAATACAGTATAATTTGAGAGTATATGCTTTATATAAGTTTAGAGGATAGAATTTCTTCTCTCTCCTTTTCTAGTTCCCCACAAAACAACCCATTACCAATACAACAACAAATGCCCAGAAGAGCTGATAAATCAAGCCCTCAATAAAAGGATATATGCACTGAAATTAAGCAATGAGTGCTTGGTTTATCTTCCAATCTATAATCAAGCTCTAGTCTCACCTCCAGACCTTCAAGCAGGAGAGTAGATCACAATGTTGTTTACTAGATGTCTTACTACGCAAAGTGCCGGTTTGACAGCAAATAACACATTAGCAAGGAAAATGTAGACAAAAGATTTGCTTTGCGCAGCTCTTAATTTTAAATATAGTTTCCTAGACTGATATCCTACAGAATATTTCTAACAATATTGTCTATTTCTGTTTAACAAATTCCTGCGGCACTTAACTATTACTAAAGTATTAGACAAGCTCTATTTGCTCTACAGTTCTTCACTGCTATGGATTACTTCTATATATCTCAAGTTATAACTTTCTGTTCAACTGTCATGAGTTAAAGACATTGCTAGATCAGCTTTTGGGGTACTCAATGCCTCCTCCTGGGTGCATGATGTAGATTATCATGGCAAAGAGATTCACAGAGAAGAAATAAATTTACCTCATATTAGTGATGCACTGGAACAAAATATTCAAATTCACCTATTTTTTCACCTACATCATTGTGTAAAGTTAACACACATGAAAATTCTTTTCTACATGGACACACAGAGAACCCTTAATATCCTTTGAGATTCAAAGACGAAATCAAAAAAAGGGCAAAACTCCATTTAGTCTAATTGAGCTGCAAAAAAGCTTTGGTTGCCTTTCAGATGAGTGCAGCAGACAGCTAAAAGACAGCAGTCAGTAAGTGATTTTTGTGACGTGACTGTCAGCAAAACGCAAGGCTGAAATAAAGACCAAATGCATAAGAATGTGATCCCCACCTCTAACTGATACAAACTCTCCCAACCAGCACTGCTTCAGTAAGAGTTTCAGAATGCAGCTAAGAGGTCTTGCTTCTCTGCAATTTTTCTTTATTTGCTTCTCTGCGATTTTTCTTTCTTTCTCTTGCTTCTACAAAACTTTTATACTCCAAGATTGGTTTATAATAATACATTTAGTCTCAGGATATTTACATCTGGCTGTTGAAAATTTTCCACTGTCATGGATAATTGTGGGGGGGTGGGGTGGGTGTATTTTGTTTTTTTAATAATTAAAAGCCAGCTTTATGTATATAGCATGACAACAAATATTTCAGAGTGGAACACAATGACTTTTCTAGGACAAAGCCAATCAGTACTTGCTATTGTGAAGAAAAAAAACAAAACACAACAAACCAAACAAAACACAAACAAAAAAAACCAAACCCAAACAAAAAACCAACCAGAAGACATATGAAGTTACAGCAATTGTAATAAGAAATTCCAAGATCATGAAGTAGTATTTCTGTTATTCTGGTAACCAAGCTTGGGTGCAGTTCTTCTAACAGCTCTGAGATTAGGGAAACCAACACATCTTTGCAAGGAAAGGAGCCTGCAAGGTTAATATATTCCAAATGTTGGAAATGCAAGATGTTTTCACTGTGGCAATATCCTGCCTTGCATTGTGTTATTTTTAGCCTGTCCTAAAATATGACATGATGGATAAAGGAAATGACTATTTTTATGGCCAAAGCTTGTGTGCAAAGATAAGGTGTGATGAATTAGCAGCTGCAAAAGGTCTTTGTTTAATTTTTTTTTAAATAAAGCTGTTTTGATCTTTTATATTTTTTTTTTTTTTCCTAATGGCAAAATTCATCTAGTTCCTCTGGGGAAAAAACAAACAAACAAACAAACAAACAAACAGTAAATTCAACTTTAAACCCTGACTAAATCTCCGATTTCATGTAAGACACAAAACATACTGCAAATCAAATTATTTTCTCTTTTAATGTTAAATATAGTTTGGACTTGGTAAACAAAATAATCCTGGTTAAAATAATGCATGATCAAACAAAGTAATAAATTGCTATAAAATGTTGTAGCTATTTCTTCAACTGTTAATTTCTTTCTGTGTTTTGAAGTTTTGTGTATACATTAATATTTTACATTCTTTTAAACACAGAACAGACATTCAGTTTCAGTCCAAAATACCTATTTTTCACAAGTTCACAAGGATTCTCCTGCTCTCTGGCAATCAGATTCCCATAAATTAAACACATCCAGAAAAAAAAAACATTGCATTGATTTAAATGCACAAAGACCTGTAGTGTGCTTCCATGACACCTTTTACGTCTACGAATGAATTTCATTCAAACACCTTTACTTGGCTCCTCTGTTCTCCAATCTTCATCACCCCATTTTGTTTTCACCTGCGTATTTTGTCAGACTTAAACAGCTACTCTTGAAATGTTTCAGTGCTAGGAAACGTTTTCTCAGATGAATCTGAAAGAATTTTGTTATAAAGCACAAAACAGTTCAACAACCATACAAATGTATATTTACATGGCCCTCAGATTAATGTTTACTAATATCTGATCACATGACTTTGTGATTAGTTTCTATATTTCCATAGAAACTTCAATAGAGTGTGAAATTTTCAAAATTGCAGCAAGCCCTACAGTTCTCTGCATTCTCTGCTCTGCAAACTTTGGGGAGAAGAAGGACAGGAGGAGAGAACACCACCACAACAAAAGTTCTGCAGCATTTCCACACCCCCAAGAAAAAAATACAAATCACAGATTCCAAGAGGATTATAGTTGCAAATTTCAGTTAGGTGATAAAACATGGGATATTTTTAATGAGCTTAGGGAGGGAAGAAAAGGAACAAGGCAAGGCATTTTCAGAATGCAGGTTCTACCTTTGCAAATGATACAATGATTCCCCCTTACCTGATCACCTATCTACATCACAAAAGATCCACTTTACAGAAGACTGAATAATACAAATAAGCAAGCTCCTCCAAAATAATTTGGGAGGAATGAGTTATCAACATACTTTGCACACTTTTTCCATACAAAATCAACATCAAAATTTAAAAGTGTTACCTCCAAGTTGCATATAAAAAAATCAAGCAGCTTGCAGTTAAATGCATTTTCTGCACTGAGGCTGTGTTTCTAAAATCCCATCCTTATGAAAACACAAAAGAACTATCCCAGATTTACATCCCATCAGCTACGTGCAAAAAGCATCCAGAAATGTACATATGCAATTAATTTACTCAAAACTGTTGAATGGGCACAAATAAAAGGTCAAAAGTGCCCTTTTCAAAGTTCAGATGGGGGAAAAACAGGAAGTAGATAACTGAAATCAATAAAACCTGAATTTTTAAATTAATACAATATGTCAAGTCCAATATACAGCTTTATTAAATTTTTGGTTGTTTATCAAATTTTTATCACAGATTTGAATATGATATTACACTGGAAATATATAAAACCTAGAAATTTCATTAAGGCTTACAGAAGACACGAGCTCCATTAAAGGATGTTTTTGCACATGTGGATGCTTTTTTAAACATGTGTTTTTCATGTATTTTTGTTTGATTGTTTGATGTTCTGTTGAGTCTGACAAATGGTTGAATTAAAGGTCTGAGCTGTGTCAAATGATGGAGGTTCAAAAGAATCCAGAACTAATCAGAACGGCCTTCATACATTTGCAAACTAAGGAAAAGTCCTTTTATTTTGCAATTGTTCACTCTTTCCTATGCAAAACACCAACTCATAAAAGAACAAATCTCCTAGCTAATGATGGAAACAGATGTAACATTTACTGCATGCTTACCTTATGTGACATACTGAGGAAAATAATGGAAAAGTTAACCTCTTCTTATTAGAAACATTTAAAATGTCAGTAATTAGTCACCAATGCTGTACAATGCAGTTCCAGTCTAAATTAACTTACCAACAATCAACATTCTCAATTTTCCTCCCAGTAAGAGGAAAGAAGTCATACGTGAATGTTCATTTATCCCATGACAGCTGTAGAAGAACCACTAATCTAATGAATATAATAAATAAATTTATTACTGTGTAAAGGAAATGCACTCCCAGTGGAAGATGTCAAACTCCTGTCTTCTCCTTTGGATACCTTCAGCTCCAACTACATACAGACCACCACAGATATTTTATATGTCCTTTATGCTGAGTATTATGTTTTTATTAATATCTCCAGTACATTCATCTGCACTAGATTGGCATTAAGACAACATAAACCTAGTAAATGTAAATCCTGGCAGAACTGAGCATGTCACAAAGCTGGCTGAATTAAAGTCTCTAAGTCGTATAAAAAATATGGAAGGAATGACGCACACTGATCAGATTTTTCTATTTGTACTGGTTTATAACAGGTTAAAATGTTATTGCTTCCCATTTGTATTTGGGAAATATTGATGCTCTCCAAAGTTTACTTCCTAACACCTCTCAAACGCCTGGAATGGAATGGAATGGAAGAGGGAAGAAGAGAAGAAACAAGACGAGACAAGACGAGACGAGACGAGACGAGAAGAAAAGAGAAAAGACTGTTTCAGTTGGAAGGGACCTACAGCGATCATTTAGTTCAACTGCCTGACCACTTCAGGGCTGACCAAATTAAAGCAAGTGGTTTCATTCAGCCATAAGAGCACAACATACTTTTGGAAGAGGCACTCTGTTACCTTCTCTAAGGAAAAAAATACTCTGCCACATCAGATTCAGCTCAGCAGTTTAATTTGTAACAACCTGGGAAAATTAGACCTTGTGGGCCAGATACTGTAGGAAATACTGTAAGTTTTGGTGGTGGTGGTGGGTTTTTTGGTTGCTTTTAAAGAGCATATTGATTTTTACTTCAACAGCATCATGACATCATCAAAATATGATATTTTGAGTTAGCTCTGAATTCAAACTCCATGTTGTTATGGACATGTGCCAAAATCTTCTAGCTCAATTCCCTGAGTTCAGTTTGAAAAACTGAAAGCTGACCCCCAAGCCTCTCAACTCATTCTTCATTTATAGATAATATAGTTCAATACTTGAGGTCAGAAGATCAAGAGTTTTAACAGAACTTGGACCTCCGAGTTTTCTCTCAATGGGGAAGCTAGCAACAAATGTTGGACAACATGATGGATAAATAGAAGTTCAAAATCACACAATGAGCAGGGAATGGTTTGTATCACTTTCTGAAACTCATCAAAGTCTGTCACAATGTGCCTTATGGTTTGAATTATTTTGACAACTTCTCTCATCCTTTTTTTCTTCTTTTAAATGATTAGCCATTTTCAAGGGAAATTGAGCAGCCTAAAACCTGTAAGCATTCAATTTTTCACTTTTAAGGTGAGACATAAGTGTATTTTGATCACTTTGAAAATAAAATCCAAATCTATCTCTGCACAGATGCATTTTAATACAATGCTGTTAGTAGCTTCATTGTACGGAAATTAATACTAAATAAGTGACATTAATGCTACGCAAAGAATAATTCAGAAGTCTAAGCTGATCCATTAAGGGCTGCAGACCCTGGTGTTAATTCTACTAACCCTAGAGTAGTCAACAAAGAGAGATTAATTAGGTTCAACATGTTCCTAATTTAAGTAACTACCCTCGTCCTATTGTCTCCCACATGAAACTAGGTTTGCACTGGCATTTGGGAGAATGATTGCATCATAATAATAAAAAAAAAAAAATCTTGCCAAAAATCACAGATAATGGTTTACTGCAGTCAGAATACAAACATAAGCATGTCCATTAGCCTGCACTGCTTGGAAGAACTACTCATTGATTTTTAGATCCAACCCATTCTGGTTTTCATGTAATGGAAAATAGAAACTTTTTCCCCTGAAATTTATAATTCATTTTCATGAACTATTACATTTTGACTGATTTTGGGTCTGATTTTTTTTCCCCCAAGCATAAAGTATGGGAAGAACAATGTGGTTCAGTTACTTTTCCAAGTCTATTTGTTGGAAAAATTTCATACCAAAAGCGCCTTTCCCACTGGGGTTTTACATCATCTCAATTTCATAGCTGTAGTAGATCATACTCTATAACCTCAAATGAGATGAAAATAATTTAAGTAGACAAAAAGCAGACCACTAATCGGTAAAGAAAATACAAATCCATTTTAGTAGACTTTTCTCCCTTTCCTCCCTGCCCTTTGTCACTGTCTCCTGTTCTCCATGTATAATTCTCATTCTGGGTGTCATGTGCGAACACACCAAGTTCTAGACAAAATACTGGCATTTCTCAAAAAGGTTTATGAGTGCATGTATTAAGCCAGAACAGCTGTGTTGACTTGGAATTCCTTTTTAGCCAGCAAAACCGACAGAATATTACAATGCACTATTGCTTCTTTAAGAGTTTAAGAGGAACACATTTCTCCAATCAAACACATACTTTTTTTGTTGTTGACATTTTTATTGATTGGGAAAAAACCTACAGGCACAAAGGGACAAAAACACACTCGCATATCCATATTTCATCTTAATGCCTCCATTTCTGGCATTTTATTATTCAGAAATTCTGATGTACTTTTAACAATAGATCTGTGATGTGGGTAAGTCCTTTTGGGCTTGGGTGACATTTTCCTTTCCCTTTGAGCTAAGAAAAGAGGGACAAATTCTGAAAATAAATAATTCCTATAGGGAAACATGTTTTGGATTAGACAAAGGAAGGTTTAATTTATTTATTTTAAGAGGCTACTAAAAAGTGGAGCTCTGGATGTTGCAAGCAAAATTCCTCTTCAATGCCTGGCTTCCACTAGATCTTGCAGAATAAGGAGACATGCAAGAGAAGACTTCAGCAAGTGCAACAGAAGCAGCAGAAGTTGCAGACACTCTATTGAAGAGGTGAGAGGTGTGCCATCCTTTCAAGAACGATCAAGCACCACCTGCATTAGCAATGAAAACAGAAAAAACAGCTGTAGGGGAAAAAAAGGGGGGGGGGATATAAATAGATCAAATAGCATTATGTCAACTGCTTATCTAATTATCCTGCCAGTACTGCAAGAAGATTGCAAAACAAACTTCTTCAGGAGTTTGCATAAAAAATACATTCTTTTCATGGATGGCACTGTCCTAATCCATATTTCACAATACAATTAGTAAATCCATGAGAACAGAACACAATTAGTTGGCCTCATTTTCTCTCCCTTCTCCCAAGCATCAAATACCATTTACACTTCTTTTCCCATCAGAGAGTGAAAAAACTTTACTTTTATCTAGTGCTGACTGCATTTTCTTCTTCAGCTCCTCACTGTGAATGGCTGCTTAGATCTGTCAATGTCCATGTGATACCTGGCACTAAATAATTAAAGGAAAAAAATGTGGATATTGATTTGTAATTTGAATTAAAATTGCTGCATATTGTCCTACTAAGTTAGTCAATAGTGATAGCTTGGCAAAAGATAAGGAGTCACACTGGTTATGGGTAGTTTCATACTTTGATTTACATGTTAAAATTATTTTATTAAATTATTTAAGTTCTGATGTTTATATATAAACTGTTCAAAAGATTTTTTTTTTTTTTTCAAAATTGAACTTTGGGACATCATTTTATCTGTATATTTTAGGAGGGGTTTGGCAAATGTATTTATGTTCACTGAGGATTTGTGCTGTCAGAAAACATACCACGATTTTTTTTTTCCTTGATGCCCAGAGGCTTCACTCAACTGATTCTTGATATTTCCAGGCCAAGAAAAAGAACCCTATCATAAGCTGTGTTACCAGCAATGTTTTAAAAATTACTGGTTCTGCATAACACATTCAGATTTCTTAGCAGTTCCCTGACACTAGAGGAAAAACACTACCCAAGCTTGAACACCTTTATTAGCCATGCTCATGCAAGAAAAGAAAACATGTCCTGGCAGCCTTGAGAAATGTAGACAAATGACAACAAAGTTACATTTTGATAGACAGGTGTCTACTGTTAAAGACATGAATTTTTTCACAATCTCTGTTTTCACAACACGTCAGCTAAGACAGAGCATTTCTGTCCCTTGATTTTGTGTCATTATGAAAGAAAGGCAGAAAGACCAGGTGGATAAGACTCTGCAGGTGAAACAGGGAGTCCAATGCTCAGGGGACCTCAGGGTGGAAGGAAGGCACAGCCCCGCGGAAGGTATGCGATCAGCACTTGGGTGTGGATCTCATACCACCACTTGGAAGGGAAGTGGAGAAAACCCAAAGTCACTTGCCTTCACTTCATGACAAAAAAGACCCTGCCTTTCCCACCTCCTGGAACAACATCTTCCCCACCAACATAAAGACAATTTGGTGACAGATAAGCACAACAAACCAGTCAAGTCCATTCCGTTTCACATTGAATAGTTACACAATGCCTGGTCTGGGATGCCAGCGGGTCGTTGGCATGAATGCCAAGCTGCTACATGCTGGCAGGAGCAAATCACATCTGGGCACGTGTGCAGGGCCAGAAGTGCTGTGGCAGGGGAAATTAACATCTGAAAAAACTGGCAGTTACAATCTTGGCTCTACTCAACTGGCTGCTGTGAGAACTGAATTGCTAGGCATAGGCAGCTAAAATTTGTTAGAAACTTTTTTTTATACACAATGCTTTTCCTGAGCTAGGCCCAACCAAATACACCATCAACACACGGGAAGCTTCTGGAGGATTAAATACAGGAAGCCAGTTTAGGATCTTTCCCACTACACCCCCCTCGCTTTATATGAATAAAGGCATAGTAGATCAATACTCCTTCTTTAGCAGAAATAATTATTTTCAAGTAAACCAAAGCCATCTTCACTTCACAAAGCCAACAGCTTTTCAAAAAATAACCTGAAATAAAACCAGTAAATCTGATCATATCTTGTAGAATCTTACTTAAAATTATTTCCTATGTCAGTTACTTTGTTCAAGTGCAACTCATATGACACATTTCTGTTCTGTGATCAAGCAAATAACCTCAAATCTGTTTTCCACTGCACCTGCAATTACAGACTCAAAGTTTCCTCCTGCAGTCTATCTCTGATGTCTATTTAGAATTTGGTTATGATGGAAAACTTCCCTACTTTTAAACTTCAGCCTGAAACTTTCAGAACATTTATGGGAAAATATTGCAATCACATTTCTTTCCCCTTGTATAGTAAGTTTATTTTGAAATCTGAACACAACTTGATGAAAAATTGTTGCCAGAGGCCCAGCTCTATATGATTTTGATTATAACACCTCTGCTATTCTTGCGTCCACAAGATTGAATGCAATGCTCAGATTTCAAATAGCATACAAGTCAACCACAGGAAAGATGAAGTTGTGCTTAGCAGATAAAAACATAGAACAAATGGAAGACCAGATTAGATTACTGCCTGTCAGCAGACCTTATGAGGCAATTGGCTGGCAGCTTTGGTAATGCTAACTACAAACAGCTTGCAATACCAAACCATTACATATATTCCTTGCCAAGACTGGCTGTCAGCTGTATGACTGGCCATTTCCTGCCAACATAGTTGACATTCTCTCCTCATTTATTAGTGAGGGCCCTGTACTTGCTGACATGGAAAGTCAACAACTATCAGTCCCTCATCTTATGTTGCCTACTGAATCAGGTTGTCTAGCTTACCAATAGCAACGAACGTACACTATTTTTGTCTAGTCACAAAATAATTTTTTTTCCCCAATGTTCAGACTATCATATTTGTGGTCTAGTGGATATGTATGTCCTAGAAACAATTTTTTTCTGCATCTTTCTTTCTAATTGATTAAAATAGCATCATGTGGTCATTACTTATTATTGCTAGAGTCAGATTTACCTTCATAGAAGGTAATAGGCAAAAAAAGAATCAAATACATTCCATTTCCAGAAAGCAGAATGGTCAGAAGACTAGCAAAAGTAATTATCTTGCCGCATTTTCTGGAAAGCACATCTAGTTCAAGTAATTGTGACAGAGAAACCTCAAATGATTGCTTGGACAACCATGCGGTATTAATACAACTATTTGAGCATTTCTTTGACTGTTGTCTTCTCATCATGGTCTGTAAGTCCTTGATTTCAGCACTCTTTTTTGTCTCAACGACAGCTTGGTGGGACATTACAGACAACAAGGGGTTTTAAGATAAGCATTTGCAGAATTATTGTCAGTTTTGTCAGTTTTGCTCAGCTTGTCTGACTTCCATCACTGAGAAAGACCACAAAGCAGCCTTCCCTGGAGCTTCTTACCTACTCTTTCCTGTTCAGAGATAATTTTCAGAATGTTATTTTTAAATTCTAAATCCAAACTAGCCCAGATTTCAAAATGCAGAAATCTATGCAATGAATCTATCTTTCTTTTGCATGGCTATGTTTGAGGTGTTGGGCATTTTTTTCCCCCTCCATACCTGAGAGTCCTTCAGCCTATTGACTGTTTACCACAATGTCTAAACAAATGTTCTGGGCAAGAATTTACCATCAGCAGAGGTTCAGTATACCCATATACCCTTTAGCACATTTTCCCAGGTACATTTCTAACAATGTCCAAGATTGGTCCAAAATCCAGAACCACTTACTGAAGCTCCAGCTATATCTTTGAAGGCCACGACAAGAACTAGACGCGAAAGATCACTGAGTTCAGCCTAAAATATCAGATTTTTACTGTCTCTGCATGCCAATTGGCAGCTAGAGAAACCAGGCCAGAAAAACTAAAGAAAATAAGAATGAATAATGAGGGCTTCTGCTTAACGTATGCTCTAGGAGTCTCAGCCTTTAAACATATTTCCTCCAATTACAGAGATACACTGTGTGACTTTGGGTAAATCATTAAACATCTTGGTGCTTCAAATTCTGTCTATAACATGAGAAGATGGTAATTCCTCACCTTGTGGTGTGGACTATAGGGCAGGAACTTTACACTATACAGTGATGATGATTGTATAATTACCCAGAACAAAGTTAAGGAAGGATTTGAACTAACAAACAGCACTCAGAAGAGGACAAACCCACCACCCAAGACAATCTGAATGCCAGCCATCCTTGGGATGCTGTGGAAAGAAAACTAACAGAAGACAGACCATCACATTTCCTTCCATGTACTTTGTTCAGGCTGTGACTGAAGAACAATTTGCCTGCACATAATTTATACCTTATAGTTTCAGACATCACCTGAAGAAGGAAGAAAACATCAGAAAGTATTACTACACAAATGTTTTTTGAAGATCTTCATTCTCTAGTATCACATCAGCTAAGGACAAGTCTTCATTTATTATTCACTTAATTTGAATGAACTCGTATTTGAGACCCACCCAGAGCATCCACATCAGTCTTCAGCAGCAAAAACTATACGGAAAGGTAACTCTCTTACATTTCCAAAGCTCACTGGGATGTAGTAATGCAGACATTGTAACCCTCACTCACTCATGGAAAACAGCCCTCTATTTTCTATCACACTGTATCTTAAAAGACAGCAAATGCACACAATCCTCAGAGGTAAAATTTGAGGAGTTCTGAAAATAGCACAAAAATACCTGTTGAACAATTAATGCTATTTTAGACCTTTTAATAGTTTGCTCTGAGCACCAGACCCAAAATAATTTTCAACCTATCCAAATAACTGTGGTGTTACAGTTCCATGTTCCAGATTATGAGTCAACTCCCATCTGAACACGCAATGTTCTTGGCAGACTTTGACTTACCCAAAAAGATTTACTTTCTGAATACAGATTTCTACAAGCCTCCCAGGCAGCATGAGAACAGGCAACTTCTGTTTATATTTAAAAGCTGCAGTCTCCCTTCCTCTCTCTAAACCCTGTAAAAAGAGTTATTATAGGCCAAAGCTAGACAATAACACCACACTGTTGTTTGGTTGGGGTTTTTTCTTTCAATATATAAAAGATACTACATGTATGCATATCTGTAGTAAAACAGGCAAATTGGCCAATAAAAAAACACTTGAAAAAAATTGAAATTACATAGAAAATGGACAGCATAGCCAAGAACAGTATAGCCAAGGTAGTAGATTTATCAGTTGCCTTCACTTCAGAGCAGCTAGAAAACAGAATAAAATTTACAGTTTTGTTTCTTAAAAAAGTCTAGAAAAAATAAAATTGAAGTAAATAATTTGATATAAACAATCTTAACATAAACCATTTGATTTTCTTTTTTTTACTGTGGCTTTCTTCTGAAAATGTTTATACATTATAATGCTTTATATGTAGAATCGTTCAGAATCTTTCCTTTATATTTGGGGAAATCAGACTAGTAAGGTTCAGTAATATTAATGAGTTCCTTTCTAACCATGCAAAAATGGACAATTTGATTCAATACTTTCATCTGAGGTATAGGTCACATTTTGTTATGTTACTTTACTGGGAATTAAAAACTCAAGGTTATTTTTAGTTAACATGTAAGCAATTTTTAATTAATTCTTATATTTACATTTATGGTCTTCG
This sequence comes from Balearica regulorum gibbericeps, assembly GCF_011004875.1. Classification (NCBI taxonomy): domain Eukaryota; kingdom Metazoa; phylum Chordata; class Aves; order Gruiformes; family Gruidae; genus Balearica; species Balearica regulorum. Next base: position 22,240,124 of record NC_046220.1, read on the forward strand.
GTATGTGTGAATTTCCTTTACCCTCAAGGTAATGGAATTGTTCTCCTTGTTCTGCAGACAGACATACATACTTTTAGATTAAACTACTTTTCAATGCCCTTCAACTCAGTTATAGCTTTTAGAAATATCATTTGGGGGATCATGGCTTATTTATGTGAAATCAGAACTCATCAATGGCTCACACACTGAATTTTGTACACTCAGAAATGAGATGTTAACAAATAATTGGTATGTATTTGCAGAAATTATTAAACAAGCAATCTGGAGTTATGGGCACTGTCACAGAAACATTCCGTAACCTGCTTGTTTATGGTATCTAACAGATAAGAAGATTGTAGCTGGTGCTTAGGATATATAACATAATTCCTGCTCATTTTGCATGGCAAAATTACTTCCCCTAACAACTGCCTACAAAACCAGCTGAGCAAACAGCAAACTGCTCATTGATAATTCACTTATAATAAATTAAGCAAAATTCAGAATGTAAGTTTTTATAATTGATTCATTCAAGCTCAGTGCCTGGAAATACATTTAATGATTTTTATTCATTAAAGTGAAGGAAGCAATTGCTGTATTTTTCCCTCTCTGTATTAAGGAGTCTACTTTATTTGCTATCTATCTAGTTAATTTCTTTATTCTTCAGCTCTTTTTGCCCTCCCACTCCAGCACAGACACATTTCAAACTCAATAACTATTTAATTAAATAAATGTTTTTTCACAGAATTCTTGATTTACTATGCAATGTCTGGTTAGAGCAGACATCCAGTAGGAAAGATGAAAATAAAGGAAGTCAGCACCTAATGTTTTGTTGATATTCGCTGTGCATTTTTATTGCTAATATTTTGGTTTAATGTTTATGTTGGAGGACAGACAGTTCAGTACTGATGAAAGTGAGACATGAGTAGATTTGTACAGCTTCACTGTGCTGGATACAGAGAGTTCAAGTTTCTCTGTGAAATTCATTTTAACATGCCATTCCATCTGACTCCCACCCCCCCTCTTGAGGACTCTGGTTCTTTGCCCCTCAAGAACAGGCTTCTGATCACTCACAACAAATATTTCTCCTAAATACTCTGCAGACAATGTTCTGCTTGGTTGATCTAACCTGGGAATGGGGAGAGGGAGAGAGGAAAAGTCAGTATCTTCTAGACATTTTAGAGAGGCTCCCAATACATTAAAAAATCTACCTAGAAAACTCATGTTTATGTTATTCAGCTAATTAATACAATATTCAGTTTTCCCACTATAAAACTGTAGTAGTTCTGTAGCATGGAATTATTCTGCTGCCATTTCATGCAGCCCACATTTCATCCAATTACAATTATTTTTACACAGGCAGAAATATGGAAGCTTGACAGCTCAGTAATTTACAGGAGGTGGTGGGCAGAAAAGCACCTGTTGTAAGTCATGCCAAAAGATGATTTATAATCCTGAATTATTCTGTAAGCTTCAATCCCGCTTTTTCTTTTTTTCCCCACTGTAAAAAGTGCTGTTGAAAAAACAGACAAGAGAAAATCAGATTCATAAATTTATCCCTCAGTCTCATTTAAGGGACTCATAAATTGGGTCCAGGACATGAATCATCTTTTAAAGAATCAAACTCAATTGAGACTCACAAACCTAGCTTTGGTTTGGATATCTTTGCTTGAAAATCCTTCTGACGGATTGATGTGAGTAAATATTTTTTAAATTAGTAAAAGGCTGGACAATAAAGTTCCTGAAACATTTTGCCAGCCATAAATTGATGGGTTTTCTCTGTTTTCCAGCAATTCACAATAGCACAGTGCCTCAATTCAATTACGTTGGTTAAAAGGCATTATTCTTGCTATAAATGCTTCTCGACTGTGGAAATATCTGTAACTAAAACAAGATTACACATGACTGGTATTTATGGGGCAGTCTTACTCTATTGGAAACTGAATTTCGAGGACCCAGACTTTCATTTTTTTAAAAGTCTTTCTGTAGAAAAGGAGATTTGCTGACTGAAATAATTCTCAGCTGACAGCTGTTTAGTAGCCTAAAGTCTAAGCCCATTCCCAGGGGACAGATGTGTGCATCTTGAAAACCAGCACCACTATCAATGGTAAAAGTCTTTATACAGAATGTCAAAACAGAAGCCAGCATAAACGATAATGCACCACAGCATCAACCCAAGTGAAGTATTTTGGAAAGCACAACACAGTCAGCCAGTACAAGCCAGTCATGACTGTCTTGGATTCACCTTCCTTCATGCTGATTCCGTGACGCTTTGTTGTTTTTCTCTTGTATTCCTCCTTACAATGTGAACTTTTATCAACATTACAAGAGACAAAGACCAAAAACCAAGCTATAAAGAATATCAATTAGGTTATCTGTAATAAAAAACTGAGAATATATTGTAAACTTCCTAGGTATATACCAATGTCAAATCCATCATTTAGTGGCCAAGAACAATAAGGGTAGGTACAGAGTAACATTCAAAAGTATAGTGAAGTGTGCTGGATAATATAGTCCCAATTTTGATGTTCAGAGAATGAAAAAGACTCAGATGTCAGACAAGGTTGAAAAGACAAGAAATTTGGGAAGACTGAGCAGGCAGAAGTGGCATACTAACATCAGTGGTGCACTTTTAAGTGGAAAATATCACCCACCCAACAGATCATGAACCAAACCCAAATGCTTGGAAGCAGAAATGCAAGCATGAAAAGATTTATCGTGCTCGAACTATTTTTTCACATAAATGTATATTCTTTTGCTTTTAAAGTTCAGCTACAGGAAGATTAGGTAAAAATACATACCCTTATTAACTACACTTTTAGGAGCATAGGCGTAGATCTGAGTATTGGAAAAACTCACACCTTCAGAGAGTTTCCACAAAAATGTCCTAAACTATCAGATCTGAATGAGCTGGAAGACTTGAAAAGAGAACTCTAAACTGTAGGTCTGTACATAGGCAAGCTAGGTTAGGAAGCATTCCTGGACTTTTCCCAGATTTGGAGTATCTAGACAAAATTAGCAGTTGAATTCAATTATTTTTCTCCCCTGAATGTTCACTGTATAAGTCAGCCCATCTGTGTGACAAATATTGGTAGCTGGATGCCATTTTATCATCACAGTATACATAGGACATGGAAACATCAGACTCCAGAACACTCCCATTTGCAACTCTCATGACCTCATTTCCAAGAAGGTGAAAACCCATAGTTGTTTTATAATAAAAAAGCCTAATGCACATGGTACATTCAGTGGATTTAAAATTCTGATTATCAAATTAGCCAAGGAAAAAGAAAAAAAAAAGAAATTAAATATATAGAGAAGTGACAGAGCAAATTCAAGTGACTCAGCACACTTGAAGGCGGGTCCAGAGGAGGGCCACAAAAACAATCAGAGGGATGGAACACCTCTGCTATGAGGACAGGCTGAGATTTGGGGTTGTTCAGCCTGGAGAAATGAAGGCTCTGGGGAGATCTTATTGCAGCCTTTCAGTACTTAAAGGGGGCTTGTAAGAAAGATGGCGGTTTTAAACTAAAAGAGGGTAGATTTAGACTAGACATAAGGAAGAAATTCTTTACTGTGAGGCTAGTGAGGACACCCTGGAACAGATTGCCCAGAAAGGCTGTGGATGCCCCCTCCCTGGAAGTTTTCAAGGTTAAGTTGGATGGGGCTTTGAGCAACCTGATCGAATTGAAGATGTCCCTGCTTATTGCAGAGGGGTTGGACTAGATGACCCTTAAATGTCCCTTCCAACCATAAATATTCTATGATTCTATTGACTCTATTATTCTAAGACAGAAATAATTTAAAATGATGGTAAATATTCTGGATATTTCAGTATTTACACATAGCAAGTAAAGTATAGCCTTCTTTGAAATAAGACCATACTTTTAATTTTTATTTTTAAGGATGGATTTTTTAAATTGCATTTATGCCACTTGTCAGTCTTAGTGTTGAGAGAGGCAGATATATACATACAGCAAGATACTTTACTGCACTTACCTCTTTATTATTGGGCTACTCTTCTATTTGGGTAAAATCAATATATGGCAGCAAGACGTCTAAGTAATGTTAACGTCCATTGATGAAATAATGGGCATATGGGCAAGGCCTCATTCACTAGTCAGAAAAACAAAGGCAAAGTTTTTAATTCAGTCATCACATCTTATATTTATTTTGTATGAACTGGTATTAGTGAAGCATAGGTCCACTCACTATTCGTGGGATGCTTAACAGGTGATAAAAAATTGACAGCTGAATATATTCTCCTTAATTTCCATCAGAAATGAAATGTCACTGATTTTTGTTTGCCTGGACCGGCTGTGCAGCAAATGATTCATCTTTGCATCAAACAGATCACTGATACAAATTACCACATATCGCTGGATACAGATTTTCAGCACTTTACATAAATATTCTGCATCTCAAAAGAAACAGAGATGTGGGTTGGCTGAGGCACTGCACAGTGTATGTCATTTATTTTCATGTACTGGAGACTCTAATCCCAGAAAATGATTGCCCATGAGTAGACTGGAGCTCAAAAATATAGCAAAAAGCTGAGCTATAGCTGCCATCCAACTCTTAACAAAGTCATTCAGGGTACATGCAATGATTCACAAACAGAGCACAACAGGATGAAATATCACCTGAGCTCAGGAAATACCACCTTTTACTGTTACGCAGATATATATCTCTTTGGGGGGGGGGGGGGGGGGGGGGAGAGAAAAAAAGAAAAAAAAAAAAGAAAAAAGTTAGTCCAGTTTGATTTGCCTGAAGATGTATTAATGTGTTATTTTAGGTCCATAAATGAATCTTTAAGCTACTCTACCATGGGTGTTACTTTGACATGCAATCCTGCATACTACTATATGACCCCTGAATAAATCAATTTTAAGGAACATTATCTTATTTCTTCATATAATGAAGATACAAGCAACTGGAGAATCTAAATAGTATGTATTTAGCATGAGCATGAAAAACAAGAAGGCACACGAATTCTCTCCATTGATTCTTGCGTTGTCTCTTATTACTATTTTAAAAGCTACATGAGAACATGGTAACTTCTGGGGTTGGCTTGCAATGCAGTAATTCACTATTTTCCTTAACAGCCTTCCACATCTCAGTGGAACAGAACTCCCTCTTTCCTCTGTAAATCCACTAGTGAACTGAAAGACTCAATGCTTCCAACCAGGTGTAAAACAACACCTTAACAATGATCTGTGCTTGGGCTAATAATGAACATGCTAAAGTCGTTGTGGGCCTGAAGAACAGCCAGTTTACCCTGCTTCTCCAGAACTCAAAAATCCCCCCAGACTCAGTGGAGGGAGTTGAAAAATATTAATAATACATGTTTCTACTCTATACAATGTGGCACAAAAATGTACTCATAGAGTGAATTAGCTGACAGACCTCCACACAACTGCAGTTAGATTTTGAGCTGCCCAGCTGGGACCAGTGTACTACACTGTGGTCTGTGGCATAGGCAATACAGGAGCGACAAGTATTAGAAGAAAGGGCATTGGGAGGGTTTTTTTTAAGAATCCAAGAACAGAGCCACGGGCCCGAAATTTAAACCAGGGTGGAAGCAGTAGGATAAAAACCACCCTGACCAGAGTTAACTCTGACACCAGAGCATCCTTAACCTCTCCAAGAAATGTTTGTTTTCAGATTGTAACACATCAAAATATTTGGAGATTCATTTTAATGAATTACTCTTAATATTTAATCACTTTCACAATCATTCCCCACCTATGAATACACCTAGATTCTTCACATTAACATCTTCCTTCAATGCAAAATAATTACAAAAAGCAGAATGGATGAAAGCAGAATTGCTTTCATCCTCTCAATAAAAAGGATAGATAGGCAGGGGTGTCATTTTCACACTGTTTTCCTATTATTAAGTATGATAAAAACCAACAATGAAGACCAATGTCAATGCATATAAAGGGATTTGAGCAGCTGAAAAAAACCATGTGACTTCTGTTAATCTCTGTATCTGCCTTAAGGCATATTTCATGTTAAGCTCCATGCTCTAATATTCCCTCATATCTTATTTTAAATCCTGCAGAGCATGTACATCATGCATCTTCTATTTTCCTCGTTCATATGAACATATGCTTCTTTACATTTTGGCAGCTCTTCAAATGGGATCATTAGAAAAAGACTTACAGTTAATGACTTTAACCTTCCAAAACAAAATACACTGCCTCTTCAAAACTTGGAACACTTTCCCTAACACTGACAACAACTTTTGCTAGCCAGACCACTCATTCCTACAGATAATTATTTTTTAATTAAAAAAAAAAAAAAATCCCTCCAAAACTGTCACACACATGTCTGGAACATAAAAGGATATTGTTACTCTTAACAGGAACTCTTCTATATGTATAAAAAGCAGCATCTTAGAGCAGCTTTTGTCTTTACCTTCAACATTAATTCTTTCCAATGTACTGCCATCAACCATCAGAAAAAGGAACAACACTAACAAGAGCTCAAACAAATTCTGAGAGACTTTTAGCCAGTTACAAGCTTTATAAGATAAACATCTCCAAAGTATAGGTACAAATGAAACTCTCAAATAAATTCAAGAAGTTTGATGGATGAAACAAAGGTGAGAAATCGTTTCTATACTGCATTCAGAAATGTTTGGACTAAACTACCAGTTAAGACTAGAATATGTAGAAGGTTATATCAGTAGCTGTACCCCTTTTAACTGTAAAAAATAACTTGCTCCAAGTTAAAAAAAACTCGGATCTAACTCTTCTAGCGTTTTTGTGGAAACCCACCAAATTCTTGCAATGTATGTGCAGCTAGAATACACAGTTACAGTGATGTTAAGACATAATTTTGCCCCCTGTACTTCAACAAAACATCAGTGTTTTATCTTTCACCCAGTGTCTTGCAGCCTTCATATCAAACTGGGGCAGGAGAACTGCACTCACAGAATCAATCGCAGATTCACAGAACGGTAGGGGTTGGAAGGGGCCTCTGGAGATCATCTAGTCCAACCCCCCGGCAAAGCAGTATCACCTGGAGCAGGTTGCACAGGATCACGTCCAGGCAGGTTTTGAATATCTCCAGAAAAGGAGACTCCACAACCTCTCTGGGCAGCCTGTTCCAGTGCTCTGGCACCCTCAGAGTGAAGAAGTTTTTTCTTATGTTTAGATTGAACCTCCTGTGTTCCAGTTTGTGCCCATTGCCCCTTGTCCTGTCACTGGGCACCATAGAGAAGAGTCTGGCCCCATCCTCTTGACACACGCCCTTTAGATATTTACAAGCATTGATAAGATCACTTCTCACTGTTCTCTTCTCCAGGCTAAACAGATTCAGATTGAAATAAGATTCAGACTCCACTCGTACTGAAATAACACAGCCATGTAAGTTTTATTTCCATTTTTACTGATGATGATTCGGAATCAAGAGCTAGCATAGCTTTTAGCATGAAAACTGGAAGCAGAACACTTGCTGCAAGGATCAGCAAAAGGACTTAGCAAAAAAAAAAAAAAAAAGAAATTGAGATAGATGTATTAGCTGATACCTCTGCATCAACAACTCTAGGGAAAAGCCTATTCTTCAACAGATTTGTCATTAGCAAGAATTTTGTCAGTCTGCTTAAAATACAAAGCAGTTGATACTTAAGGTCTACTGATTAGGGAAAAAAAAAAAAGATTTTAATAGGAGTAGTGAGGAACGAAGAGAAGACATTCTCTTATCAGATGTTTGGCCACTGGTTTTTAAATCACTGGCACTGAGCTCCTTTCTTCTATCAATTGCAGTGGATTAGTGGCAAAACTGTAGCACAGATCTCCTCTTCCTTGTAATTTCATGCATGCTTGCAAGTCCAGATATTCCTCTATATTTTTTTTCCTTGAAGAGTAAACCCTATTACCAAGGGAGCTACAAAGCAATGACTTATCCTGCCTCCTACCACTGCTTCTCAAACGGTCTGCTAGTTACTTTTCTCTTCCTCCTGTGGAACCATTTTTTCAAGAAAATCCTTCAAAGTTCAAAAGTCAACATACAAATAAAGCAGAGGCTTTAAGGTCTGAGTGAAATTGAGAAAGAGAGAAAGAAAGAAACATCATTCAGCAGCACAATGATCACATTTACAAATCTGTGCAATGCTTTTTCAGTAGATGTTGATCTTTCTGAGTGCAAGTTTGCTTGGACATTTTTGCCCTGCACTCTGGACGACCTACTGCAGTATACGGATAGAATAAACCCAAGCAGAATCCATCTGTCCTCATTTTCCTACATGTTTCTACCCAGAGATATAAAAATAATATACACCTAATAGAGTTTTAAATACATTTCTTGAAACCAAAGCTGCTTCACATGCAGGATTTCACAGAGTCACCATTATCTCAACTCCTGGAAAAACACAGTAAGAGCTAGGCCTGGGGCTGAATGCTGTAAACACCAAGTTCTTGTAGTAAAGCTTCTACAAGCTTTCCACTCATTCTTGGTCCTATTGCACAGCACCTGCTTTGAATCATCGCCCCACAGAACGTAATTGTTTCCTCATTCTTACCTTCCTCATTTTGCCTCAGCAAAATAAATTCAAAACTATGGGGAAGAAGGAATATACTTCCTTCTTATTTCCCAATAAACTGGGACACAGGGGTTGCTGAGTGAGGTAGAGAGTGCATTTGAAATGTCCCACCCTAAGGAAGTGCCTCTAATATGGGGGCGTTTATGTTCTTAAGTCCCCGGAAATGTAATCACTGCACTCCTCAATACTCTGCAATGAGTTTTAAGGAGATATAAATTTGAACTGTCTCACGCAAAGGAGTTATTTGAACCTATGTCTCTCATGTCCAGACCTAGAGTAGGCTACTGGACAGAAAGGAGAGCTGTTCCCATCGTTTTTGTGAAGGTAATTCTTCCTTACTACAGCATTCATATCCTCTCTCTTTCAACATCATTCCTGTTTAAATCCATCCATGTGCTCCCCTTCACCCCTTTACATTATTTACTAGCACAAATAATCACATTACAAAACCAAAAAAGATTTTTTCCAACAGAAGAGGGTTTCGTTGTTGTTTTAGACTAAACCTGTGTTCTTCAAGAAACTTAATTGATCTTTTCCAGAATATTTTTCTAAAAAACATTTTTCCTTCATCAGAAAACTTTTATTTTTCTATATTCATTCTCAAACTACAATAGATATGGGAAAAAATGAAAACAGACCCAGAATGTATATACCTTTGTGTACATACAATGAGTTATTATATTAACACATTATTTTAACATAGCAATCTTTTCCTGCCACACTCAAAACTACTGTTCTTCAAGTCAGGCTAAAGCCCCAGTGAGTATCAACAAATGTAAATAAATTCCCAGCTGTAAATATGAAAAAACGCACAAACGTGAAAGGCAAGGCTAACGTAAGATAAAACATACATGAACAAAGAGCACAGGTAGTAGGAAGATCACAGCAACAAAACAGCTTTCCTTGGCACAATTCAGCTCTGGTACTTACACCTTGTCACCAATTCAGCTAACCAGGTGGGAGCTGTATAGGCATAACAAAAGGAAAAATGCTACCATGACACTGATAACACAGTGCCACAAAAGGCAGTGAAAAGATAAAAATCAATACAAGAATGTTGCAGATGAAGCTGCAAACTTAAAAATCAATTCAGCTAGATAGACATTGTTCAAATTAAAAAGGGGCTTGCTGAAAACCATGGGAACATATTGATACCTATGAAATTCCAATGGAAACCAAGCAGGAAAAAAACTTCCCAATCTCTCTGAAATTACTCAGTAACACCCATCACTTCTGAGATAAATTTACCAGGTCACATCCACAAATCCAAGCTTGGTTTCACTCAGTGTAGCTAGTGACATCTATATATAATGTATGACTAATATCATCACTATGTGCTATATGAAAAGACCTTTTTATTAAAAAAACAGTGTTACTGTATTTCATTCTGTAAAAAGAAAATAATACTGAGAGTCAGAGGAAAATTACTCAAATCTTCCCAATCCTAAATTATGGAAGTTACAGAATCATTAGTCTTCTCAAAAGCATCCAAGTCTCTCGGCCAAGACCTTTATCAGTGATTTTATGTCACTTTTACTACCACTGAGAAGCAGCAGGACCTCGCAGTACAGCACCCTTACCCTACTGAGGAACAGCCGAAGAATGTAGCATTTGCTTAAGAGAGCAAGCAAAACTGCCTGACTTACATGTATTATTAATATTCAAACCACAGCCATGAGAAGCCAGTGAAGAAAATATTTTACTACTTGAAGGTCAACAAGGCCAAAGGACTTCAGGGGACAAATAGTTTCACAGAATCAATTGTTGAGGTAGACATAACAGAATAAAACCACTTACATACCCTTTTGTTTAATCTTTCCAAGCGCTTTAGAAATCTGTCCAATTCTTCCCATTTGAGACAGATTTTATGTGCAGATTTTAGAAGAGACTTGCCAAATTCTTCAGTAATTCCAGACACTGAGATCTCTAGATACTTAAAGTGATTAGTAATAGTTAATACAGATTTCAGTTATTTTATTCAATTCTGCAGCCAGAATTTTACTGACTTCACTGTCTCACTCAGATGAATTAAGTACTACCTACTTAATACTACAGATTCCTTTGTTATGAACATTGAATTAACTGCAGAAATTAACTCTGTTGGCCTGGTTCAGAAAACACCTCTCACAATAGCTTCCTAATGTATAATTTCTTTGGCTTTAGCAAATAACCTATAATCTGTGGTGTCCTTTCCCCAGTGTTTACAGAAGTATTTCCTGGATATTGCTGTAGAAAAGACAGAACATACTCACTAACAATCTCCTAAGTATTAGTGTAATTCCTCTTTCCCACCTTTTTTTAAACGTCCATTTTATCAATGGATTCACTTAGATCTAAAATTACAACCCGCTCATCTGAACAGTTTTTCTGCTCTTTTGCAGCTAATTTACAGATTGTTTTCACTTTCTGAGCATTAGCCATTTACTCACCAGTAAAATTACTATTTTTTAATAGTTCTAGACTTTAAAAATACAGCTGCAATGTACCTAGTCCTTTAGAAGACATTATGGGTAGTAAGTAGCCGTCAGGGAAGGAACTTCTAACTTATGTACCAAGTTATTTGCATAAATTGAAAACTAAAACACTCTTGCCTGACAGTATTACTTTTATAATCAGTAAAAGGACTCATGAGAATATGTTAGATGTCTCTTCAGAGTATCAAGCAAAAGCATCAAGAACTTCTGGACAGAAGCACCAGGATAAGCATGAAGGAATTTATTTCCATGTGAAAGCTGAAGTGTTTCTTTAAGATACTAAGCCCTTGAAAGAGAAGGGAAAACAAATATTTAAACAACAGCAACTCAAAATGCTCTCCTATAAAGCTGAAGCCAGAAGTATATTATTTCACTAGGTTGTAAAAAATAGCCATATAGAGAAAATATTTTCAAACAATATTAAAAAAGAAGCTGAATGGTAATGATCTTGGTCCAGCTACATTCAAAATGAAAGCTACAAGGTAGCATAAGTATACGATATAAGCAATGCCATAGAAGTAGACTTATGCAAAATTAATAACATTAAATTAAAACCATACCACTATATATTTATGCTGTATTACATATTCAAATACCTTTGATGACTGGAAGGAACAAACAGGCTGTAGTTAAGATCAAATGACAAATGAAAAATAGAAGGGAATTAAGAAAGGATATTGCAAATAATAAATACAGAAAGACATCCTAAAACACAAAAGCAATCACTTATCCAAAGTCAGTTTAGAAGCATTTTGCACCATCAACAAGACCACAAAAATCATAAAAACATGAAAGATTTACGGTAGCCACATGAAAATAAATATGGGAATCTTAAAGAGCACAGAAGAGAGCTTTGGCAGAAATAAATTGTTGGCTGATGTCAACAGAACTACGGCAGTTTTTCTCAGCAGAATATCTGCTATTGCACTCTTACATCTTTAACAACTATACACATTTTTGTTTTCCACAGACTTGTATTTTTTATATAGGCTTTTTCTAACATTTCAGCTTCTTCTAACATTTCAGCTATCAACAATATCATTAACACTCAGACTGAGCAGAGCTTTTCTTGAGTATTTTCACATCCTTAGAAAAGAAATAAGTTATTTTATCCTGTTTTTACTTGATAGTGACATGCTACTTACTTGATTGGAAGTCAGAAAGATTCCTGGTTCAAACTGCAATCGAGTTCTTTCCCACTAATTGCTGTATTATCAAGCTGAACTATTTATTATAACTTATACTCACCTTTTTCTCAGGAGAAGAGTCTCAAGCCTGTTGTTACAATAGCACAGCTACGACTGATTCTCTATGGGTCAGGTGGCTGCTTGCTCTACTCTTATATTGGTATTCTTAAATAGTTTGAGAGAGAATTTGTGATAATTAGACTCAGTTCCTCTCAAATAACAATTGGGCTTTTAAAGGAGACTAAGAAGATAAGACAGATACGCTCATTACCTTTTATAGTAATATTGAAGAAAACATTTCATGTTAGAAAATACTCCTAGGAGACAGAATTTTCTTCTAGGAGATCAGTATTAATAGAGAACAATTATGTAAGTCACACACGTTACTAGTAAAAACAGAGATCAGGCCATTTTTCATTCCTGTATCATTTATCTGCATCATAAACCTTTCTTCACTTTAAATATGGATGAAGTATGCTTTTTTCTGTCTTTTTGAACTAAATGCTTATTAGTGAAAAAGAAATGTTCATGGGGAAAAATAATTATCTAATGGAAATAAAAAAGCAAGAGAGAAAACACACTTTAAGCTAATTATATCAGGATAAAATCTGTCCTCTCATAAACATTCAATAGACTCCCTGCAGAAATACATTCTGGAAATGGTCCATCAAATGCTGATGTGCATGAAGAATTCGGGATATAATAGTGGATGGAATACTGGATATAATGATTTCTATATGAAAATCACTTACCTCTCTGAAAAAAAAAAAAAAAATAACATAGAATCAAGATGTAATGCTTAAACACAGAAAAAAAGAAAATCAGCTATAATATGAGTATTGGGTCAACATTTCCAACAGCTCTTTAGCAAGTGCTAAGGAACTGAAACAGACTGAGCAAATAAAAATGTAGAGAAAGACAAACACCGTTAACTTGACTTGAACTCCATCTGCAGAGAGAATACTGTTAGCCTGTTTCTGACAGACTATGAGCAGACACGTAGTTCTATTCAGTTCGCCTCTACAGGCCTAATTAACAGGCTTCAGATTCTTCTCACTTGAAACGTATCTCTTTGCTGTGGCCAATATCTGGGTATATAATCTATTAGAAACAACTCAATTGCTTTTAGTAGCAGCTGAAAAAAACCTATTTCCTTCACCAGTGGATCTGTATGTTGTTGTAGCCATATTGGACTTTAAAGTGGAGCTATATACAGAGAAACCATTTGGCTTGTTCAGTATTTTCCCCAGTGTATTGGGTTTATGTGGCAAGGTTTTGGAAGTGGGAGGACTACAGGGTGGTTTCTGTAAGAAGCCACTAGAAGCTTCCCCTGTGTCTGATAGAGCCAATGCCAGCCAGCTACAAGACAGATCCACTGCTGGCCAAGGCCGAGCCCATCAGTGAGGTGGTAGCATGTCTGGGATAACACAGTTAAGGGGAAAAAACCCATGAAGATCAATTGTAGCTGGAGAGAGGAGTGAGAAGATGTGAAATAAACAGCCCTGCAGACACCCAGGAGGGGCAGGAGGTGCTCCAGGCACCAGAGCAGAGATTCCCCTGCATCCCCTGGAGAAGATCATGGTGAGGCAGGCTGCCTCCTTGCAGCCCATGGAGGTCCATGATGGAGCAGATATCCACCTGCAGCCCGTGGAGGACCCCATGCCGGAGCAGGTGGAGGCCCAAAGGAGGCCCACTTCATGGAAAGCCCATGCTGGAGCAGGCTCCTGGCAGGACCTGTGGTGTCTTGGAGAGAGAAGCACAGGCAGGAGCAGGTTTGCTGGCAGGACTTGTGACCCTGTGGGGGACCCACGCTGGAGCAGTCTGTTCCTGAAGGACTGCACCCCACGGGAGGGACCCACACTGGAGCAGTTGGTGAAGAACTGCAGCCCGTGGGAAGGACTTGCGTTGGAGAAGTTGGTGGAGGACTGTCTCCCGTGGGAAGGATTCCATGCTGGAGCAGGGGCAGGGTGTGAGGAGTCCTCCCCCTGAGGAGGAAGGAGTGGCAGAGACACCGTGTGATGAACTGACCACAACCCCCATTCCCCATCCCCCTGTGCTGCGGGGGGGGAGGAGGGAGAGAAATGGGGAGCGAAGTTGGGCCTGGGAAGAACGGAGGAGTAGGGGGAAGGGGTGTTAAGATTTGGGTTTATTTCTCATTACTCTATTCTGATTTGATTGGAAATAAATTAAATTAATTTCCTCAGATCAATTCTGTTTTGCCCATGACGGTAATTGGTGAGTGATCTCTCCCTGTCCTGATGTCGACCCAGGAGCCTTTTGTTGTATTTTCTGTCCCCTGCCCAGCTGAGGAGGGCAGTGATAGAGCAGCTTTGCGGGGCACCTGGCCTCCAGCCATGGTCAACCCACCACACCTTATCTTTCTGAGGGTTTTTTTTTGCATTATTTTTAACAAGACCTGAGTGGTCTGATTTAATTCAGAGTATTTTTAATATGTATTTGGCATCAAATGTGTCCTTTTGAAACAGTGAGTTAAAATTAATTTATCCATTCAGAAAAATTTTAATGGCAGGTGTTAATTTTTGTGATTTTGTGGGACTTTGTGTAGCTAACCAATGGGGCTTTTAAAATTATGGACACACTGGGATGTATTCATCTTATTCATGGCAAAGAGGTCACAGGCCAGACACTACCACTCCAAAACACCAGAGTACAGTTTACAACTGTGTATCAGCACTGAGCACTTTTCTTCCTCCCCTACCTTCTATACCAGGCACATAAATAGCCTCCAAAATCAGCCAGTTGGCTTTTCAGCTTGATTTTTGTGGAGCTGGTTGGTACATTATGAATATGTAATTACCAAGATTCGACAGAAAAATACAGTCACCAAATATTTCTCTGTGTTTGAGCATACCTTCCATCAGATGGAGCAAGCTGAAACAATAAGCTGTGGGTTTCCACACCTCTCTATATGAACTGAGCAAGCATCTTGTTTTGACAGTAGCTGCTGCTCTCTGCTGCAATGGACGTGGGGTTGGAAACATCTTTAGGAGACAGGACTACATCTGCATTCACTAGAACTTTTAAATCTTCACAAGCACATTCCCATGCTCTGCCAAAGGCTATTACAGGTCTTTTGAAAATCTATTGCTGTGGTCTGGCCCTCCAAGAACAGATCACCTTCACATCTCTACAGTTCTGCTCACATGAAGCACCTGCATCAGTTCCAGTACATTTATAGGTGTTGAAATGAGAACTAGACTTCAGCAGTCTGATGCTCTAAACAATACACTAAGCTGTGGTTTATTAAAAATTGCCAAGGAGAAGGTATATGTGTTGAAGTACAGTTTAATGTCTCAAACACAGGGTAGCTCCATCACAAAGCTAATTAGAGGCACAGGACTAGAGCAGCACACATCCACCGCCCCTGGAGCTAGCTCTCCTGCTGCTGTCTCAGGCATTTTCCAGGACCAACTCCACTGCATTGGAACTCCTCCATCACTGGTTCTGTTAAACGGTAACAGTATATTTCATTTTCACCTGGGAACCTCAGTTGTCTTGACAACATGCTAAGTTTATCTTCCAAATTCCTTTAAAATAAACAGTGTTCTGTATAAACTTCCAGGCCTTGCTGAATCTTTAGTTTCCTTTGGAAGATTCCCAGCATGCAAGTAATGCTGAATGAGGGGCAGTGAAGGCTGGGTTTTCTGGAGGACATTATAAAAAACAACAGCTTGACTAAACATTACAGAATTCAGGAAACAATGTGTACATATCCATGCAGAAGATTCTCTTTTTTAACTTTCTTTTTATTAATTGCATTTTCATTTGGTCACTTCACACTTTCTGCTTGCAGAAGCAGAGATTGCATTTTAAATGTTTCCTAGCCTGACCACAATTAGGTGGCCATGAGATCCCAGAACCTGCTTTAGTGAGCCCCCAGCATCACAATACAGCACTTAATTTCAGTCATGTTTATTTATTTGGTCACTCTGAGCAAAATACATTTTTTTCATTCCTTTGGGAAAGGGGGTCATAAAACCATGGTTAAAAAATGGTATGGAAGTCTTACAAAAAATCAGCTAGTAAAGGTAAAAGCATCCGGAAGAAAGCAAGTCAAAGCACTCTGGAGAGCAAAAAATAAATGTTTAAAGACAGACAGACACCTGGAAATTTTAATTGGTCTTAACTTGACCAAAATTATACCAGTACTAAGCAACACAAATTGTCTCAGCCATACTTTTATGGTATCTGTTGCAGTAAAGCATCTTAGCCTTTCCTCTGTGTGTGCTGCTATGTTTACATTATCAATTTTGACTCAGTTATTTAATGATGTGAAATACAAACATTTCTTTATCAACTCATTTTGCAAAATATTCTGCCTAATTAATCTCTCCTCACCACCACCTTTTACTTCTCTGTTTTTAACCAGAAAGTTTCACAGCTAACGTTACAAGAAGATGACAAGGGCAATTATCATTAAAACAGAGCAGAACAAAGCTATGGTAATGAGAAGAACTACGGTTCATTCACTGAGGTTCTGGCAGTGATAAAAGGAGTAAACTGAGTCTACCTTTCTTTTATAGATAACAAAGCAATTACAACATGTAAAGTAATACAGAGAAAATAATAATTTACTGGAAAACTGAGAGAACAGCAGGCTCTGAAAAATACAAAGGAAAACAACTTGTATAAAAGATAATTCACTATATCAAAAATTATTATGAATAGGTGACATATAAAAAGTGCTGGGATGCATAGCAAGTAAAACCACTATTTCAAAAGGAAATCCTGTTAATTGAAAAAAAAAACCCAAACCAAACAAGCAAAAAAACCCCCACACCACAACCACAGAAAAAAAATATAAGTGCTTTACTGAATCCTGCAAAGCAATAGCATGTTTTTGGTATCACACCATTTCTCCACAGAAAACAAAAGGCTGTTAGAGGATCTAGGGGAAACATCATGATCCAGGGGCAACTCATATACACTGGGAGGGAAAGACACATAACTTTAGCATGCCGTACTCTGGGCACTTTGGCAGGCTGGTGCAGCCTAGTATAAATTACACCTGCTCTATAGCTGGCAGTCAGGACCTGTCAGAAAGGTAAATTAAAGCTCCTTCTTTCTTTGTGCTCCACAGTGCTTTTGAACCAAGCGCCAGAATGGAAAACTTTACAGTATACGAGTCGGTAAGGTCAGACGGGGCTCAGATGTTGCCCTCCTGAACACTCGCCACCCACACCGGCACCTCCACCAGGGGAGAGGCTGGCAATAAAAATTGGTTGCACATTCACATGACATCACCTTGGCTTCTGATTACAGCAGCTTGGCACTTCTCAGGAACAGCAAGCAAATAACTGAAAGCCTTAGTTAGGAAGAAGCTTCTGCACTAGAAGTTCACTCAGATTAATCTGAAAGCCACAAAACACCACACTAAAATCGAGGATTTCCTAGGCTCAGGTCTCATGTTTTGGCAGCACAGGATGACTTAAAAGTAAATTAAGAACATGCAGGAAGAAACCTGAGGCTCAAAATGGACAAGTAACTGCCTCAGACTCATGCAGTGAGTAAACAACAGACCCTTAGGTCCTTCTTGTGCTACAGTCTGCCTAGTGCCCAGCTCTGCAACCTCTTCAACTGCGTTTGTGGCAACCTCTCTTAGAGTTTCAATGTCTGGTAAAGTAAGATATCATTCCATTGCCTTCTGCTGGGCTGGAATTGCCCAGTTCTTTACTATGTGGAATCTCCTAAGTATTCAAAGGAGGGCAGTGGTACCTTCCACAGAAGACATATCCCACAGATGGGTATCTTCCTTATCTCCATGGCACACTGTTCAGCACGAACAGCTACAGATGGGAAAGCAGCATTAACCCCATATGCCAGCCTAAGGAGCTGAGGCTTTATGCAGTACTCCAGCAGATTAGGAGCAGGAGTAACTGCCAAGTGACCCGGGTTCCCACCCTCTTTCTGAACTTGTTTTATTGCAGAGCATAACCTCTATGAGTCTCAATTCTCCCACTTGAAAAAGTGAGCTAATTACACCTCTGTACCTCACAGGGACTGTTTGAAGCTTAAATTAATAATGTTTGCCAAGTGCTATGTAAGTGCAAAAAAATTACTAAGGTCACTCAGCATCAAAAAGGGGACCAGAGTCCAAGGTTTTGTGGCTCTTGGCCCCATATATAATTCACAAGACTTTCCACTCGAGCAGTTGCATTAAATAAATCCAGGACTTCAATTCTTTACTGTTTAGTATGTGAAATGTCCTAGGCAGGAGTTCATTCCAAAACTGAATTCTACACAACACATAATTTTTTACAAAGCAAAATTATGCTTTTTTGAGCTGCCTAACTACTCACTAAGACATTTTCTGTGAGGTTGAAGAAGAATTTTCCCCCAGCACTTCTGTCTCACAAGTAAATTGTTTTTTCCAAGACATTGAAAAAGAATAAACGAGATAAAAAAAGGATAAATCTTATAAACATCTAATAGATCCTGTTTAATTACAAAGTCATCCAAGGAATACATAACCTTTTTTTTCCTTTCTTTTTATTTTTAAGGTCTAAAAAATGCTGCTTTTTACTCAGTGAAAAAAAGAGTACAAGTTTTTCTGGTTTTATATTCATGGAAGCACTTGCTCTTAGAAAAAAAGCCCAACCTGTTAACAATCCTTAACTTCAAAATGTGCCATTACAAAGAGGATTCAAACACTGTATAAATATACCCTTAATAAAGTCTTGGCCCATTGATTTGGAAGAACAAAACAAAAAGGGAAACACAAAGAACAAGAATAATTTGTCAGATCAAACTGGCTCACAATGAAGAGGAGGTGCTTTAGATACTTTTAATATTACAAAACAATATGATGGAAACAGTTGCTATTTCCAGATGCTTTCTCTTCCAGCTACATTCGATGAAGAGTAACTGTTCTCTGCCGCATAGTTGAAGAACTGGCAAAATATTTCATAATATCCCTTCCAGTCACACTAAGAACAAAGCTCTCCAAAACATATTCAGTTCTTTCCCTTGCTGGGGCTGAGTAGGGGAGAGAAATTTGGAGTACACTTAAAAAAAGAATCTCATTGAAAACAGATAATAATTTAAAACAACATCTCTCTGTAATATGTTCTCCATCTCATAGGAATCCAATATAATTTGCAAATGTCAGATGCCCAGCTGAAAATTTCCCCAGGATAAATTAATTTCATATTTTAGCATTTCTGTTAAAGAAATAGGAAACATGCCTTGAAGTTCATGGACGAGATTACCCTCAGAATTTCACCCAGGCTCTACAATATTCAGACCTAGGCTTTATTCTAACCTCCTTGTCTCCAATGGAACAATACATGACAATGATTTTTAAATAAAAGACATCTTTTTTGTTTGCTTTGGGTTTTTGTTTGTTTGGATAGGCCAGGATGAGATCTGAGCATTACTTTCCCTCCCTTCCCCAATGGTATTAATAATTACTGTTTTAATTCTTGATGTTATGAAGTCTTAAAAATGGACAAACACTAAGACTGACATTGGACGCGGCAATGGTATTTGCTCAGAAATCAAATTACAAAAGAAATCACACCAGTAGTGATAAAGTATGTGCAGATTTATTTTAGATAGGACATCTTTTTGTGAAAATCTCTGACACCATTGTAAGATCTAATTTTACATTCCCTTCATCTGCAAACTAAAACACTCCATCTGGAAAACAATCCTGTTACTAATACTAGTGAGACTCAATGTTTATTTTTAAAGAAAAATGCACAGCAAGAAGATCATGTTACCCTGGACCTTGCTATTTCACCAATAGCTTTACAAATGCATTGATAGTTGCTGGTGGAAAGCAGTAGTTAATTTGATGAGGATGTAAAAATACACACGTCTTGGCTTCAGACAAGGTTTTTTTTCACTCCAGAACAGGAAGGAAAGCTTTGCCAGCCTTGTAGCCAGATTTTCCTTGCTGATGGAAAATAAAGCAGTACTATTATTTATGAAGCTGGAAGAAAGAGCTCTAATTTAAAGTGAAACATGTCAGAAACAGACTTTCTGATGAAGACATCAATTTGAATTTGTTTTGGCTTGCTGGAATAAAATCATTAGAAGGACTATCTGTTTATGAACAATAAACATGACACAAACATGTTTAACTTCACATTTCTGTTTACTTTGTAAACCATGTTGGAAAGTTCTCAACTATAAAACCCACGCAGTCCTCAGCCTCTACTTTCCAGTGAATTAACATATTTCCCACAAGGTAGTTATGCCTTAAGAGGCAGAATAACCTGTTTCTGAACTGGTGAGAAGGGAGAACCATTTAAGGTCTATCTGACTAACCAGATACTTTACAGGGAATATATTTCATCAGCTGAAGAGATAGAATGAAATTCAAAACTCCTTATCATACTTTTTTTTTCTTCCTGAACATGTCCAATTTCATCCCCAAACAAGCATATTTCAAGTCTTCAAGGTGAATGTGAATTATTGTGATAAAGTCACAATAAAATAAAAGTTACATGCTTCAGTTCAGCTTGGTGAAAATAAAAGGAAGTGCCACATACAGCAATGCCTGACATGTTGTGCACATCACTCTATTAGTCCCAGGGAGACTGTATCTTTAAACGAGAGAGCATTTCAGTTTCAGTGCATTGTCTGGTTCCTGTCTCCTTCCACATTCCGTATGTCAGCTCCATAACTATTACTTGAGCTAATCTGAAAGAAATAACCTACCTATTCAGTAGAAGTCTGAACATTTCACTTAAGATTACATTTCTTCCTTTCCATGTCAGGAGCGATAAGCTAAACCCAATACCCTGAGTAGAGAAATGATAATTCAAAGAGAAAGAAAATACTCTTGACATTTTAACAATAACAAGTTATTAATATAATTCACTTCAGTTGAAAGAAAGTGGAATACATTTACAATGCAACTGAATAAAGGTTAAGTGTATTTTGTGTTTTGCTCTGCATTAAATATAAATATCTGTCATATCAATTCCTAGACTAGTTGTAAGCACCCTCCTAAAATCTATGTTTCTAGCAGAAAGGAAAGCAATTTTAAAAAATGACAAAATCAAAATCAGGTATACCTCATATGGAATAACTCAGGAAAAAACTAACAACATAGCTATTCCTGGCACAGTTATCCACACTGGGAACATCGCAATCTCCTTAATATAATTGATACTGTTAAGATGCACTACCCTTCCAGCAGCTTATTAAGGACCAGTTTCCCAAAATGAAGTAATGTAAAGACCTGTGTCTTCCTTTTTCTTTCTTGTTTCATGTTATCCCTTCCATATTCCCCTCTACGAAAAATTTATATTTTTACCAAAGAAAATATTTATACAAGAAAAACATCACTGTAGATTTATTCTAAAGATTTTTCTTAAAAGGTACATGCAGCAATTACCTACTGTATTATAAAACAACAAGATGAAAAATAAAAACATTTAGTAACAAATCAAATGTCATCCTCTCCCTCTCTTTAATTTGTAAGAACAGTCTGTCTGAAGGAAGCGTTGGCTTCTTCACATTGGGAGTCAAGACTTAAGCCACCATGGCTCCGTCTACTTCCGTCAATGGTTTCTTGGCTCTTTCCTGGGGCACTTCCAAGCAAGCATTTGAAATTTCATTTTTTTCCTATAAAACTTAGGTCAAATACTCTTCTCCCAAAGGTAAGGGAAACAATGGACTTTAGGCTGGCTCGCCCCTACACTTTCTTTTTTAATTGGCCACCAATGAGACAACACTTCTGTTCTAGTGCTAGGAGATATGACCTGCAATCACTAGCAATAGTATCATTATTTTGAAAAAAAAAAAAGAATAATCAAACCAGCAAAAAACCCCATATGCTCTAGCTTTTGGTGATTTTATACCATTCAGGATTTGGGGATTCAAAATCCCACTTAGGATGTATACTTCACGCAGCAGAGTACTTCAGTCAAGGACCAAACTCCACTTGCTACAATTTGCTTTACAAGAGTCAGAAATGTGTAGAAGGTTTCTGCATAGATACAAGCTCCCATAAATTTTTCCCTATACCCTAATCAGCCACTAACAAACCAATGGGTGTAACAGAATACTGGCTATTTGTCAGTAGCATTTCTCTTTTTCCAGTATGCTTTCCTTCAAAAGCTCAAAAGGTAAAGCACTTTGCAGATGTGGTGTGGAAAGGATGCTCTGCAGAAGGTGGGAAGCCTCAAGAGTCAGAACAAGAATGGGGACATGAAAGATGTTCACATGCAGAAGTGTTCTTCAGCTGAAATGAATTAAATGGAGAAAGATGAGGAAGGAAATAAACAACAGGGAGCAACACAAAAGAATATGGGGGGGGGGGGGGGGAGAGAAAAAAATAAAAAAAAGAGTTAACAAGAAGTTCAGCTGCAAATCCATGCAGTATAAAAGTATACAAAAGTAATTAGAAAAACGTGTTTACTCTGTGAATGGAACATGCGGCTTATTTTGAACTGTGTTTTTTGCATTAGAAAGACCGTTCCAACATCAATAACAGATACATATGTTTACTTACTCTACTGCTATGAGCAAATGTATCTGTACAATAAGTTGAAGGTTATATTTAAGAAGGTAAGGAATGCAGCCAGATCTCACTAAGGACAGATGTATTTTTTGTGCTGCAACTCTGAGCAAAGCAGAAACTTGTAACACTGCCGACATTTGTAACGTTTTAAAAGTCACCAGCTCTGTTCAGAAAACATCTGCAGAAGCCAGCTGCACATGGACAATGCCAAAGAGTAAGGAGAAAACAAGCCAATAAATTTTTCCTTTTAAATCTAAGATGACAGGCTCAAAGGCTGCTGAACAGCCACTTTTTGCTGGGAGAAAGACACATAAAACTTCTGCAATGAGAGTAAAAGAGGAGGGTGGAATGAATACAGAATTCTACTAATGTGAAGGGAAAGTATACACATAGGGAAAGCAACTTCACTGGGAAATGCAACAAGGCAATTAAAATAGACACCAACTTGGAGAAATACTTTGCAGCTCCGTACCTTCCTCTGCTGCTCCCTCTGAAGTGAAAAACAGAGACTGAAAGCAAATCTAGCTCACTTCCCTAACACAG
This sequence comes from Balearica regulorum gibbericeps, assembly GCF_011004875.1. Taxonomy (NCBI): domain Eukaryota; kingdom Metazoa; phylum Chordata; class Aves; order Gruiformes; family Gruidae; genus Balearica; species Balearica regulorum. The sequence continues at coordinate 22,263,350 of NC_046220.1, forward strand.
AAGGCGGACAGCCTCCCTATAAGAACAGCAGCTTTTCTGCATAGATGGCACAGGAGCAGCTGCGCAGCAGGAAGTATGCAAGAGAAGGGAGAGTGAAAAGGTCTGCAAAGATATTCCTCCCTCTTCAGGGACACCTCAGTAGTGAATGTCCTCCATACCTATTTGCCTGACCTCAAGGTATGGCTCTGGATCTGTTAAAAGTCCTATGACTTAAAAAATAATCCAACACTAACAGATGTTAAGCAGTTGCAGCTGAGGGAGCATTTTTTCTTTTGGATTTGCCTACAAAGAGAATGAAGGTAATATACAGCAAGGTGGCAGTTTAAGTCTTGCTATGAAGATTAAGGGGATGACCTCAATTTGCTCCCCGCTCAGCTGGGGACTTTGGCCTTTGGGCTAGTTAGCTATGCCACAGTCATCCTGGGAAGTCACTTTCAACTCCATTGAAAAAAAATATCTTTAGGAATAAAGTATTTCCTTAAAAATTAGTAAATAAAAAGCTCTAATAAAAATGCACACCTTTAGTTACTGCAAAGCAATAGGTAGAGGTCTATCATGGTTTCTCATTCTATGAAAACTTAGTTTCCATAGAACTGTGAGAGCTAAGCAATTACTGAGTCATTTTTAAATTCTTTCTTTAAAGAAACATTATTAAAACAATTGCAAAACCACATTACTTTTAAAATATATTTGCTATTCACAGAATCTTCCAGCGTATGTACTTAATACCTTCTAGAAACACCTTCCCACAAGTGCCTCACACTCAATTCAAGACATATTTTGGGGAAAGCACAACAATATTCCATTCTAAAATCAGTTAAAGGTAAAGGTCTACCCAGTGTTTTGCTGAGTGGGAGAAAGGGGGTGGGAATCACTGTGCATAACTACTGACAGGAAAAAGACCCAAGAAAGATGCTTTTGACTCAGAAAATAGCTAAAGTGTTTCTTGCTTCTTCATCAACCAAATGGGTTAAAAGTCCTGAAGTAAGCCTGTTGTTCCAAAGCAGTGACATTGGGTTTATAAGCATTTTGACTGATACAATTAAAAGTGACAGTAACAAAAAAACTACCCTGAGAACTAGGAGAGAAAAGCTACTACTCAATCCTGGGAGAATTAGGAAGATGAAAATTCTGTTTCATCACGATTTTGGCATTTTCCTTATACAGAAAGAACAGGGATGAGAGAACAGTGTAAAACAATGTTCACACTTTCATAAACAAGTTGTATCTAAAAATGCATTTTCCAGTTTAGAACCTTTCCATTTCTATTTTTTTAAGGAGTGGCAAGAGACCCAGTTGATTGAAACCCAGAGGGCTGAACTATTTTTGCGTTGTCAAAACAACATATTTTCTTGAAACCACATTTACATGAAAACTTTCTAAAGGTAGCCATTCAAACTCAGATATACCAAACTTGCTTTCAGACACGAAATAAGAGGACAACATTTTTGCTATAAGTATTGTAATTACTCATTTGGTATTTAACAGCTCACAAATGCTTGATCATGTTAATGATATTCTTTTGGGGTTACTGGAAGAAACCTACCAGCTGTCTGTTTTACGTAAGGGTTGAATCAGTGATATCAAATTATAGTAAAGACCGTGGCCAAGAATTGAGCACAGACAGGAATGAAATCTGTTTCTTATTGTAGCTCTTTGTAAACCATTTGTTGACTTTTGTTTGACAAGTTACTCTGAGACATGATAGAGCCAAACCATGAATACTACAAGCTTGTCAGTTTTGGGTTTTGTTTTTTTTTTTTTTTCCAAATCACTAAAAGCCAAAAAAATTGTACTGAAAGCTTTTCATAATGCAGTAAAGATGTTCTACATGAGTCACTATTAACCAAAGACAACACACTGCCACTAATGACTTTAACACTAACTGGAGTTATATACTATCATCACCAAGCACAGTGTCATCTTATGTGCTAGGAGGTAGCCTGCATAGGTTCACCCAGGAAGCATTCAACAAAAATGCTCTGGGTTATCCTGGAGAAATTGAGTGTACATTTATATTTTAGGATGGCCATACCACAGTTCGAATGTGATAACTCAGGCTAGCATCATTGCTCACTTTAAACTGGGTAATTGATCAGCTGTATCAGGACAGTATTACCAGCCAGCCAAAAAGTGAGCTGAAGACATGCCTTCGTTCACAGGGAGCATGTCTGTACTCTGCCTCATGACTAAGCTCCCCAAAGGTGGCTAATTTTAAATTAGCATAGTGCCTGCAAGAGATGCAGCCACACTTCTGACTACTCCAGAAATGTATCCCACAAGAATACTCAAGCTTGAAAAAGTCATGAAAGTAGAAAATGTAACTGTTTCCCTTAAAAAAAAAAAAAAAAAAAGTAGAGAAAACTTGGGTGACTGCAGTCACAATGCATATAACTTCTATCATGGACATCAAAGAGATCAACACAGCAGCTATGGGATACCAAAACCAGTGGATGCATTGCTGGCACTTTTAGCAATAGTTTTTTGTAAGTTTCTGGAGAGGGCAGCTTTGTGTAAGACAGGAAACTAGAAAGTAAGAGAATTTCAGTAATGAAAATGCATTTGCCATTTTACAGTATTTCTTCTTTTCCATTTCAACTTCATATTGTAATTTTTCTCTCTCATTTCTTTCACTTCATATCCATTTCCATTTCCCTTGTTAATGCTAAAAAAACCCATAATCTGTGAATAGTCCCTTATAACTGGAGTAAAATAACAAAGGGACAATTAGTTGTTTATACTGAACTTCACAGCAACAATATTTAAGAGAGAAAAAATCTATGTAAAAATTCACAAACTAAACAATTTGCATACCAAATTAATTTGTATGATATATTTCCAAAATTGGAAGCAAGATAGGGTGCCTCATGAAACAGCAATAATTATAACATACATCAAAACAGTCCTTTCAAATGGAAGGCAAGTTTTTCTACATCTCCGAATGCTGGTAGCATGTACAAATAGAAGGGTAATTAGAATTAAGAATCTCATTTTGTCCCCAAAGCAGAGAATCACTTTTTAGCCAACACAGCACTTCTAATATTCATTTAAAACAATGATATATAATCTCACATATTCTAAATTTTTCTTCCATTGATAATTATTATATCATGCTACATATTCTCGATTTTTATTTGTGCAGACATTCACACTATAAACAATGTCTTTGATTACCTCAAATAGCATTTTTTAAAGTGGAGAAAACATACCTTTTTTTTTTTTTTTTTTTAATTAATAACCATTCAAACCCAGGAAATAGGTTATTATGGACAGATCTGACAAGAGTTTTGTTGCTGTTGTTGTTAGGAGCGGTATGTGTATTTTTATTTTGTGGATCTTTCAGACCTGAAAATTGAACTTGTAAAAACAAAATCCATGAGGTTGTCCAAAGGGTAGCAATTTCTCTTCATATTGTGAGGCAGCAGATCTCTTCTACCTCTAATACCAACTTTTGCATTGATACAGTATAATGAAATACTTAAGTAAATTATACTATCGGTAGAAAGAGGTATAGGGCCTAATGTTTCATTATTTTGTAGACGATTTACATGATTCAGCATAAAGACAGATAGCAACATAAGGCAATTGAATACTCAGCTTGTGGGAAGACAGTAGTGATAGCTGTGATGTTATGGATAGCACACTTTCTATTGCAGTTAGCTCAGGTGAGTAATTCATAGTGTGGGGAGGAAGAAGCCTTACCTTCATAAAATTGTGGTAAGTGCTGAGCTAGCTATTGCCATCCAGATCTTGAGGATGTCATAGGCTGTTCTCTGAAAACATTGGTACTCAGAAACAAATGGATGTTAGAGATGATTACAAAAAAAAAAAAAAAAAAAAAAAAAGTGATAGCAAAATCAGAGAAGAGCATTATGCCTCAGTGAAAATCCATGATGCAGCAATGTTTTGATGTTGCATGTAGTTCTAGACTTGTGTCAAAAAGGACTGAGCTAGAAAGAGCAACATAGATGATCAAAGGTACAACATGATGTCTGCCTAAGGAGTTACCAAACAGAGGAGGTCTCTTCACTCTGGAAGAAAAAATGATTAAGTGGGGAAGGGTTTGCCAGGAGAACCTACAGTCACAAGCCGCTTGAAGAAATGAAAGTGAACGGACTTTCTTTAACCTTTTACATGGCAAGAATTGGCAAAGCAAATGAAACAATGGAGGTGCTGCCTGCACCTCGTGCCCCTCTCCACTCCCTGTCCTCCCCAAAAGGGCATTCTTCACACAAGGCACAGTCAAGCTTTGGAAATCCTTGCCACAGGGCACTGTAGCTATTAGGTGCTTACTGGCAATCATGAGGCAACTAGACAACTTGGTGGGAGAGGAGAAGACCACCAGACTATTGAATTAAAAGACTGAAAACCCTGAGCTACAGGTTGCTGGAAACTGAGACCTTGTTTTGGAGGAGATGTCCTCACTGTGTTGCTGCCCCGTGGTGTCCTCCATGTCCTGCAGACACCTCGAGGCTTCTGCTCCCAACTACTGGGCTGACAGACTTTGGTGTCAGGCTGTAACAACAATAACATGATTTTATAGCATAAACCAGTCAGACTGCATACCTCATGTGTTGAGGCTGTTTTTACCCAACGGCTACAGTAACATTAATGCAGAGCTAGACTGAACCTAGACAGGAGAGATTATCAAAAATTTAAAGCAATACAGACAAAGTCTTAAATCATATGGCTGCCCCCAGCTGAGGAGCTGAGCATGTCATAGTTCAGACTTCTCTAGGTATTGAATCCTTTACATGAGACAGCCTTTCTTCTGGGGTTTTTTGAAGTTAATAGATACTGCTCACAACTTCACTACTTTCAACTCAACCTTTTTTTTTTTTGAATTGGCTGTTATTTAGTTTCTGCACTTTATACTGTTCCATTTTGGATTAGCAATCTCTGCCCATATAATTATTTCCAGCATCCTAATGTAATGGGTGGAGTTCATTATGGCAAGTACCACAGTAATTCAGCCATGATTTCCTACCAGTTCCCAAGAGGGTTCCAAATGCAGAAACATACATTTTTAAAACTTCCTTTAAAATGCTGAAAACGCATTGTATGAAAGCAATGGTGCACAGGTTGACAAGACTGCCACAGTGTCACAATCCATCAGGAAGGTGAGAAAGAGAGAAAGGGAGAGAGGGAGAAAGAGAGGGAGGGAAGGAACAGTGAAAAGAGGGAAGGAGGGAGGACCTGCTGGATTAACTGAAAACTGAGCAAAACTCCAGAACATTTTAAGAAATACATAAACTACATCTGAGGTCTTCTGTTAAAAGGTTGCATATTAAGAAGTGGGTTCAAAATCACCAGGTTTTGGAGTTCTACCTGAACAAACCCCATAGCTCTTTTTATCAAAATCCAGAAGGACATACTACCTTAGGAGCAAAGACTTAATCTACAAGACAAAAATAACTAAAAGAGCCTTCACTCTTAAAAAGATAATTTCCTCTTATTCATAACTTATTAACTACCAATAAAGTGTTCAAACTCTGGAAAAAATCAGAAAAGATCTGTTTTCCTGCTTTCCAAAACCAGCCCCAATATTATAGAATTTAATATGTTGAAGTCACCAGTCAAAACAAAGCCCATTTTGGTCAAATTCCCAATAAAAATCAAGGCATCTCATTCTTTTTTCTTTCTCCAAGCCAGTCATTTTGGAATCTGTCAATGATAGACGCTGTAACCATTGCTCAGCCCTAGTTAAGCACTGTTAGTTATATGAATTTAATATATAACCTATTCAAAAGCAATATGTTGAAAACATTCTTCCAAACCATTGGCTGCTAATGAAATATCAGCTCTTCCACATTAAGTTATATTATATTATGGTGTTGCTTCACCTCTTCACAATGTAATTCTCTGCTGAGAGATCAAGGATGCTGCCAATCCCTTGCCCTCTAATCAAATCTGAATGCTTGAATGTTTTCTCTGGCTTCTACTTGTTAGTTTGGCCTTGGACACAGTCCTACTTAACTCCTGTGTGGTTTCTGTAAAGTCTGACAGGAAGTCTTGGCGTGATTACGACTCCTATATGTGCTGAAGTTATTACTGCAGTATTATAAAATGCGTTGTCAACTGGGAATTAGCAAACCAGCTAAGATAAAATAACTGTAATCCTGCACCTTCATTAAAACTGGATTCAAACTGTGATTATCAAAGAGGAGGAAGTATGGGCTCGCAGCTAATGCCACAGCTATACACTGAAGGGTTCAGTCCCTGGTAGTCTCAAAGATTACTTGCTGTGCCTCTTAGAGCCATGAGATTGCAAGTATTTGCTGATAAAGCATCTGGTTACATTTGCAAAGATTTCTCAAAAGGTCCTTGCATATCATTGACTTTCAATATTATGCAGGCATGAAAGCTAGCATTTTTAAAAAATTCAGTGCATATATATATCTACCTTGGAAATATTGAAAATTGTGTGTTCTGACCAGTTTTCAGCTGTAGATTTGGGATAGCATTGCCAAATCTACTTCACTTCAGTGTTCTGAAGATAATTTTACCTGAGAGCCACCCTGAAGGTCTTATGGTCATAAGACATGGCTGCTCTGCACAGTCATCCTGTAGCAAAAGTGCAGAAAAGAACTCAGTACAAAGTAGTTAATTTTTTCATTATTCTGACTAAGAAACTCCTGGCACTACTTTTGTGAGATTTGCTGTAAAAGGAAAACGACATGGCTAGGAAAGATTTTTTTTTTTTTTTTTTTTTTAATACTATCCATCTCCTTTCCTATTTCAAGTACAAAGGTGGAAAGATCAAACACATTACTAATAAAGCATATTTCTCTCTCACGACCCCCTCCCCAGAATCTCCACCAGTGGAGATCCTGGATTAACTCCTTTTATAGAAGTCTAAAATCCATCAACACATAAAGTAAATGGTTCAAGCACAATTATTACTATACTGTTTGCAAAATATTATGTTGTTTCAAAAATTCCTATATGCCAGGGGACCCTTCAGATAAAGGGGATTCATGTGTCACATGAGAGGAACAGCGCTGCCCTGCAGCATCACGCTAATAGGAGTGCCATGGAGGTTTGTTAAAGACTAATGAATGAAACAGGGAAGGAGAATGGTAATGTCACCTCCCAAAAGGTCTGAAAGAAATACCAAAGTCACCTGAGCTGATGGTGTGGACTGGCTGAAAAAGCAGAAATTCAAACAAAGCTCAAAAGCCGCTTTCAATTTTGGAGCTTTCTTTGGGTTTGTCAAATAATTGAAGGAAGAATAAGGACATGGATATTGAATGAAAACAAAATGGCAATCTCAGAGAGAAAATTCTAATCTTTAGTGAAATTTCTTTTGACATTATAAAAAGTAAAACTTCATTAATTTTTCCCCATTGGGAAATTAGACAATTATTTTATATACCCAAATTTCACTGCTTTTTTCCAATGAAAACTAGGGGTAGTTTCTCTTTCTTCATTAACACTAGTCAAAAGAAGTATCATTAGAAGTAGCAGAATCTGATGAATAATATTTACTATTTTTATTGTGACACAACTTAGGACATTCTTTTTCAAAAACTGAATTTTTATAGATTTATTACATAAAGACTGTAACAGTCTAAAATTCTTAAGGAAAATTAGCGGAGTTCTCCTAAAAGCATCTCTTCTTACTTTTTCCAAGAGGAATCTGCAGTTCTCTGGTAAAAACAACTCAATCAGCATGTTCCCCTATTCTATTTTGTACCCAAGGCACAGTGTTCAAAACTAAATTCAACTTTTAATTCCATGCTAAATGTATGGTTTCCACTAGAGGCAACTCTCTCAATTCATTTCAACGTCGGAATTTTATTAGCAGAAAGTGACACCTGGATGTAGATTTTAGTTTGTGCCAATTCTAGACCCCATCAAAAAAACACTTCCAGGCAAGAAACTGAAACTCCATCTCTTTCTGGATGATCTTCTTTCTCGAATGGAGGAAGATCCGTTATACTCAGACTTAAGAGTTTCTTGGTATACTGAATAACTTCTGAAGAGATTACAGAAGGCTATACACCAAACTGCTAACTGATCAGTTAAAAATTCTTGAGTGAAAGAGATGAGCTGGGTAACTTTTCTACAGCATGGAGAGCTCTATTTTTCCAGAACTGGGAGTCCTTCAGCTTTAGTGTACCTTTTCCTAACAAGAGAAAAGCAAACACTATTGTGGCTTTTCCCAATTATAAGGCCTGATTGTGAGTTGACAGCGAGAAAAAGCAAGTCTGATCTACATATACAAACATTAAATAATGGGATGTATAGATTCAAGGAAGGCTCTGTAGAGCTCTCATTTACTGATATCTGCTTTCTGTATTTAGCACTGTTGTCCTGAGCTCTGTATTGCATTAAGGAATGCTTTGTTAGTGTATAATTTTACATTTCTGCCCTTTTTAAAAATCTTTCTGTCCATAATCAAGCACAAGTCTGGATTTGCTTTGTATTTGAAAAGGTAAGATCTTCTCTCTTGGTAAGCATACTATATTGTTTTAATTTTGTTAACTGTATTTTAGTATCTGTCTTACACAGTACCTTGCAGGCTATGAGTATTCAAGGGATCTTCTCCTGTTAAGCAGTTTCAATTAATCTGTCTCTCACATCATAATCAGAGAAACGTTTTGCATCTTCAACAGGAAATGGACAGAGTCCCAAAAATCCATTGCCTGCCAGAATTTAAACTTCCCACTGTTCAGAGAAGAAATCATGCAGGATTTACTACCAATGCTACAAACAGGTTGCAATAAATGTTATTTTGAATTAGATGTGCTTTAATTTACCATGACTTTTGCATCTCTAGGCACCCTGTTGGAGTTCTGCTGTTAATATTAACTGAAGCACATAGTTCTTTTGTTACTCATTAATGGCCCTATTCAACAGAAATTGAATTTTCACAGCTGCCAAGCACTGCAAGCTCCTAAGGCTGGGTCCCCACAGAGCCTAATCCTGATGCAACTGATGATAGACTTTCCTTCCCAGACAGTGAGAGCTTTCTCCAGGGCTGCCACACCATCCCAGACGGCCTTTCACAGCCCACTCATATAGATCCAAGGAGAAGAATCCTATCCAGGTAACAGAATGAACTGCTTCTGGAAGTGTTAATACACCTCTCAATTTCAAAAGGTATCATCTAGATATTACAGGGCTTTCCAGGTATTTCAAGTCACAAGTATGCTACCAATTTGGCATGAAAATATTTAATTAAACTCTATGAAAGTTGATGAAAGCACCCTTTTTGTGTTGAGTTCATAACAGATAATAGGAAAGCATGCATTTTCAATGTTTTGATTCTTCCGTTTTGTCAAAAGTTATCTAAATTTGGTTCTTACTGTTTCTACAGTATGCTTCTCAAGATACAGGATTCCTACTTTCCTAGGAAGTCTCCTGAACTCAGAAAAAGCTGAAGACGTTCTCACAGCTACTTCATTTCCATAGCCATTTTATGTTACTTGATTAATGTGGGGACATGGAACCAAAACTTGTTTCTATAAGCTAGGATTTCTGATGATGTGTGTGATATGAGCTTAAGATTAATTAATTAGTAATATTTGTTTCTCCTTGAAACTTGACTAAAATGATTAAAACTTCAAATAAAGCATTTTAATATAGCACTTGTCAAAAACCTGGCATTTCTGTAGATGTAGCTCTTCATGTCAGTCAACCAGCTTTTGTTCGGGTTGCAGAAAGGCATTAAACACCAGCTGAGCATCATAATTTTTGGACATGGAATAGTATGGAGCCTATACCCAGACAATTCTCAACCTGTTATCTGCAAGTCTTTTACAGCCCCTGCCTACTAGAAGGAGGGAGGACCTACAGTACAAGTGGTTTATCTCCACACTAATAATTAGGAGAGAAAAGACCGGGGTTTTTTCTCAAAATACCAGGGTCTCAATATCATCAAAATGGCATGCAGCATTCCTACTTACCTCTGAGATGAGAAATTGACTGGATTTATAGAGATTTACCCTGTTGCTACTCTGATTTTCTTTTTACTCCATATATATACAACATTCCAATGACTATTTAAAGCCATGCCAGGAATGTACATTTAGATAATTCAGCATTAAAATTGCTATCTATAGATTAAAAACTCAAAGTTATAAAATGTAATAAAATAAACTAAATACACCAAAAAAGTTGATTCTTTGCCAGCATGAAAATTCATTCTATTCAGTGGAACTTCTTGTAAGCTCCAGGACTAATCTTCTGTATTTCCAGAATCCACAGACATTAGTCTGGAAATCATAAAAAGCATGACTTTAAAATGGTCTTTGTAATTAACATGAATAAAAGGTTAGCATCACTGGGTATACTTTTTTTTTTAATTCAAGTATAACAAAACTTAATATAATTTAACAGAAATTGCTACTAAGGAGTTTTTTGTTTTTTTGTTTTTTGTTTTTTTTTTTTTTTGAAAGCTGTATTTTAACCTTTTCTGGCTAAGTCCTACATAACATAGTCTTTCATATTAAACAAAGAAATTTAACTAAGATTAAGCCACTGAATTCAGCTGTAGGAAAATAAAGAGTGGACTATCTACTATCATATGTTTTAGACAGGGAGTCCTTTGTGAGCATCAGAAGGCATACATACCTTTGTCATTTTCATGACATTTTATTGGGCAGCACCTGGCACAATATAGTCTCAATTATGTATGTCCATAAAGATAGCACTATTGCTATTGATAGTAAATGTTCACGCTTCTCCTTCCCCACTCTCAGATGGGGTCATACAACATACTGCACTGTACACTGTCCACCTGGGTTTTTTATACTGGACTATAAAATCAAAGAATCATAGAATATGTCAAGTTGGAAGGGACCCATAAGGGTCATCGAGTCCAACTCCCTCCTCCTCCCAGCTCCTCATGGGACTACCTAAAACTAAACCATAGGACTAAGTCCAGACACTCGAACTCTGACAGGCTTAGTGCTGTGACCACTTCTCTGCAGAGCCTGCTCCAGTGACACACCACCGTCTCAGTGAAGAACCTTTCTCTCCATAATGCCTCTCTATCCTTGAGGGACGCCAGAATTTAGTACTATCGGAAAACTAACTTAATGTACATTCAACTCCTGCATCCAGATAATTTATAAAAACGTTAAAGAGCATTGGCTCTAAAACTGAGTCCTATGGAACTATCATCGACTCTTTCTTGATTTTTCCACATATATTTAGCTTTTCTTGCTGTACTTCTATCTAGGTTGCTTTCTTGCTTTGGGGATTTTATTTTTTTTTTTTTAAAGCATTTGTGAAACTTTTTCAAATTCAAGACAAACTTACATAAGATAGTTCTAATTGCACAGAATTCTGAATCTTTGGGATAAAATTTCAAGAAAAAGCAATTAAATTCTTGAAAAATGGTCACTATTCTACCTGAAGACCTGGTCAAATCAGCAGTCCACTTACAGTGCATGGTAGATATGCAGGGAAACTATCACAGAAACTGAAGAAGCAGGGTGAAGTTTTAGTTCATGCTTCTGTGCCAAACAAGAATCAAATATACCTGACAAATGTGTCTCTAAAAAGTGATCTGAAAGACCACCAGCAATGGAAAATCCATAATATCCCCCAAGTAATGTATTCTAGTGTTTCACTGTTATTACTATTGAAAGGTTTTTTGTTGATTTCTTCCTCGACCTTTCTTCCTTTTTGCAATCTGAGCTCATCAGCACTCTCCTCTCCACAGAAGGGAGAATAAGTCATTCTTTTCCTTTTAGCAAGCACTCTTCTAATTATATAAATAATTGATTCTCATTGCTTTCCCAACCTTTTATTTAAGATAAACATTTACAGGCCTTTCACTTTTTTGTCATAGGTCACATTTGCTAGAGCATTGTTCTTTTCTGGATTCATCTCAATTTATCTATGACTCTTCTTAAGTACCCAAAATCAGATGTTTCTCTGGTAAAGGCTCAGATATACTGCTCAAGAAGCAATACTGTAACCCATTCATGTGTGTCCTGATATGAGTTAATACCCAACATTTCCTTCAGGACACCCATCCTGTACTTGTTGCATTCCTATGTCAATTTGTTAGCTTGTTCTCCCTTGAGTTTCATCTTTTTTTCTCCCGGCCATCTTTATAATCTTTTTCTCCTACAGTTAGTCACCTCCAAATGTAAACAAGAAGAGTTTTTCTTTTTCTTGAAAATCTGAACAGCCTTAGACCCCTTATGGAACCACCATAGATATATATCCCCATTTCAACAGAGAATTGGTTGTAACAGATTCTCTAAATGATGCTACTTACTACTGCAATATTTTAAATCAAGATGGTGTTTTCCTAGCTTCCCTTTTAGGTTACCATATTAACCAGTGTCAAAAGCTGGTGGTATTTACTGTACCTCCCCTATCCAAACTGCTTGTCATCTTGCTGTACTGTTTCACCTTTCTTTGTTCTCAGTAAATCCAGGTTAGTTACTACTCTTTTCCTTGTTATTTTGCAAATGCTGAAAATTCTAGGAACTGCAGTAGCTTGTAGGTCCATACTTCCTGGATCTCTCCTCTCTCTGTTTCTATGTAAAAATTAATACTAGTCACTAAGCTTGCTATTTTCTTGCACTCCTGTTCCACAGCTGTCCTCCATCATGTCTGAAAGGCAACTTCTAACCATTCTGAAATTGGTTCAGCCAGGTCACTAAGCATGCTGTTAGGAAGTTTATCAGACCAGACAATTTGAAAACAACTAATTTATGTAAGTGCTCTCTAATCTGTTCTTGCTGCAGTTCAGACTGAACCTTTTGTCATCGGTATTAACTGAGTTAACCATCTATTCCTGACTGACCTTTTTGTGAAGACTAAATGCAACAAGGCATGCAAATCATTTGATGCTTTTCAGTTTGAGAAGGGAAAGGGTTTCCTTTTCCCTTCAACTTCCTTTTACTAATAATAGACTTGCAGAACTTACAATTAACTTATTTGAAAATGCTTTCTTTTTAGCCTTGATATTTCCTGCTACTTAACCTTATTCTGTGCCTTGACTTTCTGACTTTGTTACTACATATTCACGTTATACTTCTCTTCCATCACACTGTCAGCTAGATAACCGAGTTTACATTTTGTGTTCAGTCCCCTTTTGAAGCCAGTAAAGCTGCAATGAGTTGGCCTTATTTACTCTACCTATCTGTCCTGTGGCAGCTCTCTGTAGCTTGCTTTTCATCAGGCTTTCCTCCCACGTGACCTTAAATAACAATTCTGACAGTTCACTGAAATGTGCTTTCTGGAAGTTCATGATCTTTATTTTGCTTTCTCCTTTCTTCCCTTTCCAAGGATCATAAAATCTTATTTCAGTTTCACTCACTTGCAGTTCACAACCTCAGGCAGTTCTAGATTTGATTGCCCTCTTTCTCCACTTGCTGCCTCCACCTTCTTTAGCAAAAGAAAGCTTTCACCTGTCAATTCCTGTATTTTGTTGGACAGGCTAGGTCTTTACTGGGATTTGTTAAGATCATCCATTGAACACTAAGTTTTTCACTTGGTGCTTTTTATATTTTGGGTTGGGTTTGTTATTTGATATCTGTTATTTGATTTGAATTTGTTAAAGATTTTGTGTAAAGAGACAAAAAAAAATTCACCTAGACTTCTACTATGTAAGTCTGCACCTTTTATCATAGACTTTGAACAAGTCTAACTGCATATGTACTGAAAACCTCAGGGCAAGCATATTGTGTTCTTCATGTTCAAGATCACAATTTTTTTTCTTCCTGAATAACCTATACATTTCTATATTAGCATTCCAGTAGTGAGTAATTCCACAAAACCTGTTATACTAGTTAAATGATGCTCCTGATTGTGTATTACGATTTACAACCTCTCCTGTTTATAATCCATGTTGTTTCATTTATGTGGTGACATGTAAGATGTTATTTTTATCAGCTTTCATGAATGAACTAACTCAGTTTTGTCATCTTGTCTAGAAGACTGTTTATGATCATCTGTGATTTCTTCTCACAACCTGCTTCTTGATCTTCACTGAGGTAGTCAGTCAAAGTGCAGAGGTGCTTCCTCCCTCTTTTTAGGTAAAATCATTCTTGTCCTGTAGCCCATGAAACATCACTGCAAAACATTTTATACTTATCTTTGGAAAATGCTAGTGTAGTTAATGCTACTCAGACTTCTGTGTTGAAACTACATGGGGTTTGAGGGATGGGTTTTTGTTTGTTTCAGCAAAGCTGGGACAACTGAAAGGAATACCTAAGTTCACATTTCAAGTGAACAAAAGTGAACATTAAACCTTATTTCTCTATTCAAATATGAGAAGGTGCTCCAGAAGCTCATTTCTTTTTTTGCTAAAATCAGTAAAATCTAAGAGTAATCTTCCTC